>NC_069382.1:160013785-160313785 GCF_027475565.1 Acinonyx jubatus | reverse complement strand
AGGTATCGGGACTACATCAAAATAAAAAGCCTCTGTACACTGAAGGAAACAATCAGCAAAACTAAAAAGGCAACCTACTGAATGGGAGAAGATATTTGCTAATGACATACCTGATAAAAGGTTAGTATCCAAAATATATAAGGAATTGATACAACTCAACACCCCCAAAACCAAATAATCGAATTAAAAAGTAGGCAGAAGACATGAGCAGATACTTCTCCAAAAAAGACATATACATAGCAAACAGACACGAAAAGATGGTCATCATCACTCATCATCAGGGAAATGTAAATCAAGAGTACAATGAGATATCACCTCACACTTGTCACAATGGCTAAAATAAAAACCCAAGTGTTAGGATATGGAGAAAAAGGTACCCTCTTGCACTGTTGGTGGGAATGCAAACTGATGCAGCCACTGTGGAAAACCGTATGGAGGTTCCTCAAAAGATTAAAAATAGAACTACCCCACAACCCAGTATTCACATTTGGGTATTTACCCCCCCAAATATGAAAAAGGATATATGCATTCTTTATAGCAGCATTATTTACAATAGCCAAATTATGAAGCAGCCCAAGTGTCCATTGATACATGAATGGATAAAGAAGATGTGGTATATATACATATTAGAATATTATTCAGCCATAAAAAAGCATGAAATATTACCATTTGCAACAACATGGATGGACCTAGAGAGCACAATGCTAAGCGAGATAAGCCAGTCAGAAAGATAAATACCATATGATTTCACTCATATATGGAATTTAAGAAATAAAACACAGAAGCAAAGGAAAAAGAGAGAGAAAGCAAGAAACAAACTCTTAACTGCAGAGAACAAACTGATGGTTACCAAAGGGGAAGTGGGTGGAGGGATGGTGGGAAATAAAGGGGATTAAGAGAACACTTATCATGATGAGTAGTGAGTAACGTATAGAATTGTTGAATCACTATATTGGATACCTGAAACTAACATAACACTGTGTGTTAACCATAACTAGTATAATGCAGTATAACCATGCTGGAATTAACATTAAAAACCTAATCTTAAAAAGATGGGAAGGGAAGTAGAATGAATTTTTTTAAGTAAAAGAATAGAATGGGAGGCTTCAATGTTTAGCACATGTGGGAAGAATAAGTATTCTTTCGAGAAACTTTTTGTTTTCTTTCATGAGAGAGAGGAAGAAAACGTGTTCTGTACCTGAAATATTATTTTCAAAATCATGATCACATTCCAAGAAAATATTTGAAAACACTGGAGTAGATCAATTGTTTGAGCCACAATAAAGACCACCATACATTGGAAGACTGCTCGTCACCTTCAATCAAAAGATCAATTAGGTCATGAGATATAAAGGGCAAGAAGCCTTGTCTATATTTTATGTTGTTTATTGTATTACCATGAATCATGTTTGTAATAAGAAAATTAAATAAATGATAAAAAGGAAAACTTCACAGGAATAAAAGGGTAAGTTTAATTTTTTTTAATGCGTATTTATTTTTGAGAGAGAGACAGAGAGACAGAGAGAGACTGAGAGCGCTCCAATGGGGGAGGGACAGAAAGAGAGGGAGACACAGAATCCGAAGCGAATTCCAGCCTCTGAGCTATCAGCACAGAGCCCGATGCAGGGCTCAGACTCAGGAACCGTGGGGACCATGACCCGAGCTGAAGTCGACCGCTTAACCGACTGAGCCACCCAGGCGCCCCCAAAGAGGAAGTTCAGAGTCACATCAACGCACTCTGAACAGGTGCAGGATTTTAATGTGGCCGTAAAGCGAATTTATCCAATTTCCTTCTTGAAACCTTAAGAACCAACATTTCAAATGTTCATAAAGGATATGAGTAATTATGCTCTTTAGTCAGCGAGGGAAGAAGAAGTGGAGAGGGAGAGGTAGCAAGCCTCCCCAGTAGGTCAACAACCAGTAACTCTGCTGTCCCGGCCACTTTACTGTGCCCCTTAGCCGCTTTTAGCTTCACTGAAGTTTTTTTACAAAGGGAATTCCACAAAGTCCTATGATCAGTACCGTGCTCTCTGCTACTACAAGCAGATGGAAGACGGGAGGGTGGAGTCAGTTTTAAATACGAAAGTCATTCAGTCAGGCTCACGGTTTTCGTTCGCCATAAATGTAGACATCAAGCATGGAAACAGAGCTGTTTCCTTTTCATCCTGATGTAGACTGCAGGTGCACGTATCAAAAGAGAATGAAATCCTAAAAGCCCCGTGAGAGCCGAAAGCCACTCTGGATTGGCTGCCTAACAAAATTCAGATCTGAAATAGGGGACGGGAGAGCTATAAAGCGGACAGGATTCATTGTTAGATATGAAGTTTAAAAGGAACCTGTTCTCGAAACTCAAAGTTTGCGAGCCATGCAGTTTTAGACATTTGAGAGGTAGCGTGTGAGAAGTCACAGACGTTTTCTTCCAGGAAGGCACGTCAGGAAGTGTGCAATAAAACTGAGACGTGCACAAGCGCTTGCCCGTAGGCAATCCACACCGCGGCCTCTTACTCTACACCAGGGATTCAAACCACCTGCGCTTTAAAACAGCCCTGGGAGTTCGGCTCACCAGACAGAGGGGAGTGTCTTTCAGGAGAGGGATCTCTCTCATTCTTTCACTCATATGCCTGTTGCTTCACTCTCCCACTCCTGTGTACCCACTTGCTGTCCTCCTGTACCCCCTGCGTGGCCATCGATGAGGGACTCAGCCCTTCTGCGAGTTCCCCCACCAAAGCATCTACCCACACAGAAGTTTTAGTAAGTAAGGCACCCTTTGCAAAGCACTTTGAAAAAGAGACGGAGACGGTCTGTCTTGCCATCCTACGGCAAGCAACTTAAATTAAAAAACCAAAAAATGAAGATGTTCAGGTTCTCCAAAGTCCTGTCTCAACGTCAGTCTCCACCCAGAATGGTCTTCTCCCCGCCTCTGTTTTCTTCTTTTTTTTTTTTAATGTTTATTTATTTATTTTGAGATAGGGAGAGAGGACAAAAGCACAAGCTGGGGAGGGGCAGAGAGAGAGGGAGATAAGATCCCAAGCAGGCTCTGACGCGGGGGCTCGATCACACGAATCATGAGATCATGACCTGAGCTGAAATCAAGAGTTGGCAGCTTGACTGACTGAGCCACCCAGATGCCCCCTCATTCCTCTTCTCCATGAAGATCTTCTCCTGATTCCCTCAGTCGAAGATTGCCCTGGGAAGTTCAAATTCTTCTGCCTCTGTTTGCCAGATCCATTTAGCTGCCTCTGTTCCTGTCCCTAAACTGGGAAACTCTTGGCAAGGACTCAGCAAAATAAAGGATTCTCCGGTTAATAGAACCTATACTCCTTAGAAAGCACTTTCTCTAATTAGTACATTCAGCAAAGATATACTGAGAGTCTGCCATTTAAAAAAAGAGGGGCGCCTGGGTGGGTCAGTTGGTTAAGTGACCAACTTTTGACCTCAGCTCAGGTCATGATTGCATGGTTTAGGAGTTCAAGACCCGCATCCCACTCTGTGCTGACAGCATGGGATGGAGCCTGCTTGGGATTCTGTCTCTTCCTCTCTCTGCCCCCTCCCCACTTGCATTCTCTCTTTCCCTCTCTCTCAAAATAAATAAATGTACTTAAAAAAAGAAAATCCTTACTGATTAAAAGAAAAAAATTATATAAACACACATACACATATAAGTACGTATGTATGTGGGCAGGGCAGGAGTGTTTCTTTACTTTTCTGTATTTAAAATGTATTTTCCAGGGTGCCTGGGTGGCTCAGTTGGCTGAGCGGCCGACTTCAGCTCAGGTCACAATCTCACGGTCTGTGGGTTCGAGCCCCACGTCGGGCTCTGTGCTGACAGCTCAGAGCCTGGAGCCTGTTTCGGATTCTGTGTCTCCCTTTCTCTCTCCCCCTCCCACACTTGTGTTCTGTCTCTCAAAAATAAATAAATGTAAAACCAAAAAAAAAAACAAATTAAAAAAAAACATTTTTTTCCTTAATAAACAACATTATTTTCATAAGAAAAATTTTGGAATCTTGGTTTGTGAGAGAAATTGTCTCCAAAACCTACCTCTTCCATAAAACCTTCCGTGATTAATTTTATCTATTTCCCTTCATGGTTTTCTGCCGACTGCATGCCTGTCTCCACACTGTCATACGGATTTTCATTTGTTTGTGCATATTCCCTGTGTGTGTTTCAGGACTCTCCTTCCTATTAGATTGAAAGTTCTTCAAGAGGAAGAATCTGTCTTCACTTTCCTCTGTATTTCATGGCTTATCTATAAAAGTACTATCTATTTGTTGAGTAAACACTGATCAGATTTTACTACACCAGCATTTCTCAAATTGTGTGCCATGGGTCTGTAGTTCCTGGAGATGCCCCACAAATGAAGAGTTTCCTGAACAAATAACTTTCAGAACACTGCACGTTTTATGTCCCTGTTGAGGTTTCACAATGCAGATTAGTATATTAAAGGCTCTGAAAAGTCCCCCAGTAAACAAAGCTGCTTAACTCAATTTAACTCAGCACTGCCCAAACATATTTGATGTGAACACTTCTTTTTTTTAACTAATCTCTATCGATATTGGGTCTTTTCTGGGATGCTTTATGAAAAATAATGATTAACTCCTAGAAGATGGGGATAGAGATGATACCTTATTGATCTTTGTACTTGACATTGTAATGCTGTCTGACACACAGACACATAATAGTGTTGAACAAGAATAAATGTGTGAGTGAAGAAGTACACGAAGGTGAGCTTTTATGAACCAGTGTGATGTGTGGTGGAATAGCTGTGGGCTAAGGGCAGATTGATCAGGTTTAAAAAAATTAAAAATAGAACTACCCTACAACCCAGCAATTGCACTATTTGGTATTTATCCAAAGGATACAAAAATGCTGATTTGAAGGGGCACGTGTACTATTGACAATAGCAAATTATGGAAAGAGTCCAAATGTCCATCATCTGATAAATGGATAAAGAAGACATGGGGTACACACACACACACACACACACACACACACACACAGTGGAATACTACTCAGTGCTGAAAAAGAAAGCTTGCCATTTGCAACAACGTAGTTGGAATTAGAGTGTATTATAGTAAGTGAAATAAATCAGAGAAAGACAGATACCTGATTTCACTCATACGTGGAATTAACGAAACACAACAGATGAACATAGGGGAAGGGAAGGAAAAATTAGATAAAAACAGAGAAGGAGGCAAACCACAAGAGACTCTTAAAGACAGAGAACAAACTCAGGGTTGCTGGAGGGGGGCAGTGGGGGATGGGTTAAATGGGTGATGGGTATTAAGAAGGGCACTTTTCAGGATGAGCACTGGGTACCATACATAAGAGATGAACCATC
Source organism: Acinonyx jubatus (assembly GCF_027475565.1). Lineage (NCBI taxonomy): Eukaryota > Metazoa > Chordata > Mammalia > Carnivora > Felidae > Acinonyx > Acinonyx jubatus. The sequence continues at coordinate 160,308,446 of NC_069382.1, read as the reverse complement.
GGGTTCTACTTCTGAGGCCAAGATCACACTGTTTGTTAGCTAACTTGAATTTAAATAAATAAATAAATAAATAAATAAATAAACAAACAAATAAATAAAATACATTCCGGAATTTTTTTAAACCTGAATTTACATTAAGCTGATCGATAGAAAAATGTGTGAAAATATCCCAATCCCAGGATGAAGACTAAATTATACACCTGGAAGATGTCCTAAAGATATTGTAGCTTATATGCCAGGGACTCTCTATGCACAGAATAACCAGACTGTAAGCAATATGCAAGATCACCCAGTCCAATTCTTCTCAGACTTTTTCATTGACATGCCCTTACTGGCCAAGGATAGTGAGCACAAACTTGAGGGAGGTCTGGGGGAGAAATATAACTGGCTAAATACAAGGAGGAAGTTCTGTATTTTGTCTTAATTTTTTAAATGTTTATTTAGTTTTTTGAGAGAGAGAGAGAGAGAGAGAAAGAGAGAGAGCGCAAGTGAGCGGGGGAGGGGCAGAGAGGGAAGAGACACAGAATCTGTAGCAGTCTCCAGGCTCTGCACTGTCAGCACAGAGCCCCATGCGGGGCTCGAACTCACAAGTCGTGAGATCATGACCTGAACCAAAGTCAGATGCTTAACCAACTGAGCCACCTGCTCAAATATTCTTCTATTCTACTATAGGAGATGTGAAACTCACTAGGTGTGTTAAGCGTAGATAATTAAGCAAATAGAGCTTGAGGCATAGTCAGAATTCATGATAGGTGAAGTAAACCTAAGTTAGTAAGTAGAGCCCATCAGTGTTGAACATAGACTAAGACCCAGGAGCCCCCGTATTTTATCTTTAAAAAAACCTCAGTTTTTCAATTGCTCTATAATATATATGAGTTTATTTTAATATAAAAGTAATGCTTTATATTTTTTAACTCAGGGGCACAATACTTCTGTTTGAGATGCAAGAACCTATGCCCTCTCATTTAACAATGAGAAAACTTACATTCAGAGAGAAAAAGTGACTTGTTCTAGACCTCACAGCAAATCTCTGGCAAAGCTAAAGGTGGAATCTAGCTCTCCTAAAAGCAGTTATTTATTTTTCTATCTATCTCAAAAGCAATGCCCCAAAATATTAAGAGTGGTCCTTTTCGGCCAGTGGGTACTGGATGATTTAAACTTTCTTTTTATCCTTTTCTATGTTTTTCAAGCTTTCTGCAATGAACATATCACTTTTACAATTAGAATTAAGCAGAGGGGTTGCCTGGGTGGCTCAGTCAGTTAAGTGTTCAACTTATGATTTCGGCTCAGGTCATGATTTCATGGTTCCTGGGATCAAGCCCCATGTCAGGCTGACAGTGCAGAGTCTGCTTTGGATTCTCTCTCTCCCTCTCTCTCTGCACCTCCCCCCTCTCAAAGATAAATAAATAAACTTAAAAAAAGAATTAAGCAGAGTATTATTTACAAGTAGATTTGTGGGGCTCCTGGGTGACTCAGTCGGTTAAGCGTCCGACTTCGCTCAGGTCATGATCTGGTGGTTTGTGAGTCCGAGCCCGTGTCGGGCTCTGTGCTGCCAGCTCAGAGCCTGGAGCCTGCTTCGGATTCTGTGTCTCCCTCTCTCTCTGCCCCTCCCCCACTCACACTCTGTCTGTCCCTCAAAAATAATAAATAAACGTTAAAAAAATAAAAAAAATGAAAGTGTATTTGTAACTCCAAAAAATAAAATTCATGGAAAGGTAAACACGAAGCTTGGCTGTTTTAGGCACGTGACGCTGAATTACTTTCCAGGCCCTTCTTTCTCTGTTTGAAAGGGTTACCACAAATTAGATACCAAGTGGATCTGCTGGTGGAGACTGGAGAGCTGAAAACAGCGTGCTCTTTTACAAAGGGCGTGCATGCCTGAGCTTCCCAGGCAAGCCTTAGAGACAGATCCCCTCACGTAGCTGGCTTTTTCTGCTATTTCCCTCTTCCACCTTTCCTTCTGCCCTGTGTCCCTGGTTAGATTTTCACTCTAGAAAGAGCTGGCGTGGAAGTCGTGTCCGGCCTGTGGGGGTCCATGCAGGTCTTGCTTACATAGCATCTGCGGGCAAGGAAGCATCATCATCCTGGGTGGCTGCAAACACATGTGCGGCTTCATTTATAAACAAATGAAACTGGACCCCCGTTTTCAGAGGGCAGAAACACAGCCTCCTGGAAGGAAAATGTCTTGAAATAGAACCCTACGACACCACCATACCCTAGCACCGTGACTCTAACTTAAGCATGCCTGATGGAGCCTGGAAGGTATGTGAAGATACGGACTGCCGGGCCCAACTTCAGAGTTTCTGATTCAGTAGATGGGGAGCGGTCTGGGGAGCTGAACATTTGCATTTCTACTGCTGCTGTTCTGGGGCCACACTTTTGAGAGCTGCTGCTCTAGCAGAAGCACAAGACCTGATTAACATAAAGAAAAGGAGGGGCACCTGGGGGGTCAGTTGTTGAAGCGTCCAATTCTTGGTTTTGGCTCAGGTCATGATCTCACAGTTTGTGGGTCCGAGCCCCGTATTGGGCTCTGCACTGACAGCAAAGGGCCTGCTTGGGATCCTCTCTCTCCCTCTCCCTCTGCCCCTCCCCTGCCTGCACTGTTTCTCTTTCAAAAGAAATAAACATTAAAAAAAAAGAAAGAAAAGGAGGGGACCACTGGCCTTGGGACCCATGGCTTTTTAGCAGAGGGAGATTTTGATTCATGAGATCCTCCCTTTCCTTAGCCTAATTATTCTCTCTGTATTTCCCCATTTCTAAGACATTCGTTCACTCATTCAGCAATTTACAGAGCACTCATAAGAAATGAAATGTTAAAGATACTGCAATAAACAAGAGAGGCAAGGACTAACAAGAGAGGACTTCATCACAACAGGAATGATCTACAGTAATTAATTGTGATGAGCATTTCCAGTATTATTTGAGGATTCTCAAATATTCTTCTATTCTACCATAGGAGATGTGAAACTCAGAGGTGCGTTAAGCATAATGAGTAAGCAAACAGAGTGTGAGGCATAGTCAGAATTCATGACGTGTGAAATAAACCTAAGTTAGTAAGTAGAGCCCATCAGTGTTGACCATAGAAAGGAATGGAAGGACCAAGAGAAACCTGATATTCATGAGGCACCAAGTACAGTGAAACCTTGGATTGTCAGTCACTTGTTCCCCAAGACAAACAAACATTTCTAATAAATTTTATATTGATAAACAAGCGATGTCTTGCAATATGAGTAGTACATGTCGCCGAATGTCACATGATCACAACTGAGCCAATGGGTCGTGAAATTCGCTTTGATACACGAGTGCTTTGGATTACAAGCATGTTTCCGGAATGAATCAAGTTGCAAGCCAAGGTTTTCCTGTATTCGTGAAACACTAAATACGCACGAGGCATATGAGGCCCTTCAATATTCACAGAGTTTTAATTTGGCCTCCTGTTGGTGATGCCCATTCTGTTCCCATGTGCCCTCTGCTCACAAAACACAAGAACAACCCAAATTTGCTCTTCAGGCTGACTGGCAAGTAATCGCTGTGGCCCAGGGTACTTATTCCCACATCTGTTCCGCGAAGCAAATGTGTATTTTGGCCCCAGGTATTTTCCACCTTCGGGGCTTCCTTGCTCGGACCTCGACTCTGGTCTCAGCAGCCACACGTCAGTGAGAAAGGCTGACGTGGCAGACGGGGAAGCAGCATGTAAACATTGCCTAATCGGGAACGTAGCAGCGTGGTCCTGCCATGCTTCGTTCACCCCATCCCCCGGGTGCTATCCTCTCCCATCCCTTTTCTCTGGCTACTTGCTACGTGTTCTAAATGCATTCAAGTATCCTAATTTTGGCTGTGAGGACTTCTGTTCCGTGACCTCTGGGATAGCTTGTCTCACAGGATTCTCTGTGGCATCAGTGTAATTTCCTACGAGACCCTAACATTCATGCAAAAAACTACAAATGTGATGCCTTTTTACATTTCTTTTCTCTCTATATGGCCTCACCCCTTGCCATTAACACAGCTTAGCCACAGAGCCTGTCTTTGGAAAGAGAACTGACATGAAACGGACGTAGATAACACCTACCCGGTGGGCCTGATGCGAAAATCAGAATGAGAACGTGAGAGTGTCTGGAGGCAGGTAGAGTGTGTTCCCACAAAGGTAGCTATTATGGGGTGCCTGGGTGGCTTAGTCGGTTAGGCATCTGACTCTGGCTCAGGTCAAGATCTTGCGGTCTGTGGGTTCGAGCCCCGCATCGGGCTCTGTGCTGACAGCTCAGAGTCTGGAGCCTGCTTTGGATTCTGTGTCTCCCTCTCTCTCTACTCCTCCCCTGCTTGTGCTCTGTCTCTCTTGCTCTCAAAAATAAATGAACATAAAAAAAATTTTTTTTTAAAGGGTAGCTATTACTATTACTTTTCTACTCCCCATAAGACATTACTACGTTCTAACAAACAATGCAAACCTTAACGGCCTCCTTTAATTCTTCTCAAAGGATTTTCTTTTCTACCCACCAGCACTAAATTATCTTGCCAAGTTATGTCACCTGATAGGCCTTGTCGTGGCTCTATTTCTGTTTGTTTCCTGAGCGCACAGGGTCTCCCTCACTCCCTAATTATTTTACAGGAAAGCTTATCACATTGCTTGGGTATATTTCATATCCAACCCACAAAATAAAGACCATGACTGTGGTTCATCCACCGATGCCAGTATTTTGTCCCTTACTCCCAACTACCATCACGTAATGAAAAACATCATATATTGTCTTCCATACAGTCAATACTTTGTAATTCACCAAACCCCAAACGCTGAGCCCCCTTCTTCAGTAGGGAATGATACGAACTCCCTTCCTATTTGAAATATTCTATGGTAGCAACCTTCATGAGCTCCACAAAGCAGCTGTCTGTGTTAGGACAAGAAAACCTGGAATACATTTAGCAAGGTTTTGTTTTGGTTTTTAAATTGCAGACTTCAGGGATCTCCCCCCTTCTTGGGCTCAGAAACCAAGCTGTTGAAGCCGGCTGAGAGCGGCAGTTCGGAGGAGCAGCTGAAAGCTATTTCACCATGAAGCAGACCTTGGCAAGCCTCAAAAGCTCCATATGGTCTGCAGCTCTGGTCTCCAGGAAGCGCCCAGCTCATTCTCCCCCCTTGGTTTGCCTTGTATATAATCCCAGCATGTGTGTTTGAAAGGCAGTTGTATAGAAAAGATGCCTTGCTCTGTGTTTAATTTTTCCTGTTAAACTTGATGTGAACAATTTACTGAGACGCAATTTAATATATATTCCATCTATGTATTCTCTGTCAAATTGCATGGTGAGACAACTAAGCTGTCCTGAACCAAGGACTCAAGGAGGCAAATGGAGTTGTTGTCTTCAAGGGACCAAGGCATGGGAAATACGTCTATCTTCCCCAGCACTGTGGAGGCCTTCGGAACCCCAAGACCTCCTTCCGTCTCCAGCATTCCTGCCCTGCTTCCCAGAAGCTGCAAACAGACTCCTCCCTCAGCCCCAAGTTCAAAGCCCTCATGCACATAGAGACCAGCCCTGCCACTTTATTGACCCACAGAGACAAGCCCAAACTCTGTCTGGCTCAGTCCCCATGGAAGGCACCTTGCTTGGATTCCAACCTGATCTCAAGGGAATGGCTGACCATGCTGTCTAACAGAAATGTCACATAAGCCACAAATGCTTGCTTTCTTCTGGCAAATATAATTTATGATCTCTAGAAGCCACGTTTAAAAAAATAAAAAGGTAAAAATAAATTGTAATAATGCATTTGATCTAACCCAATGTATACCAAATATTGTCACTTCTTTCTTCATGAACCATGAAATCATGATCTGAGCCAAAGTCAAGAGTCCAATGCTTCACTGATTGAGCCACCTGGTGCCCCCGAATATTATCATTTCAACATGCAATTAATATAAACAATTATCAATAAAAATATTTATTTTCTTTCAGAATAAGTCTTCAAAATCTCATGTGCGTTTTACACTTCCATCACATCTCAATTTGGATTAGCCACATTTCAAGGGCTCGGTTGATGCATGTGCTACCATATTGGACAATGCAGGTTTAGAAGTTCAAAACAAGGTCGGTGGGAAAAACAGAACCTCTGAGTGAGAATTTCAGTGGGAATAGTATCCCTTTTCACATTTTTGGGAATTCCCTCTCCTGGATGAGTGAGGGGCCTGGCTATTAGAGAAGAATGTTTTCACTAAATCCTAAGCCCCTGGGGATGAGGGCGGCCCATATCTGTGCCAAGGAACCTTCTTCTTCACCTGTCCCCCTTCTCCGGTGCAGGGCTCCTCTCACTCCACTGTGCACACTGATCCCCCATGACCTTCTTAAAAAGCACATTCTGATTCAATAGATCTAGATTTTGTACTTGTAACAAACCCCCCGATGAATCCCTGCTGCTGTCCCCACACCCACTTTGAATAGTGAGGTTCTGGATGCTGATGCCCCCCCAGCATTGTGTATACAATTAATTGGAGGTAGTGTGTATTGCAGTGGGGAGAACATGAACTTGGAGTCAGACTGCCCAGGTCTAGGGCTTCAGTCTACACCCAGCTGTGTGAGTCAGGCAGGCTGCTTAACCTCTCCAGGTCTCTCCTTATCTGTGAAAATGGAGGCAATAAGTTATCATCACACACCCGTGAGAATGGCTAAAATAAAAAACACAAGAAGCAGCAAGGGTTGGCAAGGATGTGGAGAAGAGAGAACCCTTGTGTCCTGCTGGCGGGAATGCAAACTGGTGTAGCCCCCATGGAAGACAGTATGGAGTTTCCTCAGAAAGTTAAAAATAAAACTATCCTATGATTCGGGAATCTCACTACTGGGTATTTACCCCCAAAATACAAAAACACTAATCCAAAGGGATACATATACCCCTTTGTTTATTGCAGCATTATTTAAAATAGCCAAATTATGGAAGCAGCCTAAGTGTCTATAGATAGGTAAATGGATAAAGAAGAAGTTATATATATATTATATATAATATATATGTATTATATATTATATATGTGCAATATATTATATATTTATATTATATTATATTATATATTATATATTATATATATTATATTATATTATATATACATATATATTATATATATATTATATATATTATATATTATATTTATATATATTTATATATTTATATAAATATATGTATATATATACACACACACATATAATAATATACACATATATGATAGTATACACATATGTATTATTCAGCCATAAAAACAGAATGAAATCTTGACATTTGCAATGACATGAATGGATCTAGAGAGCATAATGCCAAGGAATTAAGTCAGTCAGAGAAAGACAAATACCATATGATTTCACTCGTACGTGGAATTTAAGAAACAAATGAGCAAAAGGAAAAAGAGAGACAGAGAGACAAGCCAAGAAACAGACATTTAATTATAGAGAACAAACTATTGGTTGCCAGAGGGGAGGCGGGTGGGGGAAAATAGGCGATGGGGATTAAGAGTACGTTTTTGATAATCACTGAGTAATGTATAGAATTGTCGAATCACTATATTGTACATCTGAAACTAATATAACACTGTAGGTTAATTGTACTGGAATTAAAATTAAAAACTTAATAACCAACAACATAAACAAAGTCAATAAAGACAAAAACCATAAAGCAATAATAGGCCTCCGTCATTGGCTGGTGCTGGTACACCAGGAAGCAGTCGATGAAGGTCAGCCATTTTCAGTGTAGGATGTGGAAGTACAAGCTTGTAGTAAGAAAAAAAGGGGAATTGAATTTCTTTGATTTAACCTGAAATGGGTCCAATGTAATACTTAAACATCACCTCATCAAGGAAGATTTCCCTAACCTGCTGGTCTGATATACACATAAATGAAGTCCCTGTTCTTCAAACCTCTGTAGCTCTGATATAGTCTTTGTCACAAAATCCATAACTATAGGCTTCATTCTCAGTTTCTCCCACTGGAATTTAAATCATTTGAAGGCAGCAAGGACACTGTCTCACTCCAGTTCTTTCTGATTACTTGGAGGAGCAATCCTGCTTTGGCTGCGTAAAAATCACTTAAGGAAATTTGTTTAAAATATAGATTCATAGGCTCCATCTCAATAGTTAGATTCAGTGGGTCTCATTTGGACCCAGAAATCTCTGTCTTTATATATATTTTTGAAAAGTTTATTTATTTATTTTGAGAGACTTAGTGGGGGGGCGGGGCGCAGAGAGAGAAAATCCCAAGTAGACTCTGAGCTGTCAGTGCAGAGTCCGACATGAGGCTTGAACTCAAGAACTGTGAGATCATGACCTGAGCTGAGATCAAGAGTCTGACGCTTAACCAACTGAGCCACCCAGGTGCCCCATGTTCCCAGAAATCTATATATTTTAAGAGTTCTGCTCCCTGGCTGGGTTTGGGAACCACTGGATTTTTCCACTTTGGATCCTCAGTGTCTATGCAGGAGAAAGTCAGCTCCCAGTTTGCTGGATGAATTATCATTCTTTCCATGGACACAACAAGTCACAGTTTCCAAAAGGCCATCCCATATATAATTTTATCTGTAGGGTCGGCTCAGGTCTTGTGGACCTGATCCTTACTCAATTTGAGGCGCCTTCTTTAAGCAAGGAACAAAATCAGATGTGAACATGAATATTTATTTAGAATGGGAAAAATCACAACGAATTCAAGTTACGAAAAGCTGACCAATACTACACTACAGTCATTATTTTTTATATTAGTTTATTTATTTTATTAATTAATTGCTTGAGATCCCTCTACCTTATTTTCTATCTAACGTTTTGGGGGCTGCGTATTTTTTATCACCTCTTCCTATAACAAGTTTTATAATATTACTTATAATTTTCAATAAAGAAATAGCAATACAATTTAGTCATTCCTCCAACATGGGTGATTAAAATTTACTTTTTTTTTAAAATTATAGATGGCTTGGGATGCATAAAACCTGTGGTTTTCCTATACTAGAATGTCTAGCAATAACATTACTACATCTGAAAATCTAATAAGTATTCCATTAAACCCCAACTGAAAGTATTGCTAACTTGACTTTGCCTTAGCTGAGTTCTTACAATGACTGTGGTCACCCCATTATCATCCAAGACAAAGGGCAATGTGATTAAAAGGAAGCCAGATGGGAAAGAAGCAGTGGTCGTAACCAGATGCTATTGAAACTCACTTTTGTAATGCAATGAAAACCTTTGATGAAGTCAAGCCCTTGCTAGGGTTCATCTGACTGCCTTGGAAGGAGCTTAGGCAAGCAAGGGGTCTGATGCCTAAGCTCAGAGAGCTTCATAGTGAATTGACCTTTGCTCGCTTGGTCTCACCGTCCCTGTATTAGATTCTCTGGATGTGAGCAACAGAAACAACTCTGGACAGCAAGAGGACATTTATTGGCAGTGTATTGGGTCCTCCCAGAACTGAAGAAAAGTTGAACCATCAGTCTCAGAATGCAGCTCTGGGATTCAGAAACAGAAGCAGATAGGCAGTCTTCTCGTACCTTCCCCAGGAGCAAAAATAGGATTCACATGTTTTTCAGCCTTTGCTTAATTAGCTCAAAAACACAATTCCAGGGACATAGTGACTGAATTAGCAGGGCTCCAGGGCCTAGCCAACCAGGGGAGAGCCATGCTGCTTGATGGACATGATAACCAAGACTGGGTCTGAGAGAGAGGCTGGGTTAGGTGCTGCTATCAGAGCAAGTGGGATGAAGCTGGGCGGATGTCTTCTGCTTTCCTTGTCTGGGCCTCGTATTATAAACAATTGTGTGTGTGTGTGTGTGTGTGTCCAACTGGTTTTATGTCATGCGTCATTAATTCCCAGTTCCAAATTTCCATACTGCATGGTCCATGGTAGGTATGCAATACATGTTTAAGTGAACGAATATTCTGATGGAGTAGTGGAAAGGTATTACTACTCCAAAGTCACTTATGAAGTATTTGTGGTCTAGAGAAGGTTAACTAACCTTTCCCAGGGCCACATGGTCGGAGAACGTGTCTGCTATAGGATGAGATACCCGCCAGTATACAGAAGGAACTTAGTGTATTCTCTTCCCATTGGGGTTGGAATCTGGTCATATCAGTAAATGTCTGGAAACTGAGGAGCCTCTCATGAAAGGAAAGTCACAGGTTCTGGAAAGTTCTATACCTATCCATCCCCATTTCTTCCTCAACTGCATCCCTCAGGGACCTTCCAGCTAGAGAGAGGGACATCGTCACACCTGCCACAGCACTTAGCCCACCAGGGAAACTGGAGCCAGCCCCCGGCCCAGGGAGGGTCAAGCCCAATGCTCAGCTCTGCCGTGAGAAGCCCATCATCCAAAACGCCTAATAAAAACTGAATGTGTGCCATCTGGCAGCATAGCACTCCACCGCCGACCACACCCCCCACCCGCCCCATTGATTCTCCACCAGGCATCATGTAACAGGAGGTCTAAGTCAGAATGACATTTTGCTTTCTGCAGCCTGAGTTCCTTGAAGCACAGAATTGCTAATGGGGAGATTCCTGGGCTGAAAATAAGCCAGGAGTCCCCACAGCTGGGTCCAAGCTACCAAGCTAATGCTCTTTCCAAGGGCAGCGTGGCAAAATCTGAGTTGTGACTATTGTTTGATCAGTGGTTCTCAAGCTGCAGCATGGAGGTGAATCACCAGGAGGGCTTGTTAAAACACAGATTGCTGGGCCCCACCAATTCAGCAGGCCTGGAGTGGGGCTCCGGGCTTTGCATTTCTAACAGGCTCCCCTGGGGATGCTAATGCTGCCGGTCTGAGGACCACACCTTGAAAACTACTGATTTGGATACTTCAGGGGCTCTTTCTTCCCCCTCCCCAGGATTACTGCAAGGAATTTCATTAGCCCTGGCTCAGTGATGGAGATGATTTCAAGGTGTGCACCAGAGGACCCTGCAGCATATCAAGGCATACAACTGCTCTCTGGCCTTAAGGCACAGAATAGAAGCATGTGAACACACGAGGGGTTCTCAATTTCCCAACTACTTACATTTTGGATCGGATAATTCTTCATTGTGAGGGGCTACTCTGTGCAGTGTTGGATGTTTAGAAGCATGCCCGGCCTCTGCCCTGTAGGTACCAATACATGGAATCTCCCCTCCCGCTATAATGTCTGTGACGATCAAAACTGTCTCCAGACATTGCCAAATGTCCCTCAGATGGCAAAGTCACCTCCAGTTGAGAACCACTAACATACACTCTAACATGCTTCCAGCAGCATGCATGGGGTGAGGGCGAGTATTTAAGATTTCTCCAGCTGGGCCCCATGCAGCTGCCTAAAGCAAACTGGAAGCTGACATGAAACACAGTGATGCCTTTCTTTTGGAACACATGTTTTTTAGGGCTGTTTTGCATATTCAAGTTCCTATGATCCCGACCTATGTGTTTGGAGGAGCAGATATTACTATTGTCTTCATTTTAAAGGTGGGGAAACTGAGCCTCCAGGAGGTTTGGGATTTGCTTACGTAGCAGAGGACTGGAATGCATGCCCTCTGATTCCTAGGCCAGTGAACTGTCTGTCCATCACATAATGCAACTTTTACTCAGTCTGCAAACATGCCATCATCAGTGCCAGGTAATGGCGTTTTCATAATTTGTGGTGGCCGAGAGGCCAGAAAAGACATGGAAACATTTATTTGTACAGCTGTGGGCTTTGAAAATCCCAACTGGGGCTATGAAATCTATGTATCCTGGGAACAAATTGGTCACTGTGGAAGCTTCTTGGTCTATGGGATCAAGTGAGGCTAAAGTTCCCTAGGGAATATGCCTGAGCAAGCTGATGAGGTTCTTCTGATGGTTGGTCTGGGCCTTGTACTCATGAGCAGAGCAGGGGGGTCCTGCCTCGGATATCTCTCAATTACCCCCATCCTTTCCAATATGTTAAGTCATTTTTCAGGGGGTACTTACTGTCAGGGCCTAGAAACGTGTATGAAGTAAATTCTCAGGTTCTCTCTTTCTCCTTCTCTCTCTCTCTCTCTCTCTCTCTCTCACGTACAACACACACACACACACACACACACACACACACACACACCACTTTCTGTTTATTCCAGAGAGGATCTGATGCCAAAACCCATGTTAAAATAATGCTCCAGACAGAGAGTCCAGTAGGTATTAGAAATTGAGCATCGGGCATCTCCGTGTGTAGATAGATATATACTACATCACCACCGCCCACCATATCAGCCAACCTGCACTGTAGTTTGCTGCTCTGGTTTGTTGGGGTTAAGCATGTAGGCAGAGACCAAGCCTTGGGGACTATGTGTATCTATAGGAAGTATTTTCGCTATCACCTCCATTTAGCCTTCTTGCCCTTCTAACACTCTCGTTGACTCTCCTGGAAAGAGAGCAATGTCCATTCAAGTTTGAGTACATAACAGGCAAAGAAATTTAAAATAAGAACAAATTCAGGAAATGAAAAAGGTAGCCTAGCAAGGTACAAGTGTGTTTCTACAGCAGTTTGAAAATGTCAGTATTAAAGGGGTGGGGTGTGTGTGTGTGTGTGTGTGTGCGTAATATCTGCGTGGATGTGTGTGTGTGTGTGTGTGTTCTGAGGAATTATTCTGGGGGTGGAGTGAGACTCACTGGTGAGAAGCCTGATGAATGAGACACAATTTGTCCACGGTTTTCAAAGCCAGGTGCTATTTGTGTCTCTTGCCTCTTTGGCTCAAGAAAAATGTTCAATATGTAGCTTAAAGAGTTGAGGGTTATTGAGTGAGCCAATAGGGCCATCTCAGAGAGAGTAATGGATTCACCCCTAGTGAGATCAAAACAGAACTCTCAGCTGGAAAACACCCCAGAAGCCCTGGAGTAACCCAATAATGAAAGAGCTTGGATTCCTCCCCCAGGTGAGATGGTCTCAACTTCCAGCATGCTCTCGGAGGCTCTGGCGATGCCGGGCAGATGGAGTTACAAAAATAATCACTCAGCCAGAACACTCGCTGCCAAGTGCCAACGGATTCGGGTCACGACTGCACTTGCCAGAGTGATTTTACTGCCCATACAAGACCAAGTGACTCTAATGGCTTCCACGCGGCTCCATATGGCCCCTCAATGTTCATATTCCCCGCGGTGGGCTTTTCTTTGGTCACATTTCTTTCTGTAAAATTTATTCAGAGGAAGAAAGGGAGAAATGATGAAATACCAACCCTTTCTTACCTGAGTCTGGCAGAAGAAAGGAAGTTTGTATGGAAAATATATAGAAAGGAAAGACCAAATGAAATTGTAACACTTTTTCGCGCCTCAACCACATCTTCAATAAAATAAGAGCTTCTTGAACTAACATTTTATGATGCCATTTTGTTCTGCGTGTATTGAAGGTTTCTGTTACTACATTTTAAAAAGGTAGTGTCAATGTGTATAACTAACATCAATTTCATTGGAAATGTTCAAATAATTGAGGTGAGAGGCTAAGAGGATGGGTTACCAGTTTCATCATTTTCTAGCTGTGGGATCTAGTCCCAGTTACCTAAACTAGGCATCCGTTCACCTATTCATTTGTTCATTCCAAAAACATTTGTTGGGTTCCTGATACATGCTGGTCACTGTTTTAGGTACTGAGGATACAATGCAAACAAGAAAAGCGGGTCTTTCATGGGGTTGACATTTCTGATGTAATATGAAGGCAATTAAAACGTAAGCAAATCAATAAATTAAAAGTAATATCAGCTATTGAATGACACTAATAGCTCTTCTTGTCATTCAGATCACAGCTGAAATGTCACCTCCTTAAAGAAATTTTGCCTCCCCATTCAATCCTTCCCTTTGTATTTCATCTGAATACATTTGATCTCCATACAAATGGAAGCGTTGAATGACAACCAAGAGCCAGCCAGGAACATATGGAGGAAAAGCATTTGAAATTGAGGGAATGGAAAATACAAAGTCACTTAGATGGAAGAAAGCCCGGTGTGTTCAAGAATGAAAGCAGGGGCGCCTGTGTGGCTCAAAAGGTTGAGCATCTGACATCAGCTCAGGTCATGATCTCTGTTTGTGAATTCAAGCGCACACCACAGGCTCTAAGCTGTTAGCACTGAAACCACTTCAGCTCCTCAGTTCCCCACTCTCTCTGCCCCTCCCCCTCCCTGCCTTCCCCCCCCCCCTTTCTGCCCCTTCCAAGTTCTCTCTCTCTCTCTCTCTCTCAAAAATAAATAAACATTAAAAGAAAAAGAATGAAAGCGAAATTCAGCTTTGCTGGAGCCCAGTGAGGTGGGAGGAGAGCGGTTCAGGAGTTACTCTTCTAGATAGGTAAATAAAGGGGAATTTTAAAGGCCATAGTAAAGAATTGGAGATTTTATTCTGAATGTGATGGAAAGCATATAATTTATCTATTGCTGTGTAACAAATTGTGGATGGCTGCAATAGGTTTGATGTTTGCCTCAAAGCTGTTTCTTTATCTGATTCTTTGCCATTAGAAGAAGCTGAAAATTTTCAAAACTTGTGAGTCCAGGTTTCTTCTGTTTTAACAATCCTTCCTTGATTGCATCTTTTTCTTCTTGCATTTCCATTTAAGTAGGAAGAAGAAACCAGGAGGTGCCTTCAGCACTTTGCCCGGAAATCTCCTTACCTGGGTCACCCAGTTCATTGGGCACATTTTCTACTTTCCACAGTTTACTGCTGCTGAACTTTCTTTCATTGTGTGGTAAGGGTCCTCTTTCTTCCAGCTTCCAGTGACGTTTCTTCCTTTCCTTTATATCCTTTCTGGTAGCATCTACTAAGGCCATTGGGCTTCTGCTAGCACTTAGTGAAAACACCTTACACTTTCACTAACATGCTTTTGTAAAAGTTCTTTCAGCTTCCACACACTTCCCAATTCCAAAGGGACCCTCACATTTTGCTTTTGTTGTGGTAGCACCTGACTTCCATGCATATATATATATATATATATATATATATATATATATGTTACCAATTGCCCTGTAACAAATTCTCCCCAAACATAGTGGTGTAAAGGAACAGATATTTTTCACTTCACCCATTTTCTGAGAGGTGGGAACCCCGGAGCAACTTAGTTGGGTAGTCTTACTCACAGTCTCTCATTAGGTTACAATCAGGGTGTTGGCGAGGGGTGCAGCCATTTGACTGGAGCTGGAATACCCACTTCTAAGATAGTGCCCACTCTAAGTGAGGACCCACTCACTCAAATCACTGTCAAGTTGATGTTGGTTGTTGGCCAGAAGCCATAGTACCTTGTCATGCAGTCCTGTCCATGGGCTGCTTGAGTGTCCTCATGACATGGCAGCTGGCTTTCTCCAGAGCACCTGATACAAGAGAAAGCAAGATGAAAGCCATAGTGATTTATGTTTCAGCACAGGAATTTTCAAAGCATCAGCTCTATAATATTCTAGGGGTTGCATCGGTCAGCCCTATATGACGTGGGAAGAGAATACACAGGGCATGAACACAAGAAGGCAGATATCACGGGGGCCATCTTAAAGGCTGGTGACCACAGAAAGCCACTAGATTTTTAAGCAAACGAATGATATAATCTGGTTTATATACTTAAAAGTTTACCTGCTGCTGTGGAGAGAATGGATTTTAGAGTAGAAGGCGGGAGATTAGACCAGAGGCCAGCAGAGTAGTCCAGATGAAATATGTTGGTGGCTTGGAGTAGGTTGGGAGCAGGAAGGGAATTTAGGTAATTGGATAGGTTTTGGAGTTGTGTACCTAAGACATGCTTAGTGATGTTGGAAGAATGATTATAACTGAGGATGACACTTGGGTTTTTTATGGGCTCAATCAGATGAATGGTGTTTCCAATTACCAAGCCAGAAAAAAAGTAGAGAAGAAGCAGGTTTGGTGAGCATCCAGAACTCAACTCAGGATGTGTATAGTTTAAGATGCCTATTGCAAATCCACAGACAAGAATCAGGAGGAAATCATTCAATCTTTCACCCTTAAGTATGATGTTAGGTGTTCATGCTTTGTAGATGCCTTATAAATTTGAGGACATTCCCTTCTATCCCTAGTTTGATGCATGTTTTTTGTCATGAAAGGGCATTGGATTTTGTCAAATACTTTCTCTTCATCTATTGAGATAATTGTATGGTTTTGTCTTTATTCTATTAACATGGTATACTACAGAATTAATTTTTAGATGTTCACCCAAACTAGCATTTTTATGATAAATTCCATTCGGTCATGTGTATAATCCCTTTTTTTATATGTTGCTGGTTTCACTTTGTGAGTTTTTGGTTGAGAATTATTGCATCTATATTCACAAAGGTATTGGGCCATAGTTTTCTTTCCTGTGATGCCCTTCTCTGGTTTTGGTAACAGCATTATATTGGCCTCCAAGAATGAGGTGGAGGCTGTTTCCTCCTTTTCTACTTTTTTGGAAGAACTTGTGAAGAACTGGCATTAATTCTTCTTTACATGATAAGTAGAATTCAGTGGTAAATCATCTAGGCCTGGGCTTTTCTTTGTAGCAAGTTTTAAAACTACTAAGTCAATTTCTTTACTTGTTATAAGTTTATTTACCATTTCTATTTCTTCCTCAGTTAGTTTTGGTATCTTGTGTTCTTTAAGAATTTCTGAATTTCATCCAGATAATGTGGTTATTCATAATATTTCCTTAGAATTCTTTTTATTTCTGTAAGGTCAGCACCAGTATCCCCTGTTTCATTCCTGATTTTAGTCATTTGAGTCTTCACTCTTTGGTCTTGTTAGTCTAGCTAAAGTTTTGTCAATTTTGTTGATCTTTTCTAAAAACCAACTTTTGGTTTTGTTAATTTTTTTCTATTGTTTTCATATTCTAATCTACTAGGAGAGGTTCAAGCACTCCAAGTTTTGTACTCCGGGAGAGGTCCAAATATATAGCATCCTATTATATATAGCACTATAGAGTTAACAATCAATCTTTTATGAGTTCTTTCTCCCAATTTGCATATGAGGTCAAATCCAAAGAATTTAATATGATCTGCTGCAGAGATCAAAAAGATCACTAAGTCAATGGGGAGAAATAGATACCCTGTCCTTGTGCTGACTTCATTCCCTGTGTCTTGAATGCTCCTAGTCTGTAACAGTGAAACATTTCCATGGGGAATCCTTGTTCACTTCAAGGCATTTACCCATCACTCCAGACAATGGCTATAAAATCTCCCCTAATAAAAATGGAGTTCCGTCCAACACTTAAGAGGAGTTTGACAAGAGACAAGTTTTACTTAAGATTGCCAGGTGCATAGTTTAGGGGCAAGAGCCAGTAGAAAAATCTGTAGTGTTGGGAAAATAACTGAAATTGTGATTATCCTTACAAAAATATCGGCACAGTCACTGCTGTCTGCACACCAGGTGTTTCTACTTACTTCATGAATTTGCAGACTCTGCCTCTCCACATAATTCCTTATCCTTTTCCCAACAAAGATCTTCAAGACAGTATGTTACAACACCTATACCTAGTGCTTTGTGTTTGCTGCTGTCTCCTACCAATCACTGAGTTGCTTATCAAAACCTTGAAATCTCGACAAGAGCCTGGAACATTTATTGGGTATTTACTGCATGCATGCTGGGCATTGGGTTAAGAAAAATAGAAGGAAATCTCAAAGAAATCAAATACTTCCACAATAAACTTAGTGTCTGGGGGAGGTGGTATACTGGAGGACAGGTTGGACAGGTCCATTTCTCAAAATACAGAAAGGAAAAAATATCATGCTTTGAAACATCATAGAACTGTCAAAGTACACTAACTGTCCTATACATGCTGTGATAAATAAAGACTGGTTTTATCTGTTTCTTCAACAGTGTAAAATTACAGATTATTCTTGGAGATAGAAAAAGAAAGCAAGGAAAACTTAACTTGTACTTCTGACGGTGACAACTTCTACTGAGACATGTTGTTCAAATACTTGTCAATGCAATGTTCGAGAAGACTGTGTCCCCCAGTCCCCTTTGCCTCCTTCCCCTGTCCCCAAGCATTTTAGTCATTCTTGCCTGGGACAGATCCTAGTGTAAATACACCTGACTGGAAGAACTTACTTACAATGCAGATCCTTGCTTCAAGTCCGTTAATACAGCAGGAACACCAAATTTTGAATTGTAAATGGTTTTCATGTAACTTTGACGCTGGTGGTCCCAGGACCACACTTTTGAGTAACTTGGATGGAGTTCCTGCTCTGTGCAAGACATAATATCTACCCTAGAGAAGCTTAAGTTTTAGTTGGAAAGTCGAAACACATTAACAAAACAAACTGTGAAGAAAGAGATGGCAATATTCATCCATTCAGCAAAATTTATCAAGTGCTTGCCAGGCTGACAATTTACCAGAAGGACAAAAGGGTATCAAAACTGGACGCTTCTTTTTTTTTTTTAATTTTTCTAAATTTTTTTTTTTTTTTTTGAGAAAGACGGAGTGTGAGTGGGGCAGGAGCAGAGAGCGGGGGAGACACAGAATCCGAAGCAGGCTCCAGGCTCTGAGCTGTCAGCACAGAGCCCGACTTGGGGCTCGAACTCACGGACCACGAGGTCATGACCTGAGCCAAAGTTGGACACTTAACCGACGGAGCCACCCAGGCGTCTCTCACAACTGGACACTTCTTATCTCAGTTTGGCTGAGGTCGCAGATGTAGATGCCACATTTGGGTTGCTGAAGGATCCAAAGGGAGGGTGGGAAAGGCTGGTTGGCCAGAGGGCTTCTTGTGCCACACTGCTCTTGCTTTTCTGCCAAAGGGGGTTTCTCTTTCCTGCCCATGTTTTGTGGCACTCTTCAGCCAAAGGCCTCCAAGTGATAGTTGTTGAACTCCTGAACACCCTGGTGAGGTGGTTAGGTATCATTATCCCTAATGTCCAGCTGGAAAAACAGAGAAAATTGGCTGCATTGATCTAGATCTCACAGGGGGCAGGTTTGGGAAGAGAAATGGGCCATAGCCTCCTACAGCCACAGTGGGAACTTTGGTCAGGTCTCCCAGGGAAGATTCCCAGTTACCAGGCCAGAACTTTGAGTATGCCTCCTTCAAGTGCAAGAGTTCATGAGGCATTTTGTGATCGTCAGGGTGGGTGAGCTGAGAGCAGCTGTGTGATGAAATCTGAGGGAAGGAAAAATTTTCACAAAATATCCTGTTTCCAATTTGCACCTGATTGACAGTCAGAGATAAAGAAAATTGTGTTGGTTTAATTGGCAAGAGAAATGTGCACCCAAGAGACCGGCGTTTCCTGGCTTTATTTTAATTTTTTCAATTAAAAAGATATATCTAATAATGTGTGTGTGTGTGTGTGTGTGTGTGTGTGTTACAATGACTGCTTACACACCTTCGCTAACAAGCCTTTGGCAGCAACAGACCGTCCCCAGAGCTCTCCTGAAATGCTGCCCTGTGCAACGAGATGCTTAATGACTACGAGAGAACTCCGTTAAACAAACACTGAACTAGCCTGAGAGTGCAGTGGGGGTGGGTAGACACAGAGAGATAAATATAATATAGACCTTCCCCTCCAGGAGCTTACAACTTAAATAATTATTGATAATAGAGTTCCACTTCAACTGGAGTTAGGTTCTAAAATCGGTGCGTACATAAAAATCTCATTTAAGCAAAATTACCCTTGCAAATTTTTTATCCTGTCTGTAAAGTATGGCATACAAGAGTTATCTGTACAAACATGTATAATAATTTTTATGCCATTTGAATTTTATGAAACATAATTTTAATGAAGACAATGTTTTTGTGTCTCTCTTATCACTTATCTGCTCACTCTTAGGTGTAATGTTGCTAAGTCAAATCTGCAAACAGGGGCCCAGCATCAATTCTTTTCGTACATTTCGTTTTTGTTGCCAGCATAATATGAAAATCCTGTTTCACACAGGTGCATTGTAGCCCAAAGAAGAAATACACGAACTGCACGCCTCGCAATGCTTGGGTACTCTTGAATTAGGCTACTCCAAAAATCATTTAGTGAAAGCTCGCTGCAATTTTGCTTCACTTGAAAATCAGATGTTAAATCAATCAGACTCTCCTCCTCCCGGGCTGCTAATGAGGCCTGTGTAACAGTTACTGTAAGGGGATTTCCAACCCAAGTGTTATTGTCATCTGTTACAGGAAAATATTTTAACAGAATAGAGCGCGAACACAAAAGACAGGCCGTGCTGTTTATCTGAACATTGAAACTTGCTTACCTGTAAGATAATTATCAAAAACCTGTAAATAGGGGATGGGGTATAAGGTCACACAGTTATAAGATAATATAGTTATCTGCTTAGATTTGCTGCATACCAAACAACCCCAAACTCAGTGGCTTAAAATAACCATCATTTATTCTCACGGAGCTGCTGGTTAGTTGTGCGTCAGCCATCTTGCTCAGGCTTGGATGGGACCATTCAGCGTTGCTCCACAGTTTCTTCATCTTTCCCCTGACACTAGTCAGCTGACTGGATGTGTTTTTTCCATGGCAATGGCAGAGACTCAAAATTGCAAGGCTGTAGAACCACAGGAATAGCGAGGACAGTAGAAGCAGAAAGAGCCTTGAGTCATAATGACAATAGGTAAACTTACCTCTAGTCTGCAATTGTCTGGAAGTCATGGAGTGTATCTTACTCGGCAGCGCTGGATCCCTACCCTTGCATCATCTTGCTCTTGGTACATGTTCAATCAATAGCTGTTGGCTGATGAATATTAATCACGTTGGGCCTTTAAGGACACAAATCATGTTGAAGTGGAATAACATGCTGGTGCCATCTGGTCAAGCTGGGGTAGCACAGGCCTGACCGGCAGGAAGCTTAGTCCTCAAAGGAACTTGTAGTTCTTGTGACATTTTTTGAGAAACTTGATCTTGTGAGCTCATTGAGGCCAGAGACATCTCTTAATTATCATAATGTCTTTCCAGGGACTAGCACAATCTCACAAGGGAGTCAAATCTTTACTCCTATAATTAACCATAACTCTGTGTGATTAATGCCATAGCTGCATGAAGAATGGAACCCTGAGGGAGCAGGAGCATTCAGGTAAATCCTATCTGGGGACAGGGATGTAGAGGGGAGTTATTTGGGAAGGTTTCAGAGAAAAGGTGGGGGCTTCCTCTTTTTTTCTTGTTGGAAGTAAGTCCTTTGTTTTCCACAAAAATACCTGTGGAAACCGGAAGTGGCTAGGAGCACTCCTGTGGAAAAAGGAAGTGGCTGGGGGGTACCCCTGGGACAGGAGGTCGGAGAGAGACTTTTATAGAGAAAAGGCAGAAGCAAAATAAGAAAACCGTTGATTGGTTATAACTTAAATCCTAGTTGTCTGCTATTGGTTGTTATTAGGTTTTACTTTTGTAGCCTCAAAACCTGTAGCCTTACAGGTTTAGGTTTTGGTTTGCTTATGGGCAGCCATGGCACCTCAGAGCCTCCTTGTTTAATTAATTTAACAAAGGGAACAGAAGGGCTAAGGTGTGCCTGTGTATGAAGTATCCCGACTCGTGCAAATATGGTGGAACTCAGCTCCATCAAGGCTTCCTCTCAAAACAGCACACAGCAGACATCAAGTAGCCTCTCATCTCAGGATGGAAGGAGGATGTTAGAGGTGGTTTCACAGCACCTACCTCATGCAGTTGGGAAAAACAGTTCTGGCTTTCAGAGTCTGTTTCCTTGTCTATTAAACATGTTATAAGTAACCACGTGCTTGACAATATTAACAAAGCAGGGAGATTGGTTCCCAGGGAGAAACTTGACATCCACCTTCACATGGGGTTAGGACTTAAAGTTTGGGTGTCACTCATCAGTTCTCAATACTTTTTAAATATATTTTTTTAATGTTTATTTTTGAGAGATAGAGAGAGACAGAGTATGAGTGGGGAAGGGGCAGAGAGAGAGGGAGACACAGAATCCAAAGCAGGCTCCAGGCTCTGAGCTGTCGGCACAGAGCCCGATGCAGGGCTCGAACTCACGGACCATGAGATCATGACCTGAGCTGAAGTCAGATGCTTAACTGACCGAGCCACCCAGGAGCCCCTGGTTCACAATACTTTTCAAAGAAACTAAGAGTTGAGCTAAACCTTGAAGTCTAGAATTTAGATGGAAGCAAGAAGAGAGGAGAATGGCTCTGGGAGATGACATGGTAGGAATAAATGACTCAAATGGATAGGTGGAGAAAACAAATGGGTAAGGCAGGGCATGCTGAGGAGCAAGGGCTTAATCAGTAGTGGGAATTCATTAAAGGTTTCTGAGAAGGGATGACTGTAAATTCTATGAAGACCCAAACTGTGTCCACTTGGTCATTGTTGTTTCCCTAGTATCTGGCACATTTCAATGTATGAATGAAGATAGAGAGATAGGTAGCTGGGGATATACAGACATACACACACACACACACACATACACATGCATATATATGTAATAGTTCAACACTGTTAATTATATAATTGTACGTGAATCAGTTCTTATGAAAAAGTCAAACAATGAAGGAGTATATAAAGCACAAGTGAGAGCTCTTCCTCGCTAATCTGCTAATTCCATTTTCTTCCCCCAGAAGTAATCGCAGCTATGAATTTGGTATGTGACCTTCCAGATGGTTTTCTCTGTATTTACAAAAGTGTATTCCTACATACAAACATTTTTTTTAAATAATGGGGTTATACTCTACTTATTGTATAGTAAACATCGATTTACCACTTACTATGTCTTGGGTGTCTTTCAACATTAGCATATATGTAAAGCTTCTTGATTCTTTTCTTTCTAATGTTTATTTATTTTTGAGAAAGAGAGAGAGCATGCAAGCAGGGAAGGGACAGAGAGAGGGAGAGAGAAAATCTGAAGCGGACTCTGCACTGACAGCAGAGAGCCTGATGCGGGGCTCGGATTCACAAACCGTGAGATCATGACCTGAGCCAAAGTCAGAGCCTTAACTGCCTGAGCCACCCAGGCGCCCTTTGATTCTTTTCAATTCTTGCATAGTATTTTATTATATGGAAGCATGATGATTTACAATAATTTTGTAATTATCTGTTATCAACGCAACATCACTTTTAGCTCTCTCTGGAGACCACATTTCCCAGAATCCTCCTGGCAAATGGTTCTAGGCTGGGATTTGCTGATAAAAGACACTCATGCCAGTTTGCAAGTCAGACTGGAAGAAGAGGCCATTATGTCGAGAGGCAGCTACCGCCAGATGAGAGGGCAGGCACTATACTTTGTAGTGGTTTCAGAGGAATGAGCCTTAGAAAACCATGCTACAGACTAGGAGAGCTGGGACTGGCATTCAGGAGCCAAATCCGGGCTGAAAATGAGGTTTTCAGAGTCTAGAAAGTGGCAAGCTTGGAGTTCATGTCAATCAATAAAATATCTACTGTAAGGATTACAGAGAGACAAGATCGATGGAATGAACAAATAAGAACAAGATAAATGGTGAAGGGTGTGATGGTGGGGGGTACAGATCTAGAATCACACCTATTTGCCAGCGGAAGTAAAATGCATTTACTTCAGTAAAACAGTACTCTTCAAGTCCTATTGTGGTCTCTCATCTACTATTCCAATTTGGAATGCTTAAACTCCATTACTTGACAACTTAAATTAGTCAAAGGACCAACTAGATTGCATAGAAATGTAACTCACTTCCCACTTGATTGATTGGGAATTGATTATTGCTTAAATCATGTTGAAAGCCGTAAGTTTGCTTGTAACCTACATTCATCCTTCATTCATGCATTATTTCTACTCACTTCATTTCATTCTATTCACTTCATTCTATTCACTATTCATTTTTATTCACTTCTATTCAAACTTCACTATTTCTATTTTTTAAATGCTTATTCATTTTTTTAAAGTTTATGTACTTATTTTGAGAGAGACAGAGACAGAGAGATCGTGTGAGCAGGGGAGGGACAGAGAGAGGGAGAGAGAGAATCCCAAGCAGGCTCTCCATTGTCAGTGCAGAGCCTGATGAGGAGCTCAAATCCACGAGCTGTGAGATCATGATCTGAGCCAAAACCAAGAGTCACATGCTTAACCGACTGAGCCACCCAGGTGCCCCAATGTTTATTCATTTTTGAAAGAGAGAGTGCAAGTGGGGGAGAGGCAAAAAGAGAGGGGAACAGAAGATCCAAAGTGGGCTCTGCGGTGACGGCAGTGAGCCCAATGTGGGGCTCCAACTCATGAACTTAACTGTGAAATCATGACCTCAGCTGAAGTCAGATACTCAACCAACTGAACCACCTAGGTGTCTTGAAACCTTACTATTTCTAAGTAGAGAGTACTACACCAGAGCTTCCAAGGAGGCTGTCCATCCTTAAGATGTTTGGTCTTCACTTAAAAGGTCACACCAGATGGGAATGCAAACTGGTGCAGCCACTCTGGGAAACAGTATGGAAGTTCCTCAAAAAAATTAAAAATAGAGCTACCCTACGACCCAGCAATTGCACTACTAGGTATTTATCCAAAGGATACAGGTATGCTGTTTCATAGGGGCACATACACCCCAATGTTTATAGCAGCACTTTCCACAATAGCCAAAGTATAGAAAGAGCCCAAATGTCCATCAATGGACGAATGGATAAAGAAGATATGGTATATATATATACAATGGAGTATTACTTGGCAATCAGAAAGAGTGAAATCTTGTCATTTGCAACTACGTGGATGGAACTGGAGGGTATTATGCTAAGCGAATTAGTCAGAGAAAGACAAATGTCATATGACTTCACTTATATGAGGACTTTAAGATACAAAACAGATGAACATAAGGGAAGGGAAGCAAAAATAATCTAAAAACAGGGAGGGGAACAAAACATAAGAGACTCTTAAATATGGAGAACAGAGGGTTACTGGAGGGGTTGTGGGAGTGGGGATGGGCTAAATGGGTAAGGGGCTTTAAGAAATCTACTCCTGAAATCATTGTTGCACTATATGCTAACTAACTTGGATGTAAATTAAAAAAATAAATTAAATTAAAAAAAGAAAGAAACAATAGAACTAAAAGCATAAAAAAAGTCACACCAGAACTATTTAGCTCTTTAACCATGAGTAATTGTGTGTGCGTGTACATGTGTATGTGTGTACGTGTGTGTGTTCCAAAATTCTTAAATTTTCTTAAATTTAAAAACAGATGCTCTTGAGGTGTATCCTCAGCGCCAGATGTTGGTCGGACTATGCTAACAAAGTATCAAACTGGGGAGCTTAAACAACAAAGCTATTGTTTTACAGCTCTGGAGGCTAGAAGTCCAAATTCAGGGCTGGTTGCTTCTGGAAGCTGAGAGAGAAAGGTCTGTTCCAATCCTCTCTCCTTAGCTTGTTAATTCTTATCTCATCCCTGTGTCTCTTCCCATTATGTTTTCTCTGTATGTCTGTCTCAGTGCCCAAGTTTCCCCATTTTATAAGGACATCAGTCATATTAGATTAAGGTTCATCCAAATAACTTCATTCTAAACATAAAAAAAAATTATTTACCTATTTTGAGATGGTGGGGAGGGGCAGAGAGAGAGGGAGAGAATCCCAAGCAGGCTCTGTGCTGTCAGCACAGAGCCCCATGCCGGGCTCGGTCCCATGAACCATGAGATCGTGATCTGCACCTAATTCAAGAGTCAGATACGTCACCGACCGAGCCCCCCGGGCGCCCCCAAATAACCTCATTGTAATGTAATT
This sequence comes from Acinonyx jubatus, assembly GCF_027475565.1. Classification (NCBI taxonomy): domain Eukaryota; kingdom Metazoa; phylum Chordata; class Mammalia; order Carnivora; family Felidae; genus Acinonyx; species Acinonyx jubatus. The sequence goes on along the minus strand of NC_069382.1, from coordinate 160,282,916 downwards.
ACCTGTGTGAAGACCATATCTCCAAACAAGGTCATATTCTGAAGTACTGGGGATTAGGGTTTCTTTTTTAGAAGGACCTACACAATTCAATCAATAACACTGAATTCCTTTGATAATATGTAAAGCACTGAGAAATCATTATTTTAATCGCTTTGAATTATTTTGTTGGGAGGAAGTCAGATCATTAAAAGGCCCAATTTGGTCACTTGGAATTTGGCTTTTATAAACACCTCTCACACATTATTAGGCATTTTTTAAAATCAGATTTATTTATAAAAGATGCAAATCCAGTTCCGCTAATGAAGGAAATAAGACGGATAGGAAAGCTACTCTCTTGATTCCCTTCCCCGCTTTAATAGATAGTTCTGGCTATACACCAGAGATGAACTCCATTACATTCTGTTTACTGCTACTTACCCCAAAGCCTCATTCAGTTCAGACCAGGGTGGTTTGAACTTTGTTAATTGTGAACTAAGTTTTGTAGTAAGCTGTTAAACCTTACCACTTCCCAGAAAAAAACTACACTTCCGGGTTAGCCACTTGATTCAAAGGGGTCATTCCAAAGTGATTAGTAGAGATGACCTCTCTTCTACAAATTGACTTTGTGGAACACATCCTTTAGGACATGGAAGCTAGTGGAACCATTGAAATAAAAGTGGGATTCAATGTGGAACTCATAGGAATGTAGTGAAATTTGTGAATGATTGCAACCACTTTGAAGAAGATAGTTTCTCTATGTCAAATCCCGGAGGTAATAAATTTCCTTGATTAATTTATTCTGGTTCCAAATTTTATCTCAATGTCCATCTACTATCTCTCTCCTAAGACATCTTTTTTTTTTTAAACCTCTTTGCTGGGAAAGCTGTAGTGAGGAAGAGAGCATAGAGGGTGGAGTGACCATTCTTGGGCACCTTGACTAAGAAAAGGAGGACCTCTCAGCTCAGTACTAGCTCCCCACCTAATGTTCACCAAATTTTGACAAACTCCTTAAAAAGGCAAACCACCAAATAAGATTTAAAGTTTATGGGGCACCTGGCTGGCTCAGTTAGCGACTCTTGGTCTTGGGGTTGTGAGTTCAAGCCCCATATTGGGGGTAGAATTTACTTCAAAAAAAAAAGTTTATTTACATCAATGCAGTCAGTGGTAGTTCAGAGACTGTTTCAAAGGGTAAGGGAAGTGGAAGAGGACATTTTGGACCAAAGATCTGAAAGGGAGGGAGGTGTTTTACCCAGTCATAGAGAGTGAGCTCCCCGTCCAGGTATATTAGTTACCTGAAGCTTCCATAACAAATAAACACAAACTTGGTGGCTTATCACAGCAGGAATTTGTTCTCTCAGAGTTCTGGAGGGCAGAAGTCTGATAGCAAAGTGTCGGCATGGTTGGTTCTTTCTGGAGGCTCTGAAGGGAAACAAGTCAGACAGAGAAAGACAAATATTACATGATCTCATTATACATGAAATGTTAAAAAAAAGAAAAAAGGAAAAAAGACAAGTAAAAAAAAACCCCCCGCAAGCTCATAGAGAGAATGATTACAGGTGGTTGCCAGAGTTGGGGCAGGAGGGTAGTGGCAAAATGAATGAAGAAGGTCAAAACGTACAAACTCCCAGTTATATAATAAATAACCATGGGGACATAATGTCAGCATGGCAACTACAGTTAATAATGTTATATTGCATATTTGAAAGTTGCTAAGAGAGTAAATCTTGAAAGTTCTCATCACAAGGAAAATAATTCTGTAACTATGTGTGGTGACAGATGTTAACTAGACTATTTTGCTGAATATTTCACAATATATACAAATATTGAACCATCATGTTGTACAGCCGAAATTAATGTAATAGTGTGTGCCATTAAGCCTCAACTTAAAAAAGAAATATAGTAAATAGAAGAAAAATAAAGCAATTTTTTTCTGTCTCACTTACGGAAAAAAAATCTAATTATAAAAATAACATAGTAACCCTTTCAAAGCACCAGAACCAGATGATTTTACAGGTGATATTAAAAATAATGTTCCAAGAATGTGTAATTCCCATGTTACAAAACTTGTTCCAGAATCTGAAAAAAGTTGAGACTCCATCAATTTTAAGGCTAACGTAACACTGATTCTAAAACCAGACACAGTTGGCATAGAGAAAGAAAATGGCAGGCTAATTTTGCTTTCAAACACTGATGCAAAAATTCTAGATAAAATGTTAGCAAGTCAAATGTTAAATAAGATATTGGCATACCAAAACCAGTAGTGGGTTGAAAGAATGTTACATCATAGCAAAGTAGGATTTAACCTAAAAATGCAAAAATACAGTTCAAAATTTTAAAGATCATTTAATGTTACTCATTGTGGTAACAGATTAAAGGATACAAGCTATATGAACATCTTGATAGATAATAAAAGGTATTTGCTGGGGCGCCTGGGTGGCGCAGTCGGTTAAGCATCCGACTTCAGACAGGTCACGATCTCGCGGTCCGTGAGTTCGAGCCCCGCATCGGGCTCTGGGCTGATGGCTCAGAGCCTGGAGCCTGTTTCCGATTCTGTGTCTCCCTCTCTCTCTGCCCCTCCCCCGTTCATGCTCTGTCTCTCTCTGTCCCAAAAATAAATAAACGTTGAAAAAAAAAATTTAAAAAAAAAAAGGTATTTGCTAAAGTTCAGCAGCCATCCCTTATTAACCACACACACACACAGATACACACGCGCGCACACACACACACACACACACACACACGGAGCAACTACCAGAAAATAGCAGAAAGTATCATGCTGATGCATGAAATTTACAGAGCAATGATTTTCCTAACCTATTAGAAGGAAAATGATCATAATAGCAACGATAAAATATCCAAAATGCACCAGAAGAAAACTATGAAACTTCACTGAAAAGACATTAAACAAAACCTGGGTAAGTAGAAAGTAATATACAATGTTTCTGAAAGGGAACACACATGATTATAAGTATGCTAATTCTCCCCAGATTAATTTACAAATTTAATACATTTCTACTGCAAATATTAAGATTTTTCATGGAAATGTCAAGCTGATCATAATTTCTTCTGAAAAAAAAAATAGGTAATAGACTTTTGGAAAACAGTAATCTAAAAGAACTTGAAGTACCAGATGTCAAAATATACTGTAAAGTCAGTCATTAAAATCAAGACAAGAAGTAAGACACAAATACCCAGATCAATTGTCAGACAGAAAGTATGAAAAACAGATTCACAGACATACATATGAAAATATAATAACTGATGAGGGTGACATCTAATCACTGACTAAATATTGGACTCTTCAACAAATAGTTTTTTGACTATCCTCTTGAAGGAAAAAGAAAAAAAAAGATTCTTAACTTTCTCCACACATAAAAGTAAATTGCAGATAGATTGAGCAATCAAGTTGTTAACTGTGGCTGCAGGCCTCTCAGAGATTGACTGGCAACGATCCACATCCAAGATGGCTCACGGTTGTTGGCAGGATTTAGCTTCTTGCTGGCTGGTAGATGGGGTCCTCAATACCTCACCGGCTATCTTTGCCACTTGGGCAGCTCACAAGATGGCAGCAGGCTTTATCAAAGTGAGCAAATGAGAAAGAACCGGAGCCAGTGCCATTGAGACAGTAGTCACAGTTTTTGTAACCTAATTTCTCAAGTGACATCTCATCACTTTGGCTGTATTTTGTTTGTTAGAAGTGAGTCATAAGGTGCAGCCAGCCCACAGTCAAAGGGAGGTGATCACACAGGGTGTGACTACTAGGAGGAGGGGATCATTGGGTTCCATCTTCTGTGCCCAATGCTTACCACAATAAGAAACGGTTACAAATGGGAGATTCATAGAAGAAAATGAAAGCCCAGCAAATGTAAAAAGAAATGGACAAGGTAATTCAAATAGACACAACATTCCATTTTCCTCCCATTTGAGTGGCAGAACACAAGCTCTGGGGTCTTGTTGTCTGAGTTCACTGCTTGTTAACTGTGTGAGTTGGCACATTTACCTGATTTTCCTGGGGGCACCTGGGTGGCTCAGTCAGTTAAGCGTCCAACTTCGGCTCAGGTCATGATCTTGCGGTCCATGAGTTCAAGCCCTGCATTGGGCTCTGTGCTGACAGCTCAGAGGCCGGAGCCTCCTTCAGATTCTGTGTCTCCCACCTCTCTTCCCCTCCCCTGCTCACACTCTGTCTCTCTCCTTCAAAAATAAATAAACACTAAAAAAATTTATTTGATTTTCCTAGCCTCTATTTTCTTATCATAGGACAATAATAGCAACTACCACATTGTTTTGAAGAATATTAAATTGATATATGCAGAGCACTTAGTGCCTGAGATATAGTTAATGTTCAATAGACATTTAAAAAAAAATCCTTGTTACTCAAGGTGTAAGAAAATGACAAATAATACTAGTAATATAAATTAGTAAATATTTCTGGCTATCATTTTAGAACATGCCTTTTCACTAGTTAATTGTATATCCCCTTCCACCACAACAGTATTTCTTGTCTAGAGTTAAACTCCCACAGTTGCTTGAAAACACAAGTTCACAAATGTTTACTGCAATGTTGTTTATAACAGAAAAACGGCCCACCAAAAGGTCCATTAATAGGGAAAAGGTAAATATGCTGTAATATAGTCATACTTTGTAATTTCTCTAGTTAGAAAAATATTTTAAGATGTAGGAACCCAAACCCAAGTTACAAAATGACAGCAAACATTGGAGCCTGTTTATTATCAAGGTGCTTAATAAACATTGGTTGAGTGAATGAATCACTAAAGTAAGAAGAAGCAATTCTGTATATACCGAAACAAAATATTGGTATGAAATTAGGCTTCTAAGAAATACCGTATGGAAAAAAAGAAAATGCAGAACAGAATGTTCAGTGTGGTACTATATATATATATGTGTATATATATATATATATATATATACATATATATATACACACACACACACACAAATGACCTCAATTTACGTATATGTATATAAATGCTTTTTAAAAAGAGCCATATGGACTTTGGGTGATAATGCTGGGCCAATGCAAGCTCATAGATTGTATATAACAAATACACCAGTCTGCTACTGGATTTTGATAGTAGGGGACGCTGGTCTTTTGTGTAGGCGGGGAGTATATGGAAATGTCTGTACTTTCCACTCTATTTTGGCATAAATCCAAAAATTCTCTCAAACTTAAGTGTATTAAAACAAAGGGATCTGGAAAGATTCATGCCAACCTGATAGGGAATATTAGTTCTAAGGAAAGGACTAGGGTCACAGGTTTTGGTCGAGGGAGAGTCTCCATTAGTTTGTATTGCTTGAGTTTTTCACAAATGTTTATGTGCTATATATCACTTGTGTAATTTTTTAATAAATAAAAATAAATGTTTATTATATAGAATTTAGAAAACACAGGAGGCCCTCAAGAAAGACTTAAAGTATCCATAGTCTCACTGCACAGAGGTAGTTACTATTGACATTTAATGATATATTTCTATAAATGTAAGTGTGTTTGTACCTATTTTTACATACATGTAAGGTGAATCTTGTAATTTCAGGGGCAGGGGCATGTATAAAAGCTCCGTTGCCTAATATGCCTTGCATCTTCTCACTGATGTCTGTTCCTCCCACAATCACTAATGTCAGAGGAATCACCAACTAAAACGAACTCTATAACCAGCTTTCATTTTCAAATTTGGGGTTTTCAGTATTGCTACCAGAGACATAGGAGGGGAGCTAGTTTATTTCTTCTCACCCACTTAGCTCAGAGCATAGAGCTGGCTTCTTCAATCCCCACATTCTCATTACTCTTCCGATTCATGTTTCCACCATCATCTAAAAACTCCTTTGTGGGGCACCCAGGGTGGCTCAGCTGGTTGAGCAACCGACTCCTGATTTTGGCTCAGGTCATGACCTCATGGTTGTGAGACTGGGTCCCGCGGTGGGCTTTGCCCTGAGTGTGGAGCCTTCTTGAGATTCTCTCCCTTCCTTTCCCTCTGCCCCCCTCACCTGCTGCTCGCTCTGCCCCTTCCTTGCTTGCTTGCCCACGCGCCCTCTCTTTCTCTCAAAAACACTAATTAATTAAAATCAACAGAAAAATTTAAAAAACCCTTTCTTTGTGTATGATCCCAACTCTACCATTCTCCACTCTTCATCCTTGCTATTCTGTTGACCTGGCGATCAATGTCGTATTTAGAATAATTAATGCATTTTGGAATACAGTCTTTTTGACACTCTTCTGATAGACACATGGACCGCTTTCCGTGTTCTACTTTTTATACTCGGCCTTAGTCACATGACCCACATAGCTTCTTTTATACATATCTTTCAAAGGTAGGCTCAGAGAGATTCTTGTGGAGTCAGGGTTTCCTTACATAGCTCTGTTTGTCTTCCTCATCAAGATCCTGGATCATTGTTCTGCCAGAATTCAACTTTAGAGGCTCTGATCCCTTTTTAATTGAACTTTTAAGAGTATATGACCCTGGTATCATAGCTATCATTTTTTCCAACTTTCTAGAGTTCATATATACCTGTCTATAATTACTATGCTTTTTCTTCTTCTTCTTCTTCTTCTTCTCCTTCTCCTTCTCCTTCTCCTTCTCCTCCTCCTCCTCCTCCTCCTTCTTCTTCTTCTTCTTCTTATTATTATTATTATTATGCTAAGATACATGATTACTTGCTCCCCAGACTCATTTTCACTTCCCCAGGTCTTCTTTCATTTTTGGTTGACAGTGAGTCCGTAGTAATCATTTCCTTAATTATTTCTTCTGATTTCTGAGGGAGTTCACATCATCCACATGGTAATCAAAGATTTGCCTACCACTCTTCTTTGAACAATCTGAGACTTTCTGCAGAGGTCTACATATCACTCCTTGTTGCTGTGCTGTGTATGTGTGTGTGTGTGTGCGTGTGTGTGTGTGTGCGTGTGTGTGTATGTGATTTGTATTATGATAGCTCATTCATCCTGCTATCTAGCTGGTTATCTGTAGTAAAGTTCTCCAATTAAACCATTGGGTTTGCTCCCTTTCAGTTTTATGAGATATAAGTGATATACAGCCCACAGTAGAAGCTCAGGTGTACAGCATAATGATTTGACTTATATATATTGTGAAATGATTACCACAATAAATTTTGCTATCATCCATCGCCTCATATAAATACAAGAAGAAAAAGAAAGAAAGAAAGAAAAGTTCTTTTCCTTGTGATGAGCAATTTTAGGATCTACACTCTTAGCAACTTTCAAAGGTACCATATGGCAAGCAGTGTTATCTACAGTCATCATGTTGTACATTATATCCCCAGTGTTCATTAATCTTATAACTGGAAACTTGTACCTTTTGACCACTTTTATCCAATTTCCTCATTCTCCGCCTCATAGTTTCCTTCCCAAAAGGATGGGGTTCTGAGAGCTTTGGGGTTGGTGAACATGTGGAGATTTGGAGAGAAGGCAGCACTGGGGAAGCATAGGAGCTTTGCACTCCTTCCTCATACATCCGCCCTATCATCTCTTCCATCTGGCTGTTCCTGAGTTATATTCTTTTATAATAAACTGGTCATCTAGAAAAGAAAAAGTTTCTCTGAGTTCTGTGAGCTGCCCTAGCAAATTGGTCGAATTGAAGATGGAGATCGTTGGAATCTCTGATCTACCGCAGGCCCGTCAGAAGCACAGGTGACAAGCTGGACTTGTGATCGGTGTCTTAAGTGGGGGTGAGGGGCAGTTTTGTAGGACTGAGCCCTTAACCTGTGGGATCTGAAGCTATCCCAGAGGGGGAGAGGAGAAAATGGGTGATGGGCATTGAGGAAGGCACTTGTTGGGATGAGCACTGAGTGTTGTATGTAAGCGATGAATCACGGGAATCTACCCCTGAAACCAAGAGCATTCTGTATACAATGTATGTTACCTAACTTGACAATAAATTATATGGAAAAAAATTTTAGGGAATCTGCGTGGTTCAGTCAGTTAAGCTTCCGACTTCAGCTCAGGTCATGATCTCATGGTTCGTGGGTTCAAGCCCCACATCAGGCTCTGTGCTGACAGCTCAGAGCCTGGAGCCTGCTTCAGATTCTGTTTCTCCCCCTCTCTCTGCCCCTCCCCTGCTCATGCTCTGTCTCTCTCTCTCCATCAAAAAGAAATAAACACTAAAAAAAATTTTTTTAATAAAAAAAAGGATACACTTACCATGATGGGCACTGAGTGATGTACAGAATTGTTGAATCACTATATTATACACCTGAAACTAATATAAAACTGCGTTAACTATACTGGAATGAAAATTTAAAACCTCATTTAAAATTTTTTCATAAGGAAAAAGAACATAAAATGTAGGGTTCAAAACCTTTGGCCTCTGCCCATGCGCTACCCTTTCCTGGCTGTGTGCCCTTGAGCAAGTAACTGAAATCCTCTAACCCTCTGGGTTTTCTGTGCCTGTGCAGTGGTGGTGATAAGCCCTGTGGTTTAGGATGTGATGAATATGAGGGAGAAAATGTACGCAGAGCATCCAGCATTTGTCTGAGATGGGTCATCCTGAGAATACGGTGGCCGTGTGGCTACTTCGTGGTTTCCCAACATGTGTCTATGGGACGCTAATATCATAAGTGGGCTGAGAGTGAGGGGTTCCAAGGTCAACAAAGTTTGGGAGACTATACATTATACACATCCCTTCTTGGGCCCTGAGTGACATCAGGATATTAACGGTACTGAGAAGTTCTATGGTAAAGAAATCTGTTTTGATTTCTCTTTGTTTGTTTGTTTGTTTTTTCCATTTAAATTGGTATTTTCAGATTTGGGGCATGAAACACTGACCTACAGTGTCCTTGCCTAAAAGCGCTGAATGAGGTCACCATGATAGCGGCTGACCTTAGTGAGGAAGGCTACTCTTCCTTGAAGGGCGTGGTGCAGAGGCTGGGGTGCTAATGATGCGCTTTCCCACCACTGTGACATGTGACTGACCAGAGGGCAGTTGACACAAAGGTGCACCTGACGTGTGGGCCACCCAGAAAATCTCTGAAGTGTGCTCGTGGATGCCCATTAACTGGTTGAAAAGATTCCTCCAAACTGGCATCCTTCCCAGTGGGAAAATTATGGACAATTTTGAAGGTCTCACAAAACAAACAAAAAAAGAAAACAGACAGAGCCCCCACATTGGAGATGACTATGTATTTCCAGCTACTAATAATTCACCACCAGCCAAGAATCAACTCCAAGTGAAGGCACATGTTTTGTGTCCTGATTTGCAGGGAAGAGGCTGTGATAATGGCCCCACCACTCATCCTCCTGGCAGATTGTCGCTCGGCATGCAAAGACCAAATATAGATGGGTGTCTTGCCTGGAGCTCATTTTTATGATCTGTTTGAGCACTTAAGAGTTTGACTCTGAAGGAGATACGCCCTCCCTGGTCTGGGTTGCATATGTGAGGACCAGAGAGCCTGAGTGGGGCGTGAAAGGAGCCTGCATTACTACTGGCAGCCAGTCCCAGCTGGGTGTGACCTCAGAGGATGCAGACAGACTTTCAACATTGATGACAGCATGTCTCCAAAAAGGATGAGCCGCCAAAGAGAAAAGCAACGCGTCCAGCAGCCCAGGCAGGGACAGAGAGTAACGCGGACAGTATCTCCTTTCCAGAGAGGAGGGCTTCCCTATCCCTATGTTCCCTTCCATGCGTTAGAATTTTCTAAACAAGGCAAGACTGAAAGTGGGGAAGGGGTGAAGGGGACCCTCACTAGGAGTGGAACCTGTGGTCAGGTAATCACCCTCTGTAAGGCTTCATCTCTTAACCTGTAGGACAGGGGTAGTAACAGTATCTCCCTTGTGTGGTTGTTGTGTAGATGAGGTGAGATTAAATCCAGAGTCCTACCATGGTACCTGGCACCTAGGAGGAGCTCTGTCGGTGTCGCATAGAATTTAGATTGTGACAGTAGAGAGTTTAACTTGTTGGTCGCATGTCATATGCTGGCCACATTTACACTGCTTTTCCCAAGAGGACCTGTGTCCCAGCAGGCGCTTGGCTGAAGCATGCTCATTGTAATTGAACCTAGGGTCTGGTCGTGCTGTGTAAAGAATAATTGATATGCAGAGACTCTGAAACAAGCTTTGGGAATCAAACATCTGGTTTGGAAGGCAGCCTTGTAGGCCAACCCCCTGTAGACCAGGGAGGAGAGGAAAACAGGAAGTTTTATTCATCTTACTTTCTTGGTTTTTCAAGTTACAGTCTCCAGCTGTTTACAGCAACTTTGTTTTTCCTAAAGAAAAGAGAGAGAGAGGGAGTCACTATAAAGCAGTAAGTCACAATCTTTCCATGAAGTAGCCCTTTGTGGAAAATCGGAGTTATTCTTTCACGTGGCTAACGCATCTTTTATTTTTCTCTTCTCCTCCCAAAGCAAATATCTGTTCTCTGGCTTCCATTCAGGCCTAAATAAGTTGTGGAGAAGGAAGAGAGGAAAGAAGAGTAGGGAGAAGGAGGGGAAGAGGAGGAAGAAAGAAAAAGAGTTCACGCCCCTGAAACTTGAGATGTTTCCAGAGTTGGCAGTTTTGCCACATGGATGAATACGAATTCAGTGGGACACCACAGATGTGAGTAATTTTCCTCAGAGCCGAGGAGGAACGAGGGGGAAGAGACCTTCCAAACAAAGGCCGAGGAAGGTCTGTTGTCAAGTTTCTCAAAAACAACTGATATTTAAGGTACTGTCCCCACGTCGGCCAAACATCGGTGCAGACACTTAATGTGGCACCTCCTGATCTGCCTGCTGCTCTCCTAGCTTCGCCTTCTAGAGCAGGGGTGAGGCCAATGGTGTCTGGCCCCGGACTCTGAGGGTTCAAACCCCAGCTGGGGTACTTGCGAACTAAGTGACCTTCGACAAGCCATGTGGCTCTCTGGGCCTCAGCTTCCTCGTTTGTAAAGTGGAGATGATGATAATGATGAAGACAATGGTTTGCCCATAACCTAGGCTGTTACGAGGATTAAACAAGTCAGCTCACGTAAAGTGCCCGGCCTCGAGCTAAGGGCTGTGTGAGTGACAACTATCACCGTCCCAGCTCACTCTGAGTATGAAACCCCACCCCATGAAGCGGCATGCATTGGTCCCTAACAGCATGTGCTATTTGCAGGCCTTGTTCAGAATACTTCACACATGAGAGATCATTTTATGTCATACCAACCCTAGGGGGCAGGTGTACTATTATCGCCTGTATGAAACGGAGGCACAAAGAGATTAAGGAAGTGGCTTAATTTTACGCGTCTGATAAACGGCATAGTAGCCTTAAAGCCTGAGTAGTTTAGCTCAACAACAGGGATCTGTAAAACTTGGGCCTGCCACCTGCTTTGCAAATAAAGTTTTATTGGGCCATGGTTTCACTCATTCATTTACGGTATCGCCTATGGCTGCTTTTGTGCTACGATGGCAAACCTGAAAATATTTGTTATTTGGCCTTTTTATAGCAAATGTTTGCTGACCCCTGGTCTAGAGTCTATCTACATTCTATTAATGTGGTGTTGCCAAATAGAGCAAATAAAAACATGAGATGCTTGGGGAGCCTGGGTGGCTCAGTCGGTTAAGCGTCTGACTTCAGCTCAGGTCACGATCTCATGGTTCATAAGTTTAAGCCCCACGTTGGGCTCTGTGCAGACAGCTCAGAGCCTGGAGCCTGTTTCAGATTCTGTGTCTCTCTCTTTCTGCCCCTCCCCACTCATGCTCGCTCTCTCTCTCTCTCTCAAAAATAAACATTAACATTTGTTTTTAAAAAAATATGAGATGCTCAGTTAAAATCTAATAAAAATTAAAAATTAAATCTAAATTTTAGATAAACAATGAGTAACTTCTCAGTATAATGTATCTTATACAATATTTAGTACCTGTACATTAAGGTTACCTTCCTCTCTGATCTATGAATCCATGGTCAAGATTTTCCAGAAACCAACCTGTCCTGAATCATAGTAGGTTTGAGCTGCAAAGGGCCTAAGATGGCATGTGACTTGTCCAGCACCAACTCCAGAGTTAGTGATAGTACTGGGCTGGAACCACCTCTTTGTATAACAGGTGGCCTTTTAACTTACAAATTTTAAGTTTTAGTAGTGATGAGGTATTATGACATCTGGGAAGGAGAATTAGACCAGGAGCATGGCTGAGCCTGGGAAAAATAATGACTTAGAAAATCATCTTTGTGACTTCCTGTCCACCTGTTACCTTGCCATCAGCAGACCTGATTCTCTTTACCTTGTTTACAACAGACTTTCCCTGAACCTTCTTACCTGCCTCCTTTCATCCTCTATAAAATAAAAACAGTAGTGTTGTGCCCAGGTAAACTGAGGCTTCTTTCCTCTCTCCTATGACGTAGGGGAGGATCTTAGAGATTGGAGACAAGTGATTCCAAAACAGACCCATTCTTGTTAGGTCATGCAAGGAGATTTTATAATGTGGGCTGGAAGAAGGATTTCTCTCAGCCCCACCTAAGGCCCAGGCCATACCCTGATGTGGTGATTAATGTCCCTTGTGGGTTCAGGGTAAGAAGTAGATCAGGGCGTCATGCCTGATTCCCTCTCTCCCACCCCTGGTTCTGTATGGCTTCCAAATCCATCAACATGCAGATATTCATGCCAGGGTCCCGTACACATTCTGTTCTTGGTAGCAGGTGAGGAGGTACTTTTAAAGTTCATTCCCTTCATGTTCCCTCCTTTGAAGGCAGTTAGAGACCTCCATCCTGGGGTCCTGGAAAACATGGGGAATGCCCTGTGGGTTATATTACCAACCTATCTTCTATATCCTAAGAATAAACCGATCGGTGTCCAAGGAGTTTTGAAATCTTAGAAATGCATACAAATTAAATGGCGATTTAGTAAAGGTCGATGGGTTTTAAAATACAAAATTCTTTGATACTCCTCCTATCAAGAGGTGGGGTCTATAGCCATTCCTCTTTACCTGGGCGGGGTTGTGTCTGCTTCGGCCAATGAAGTGTGGTGAACATAATGATATGTGATTTTCAAAGCTAGGTCATGAAAGGTCATGGAACTTTCTAGTACCCAAGGTTGTTCCATAGAACCCTTGTTCTTAGACCAGGTAAGAAATCCTGAGGTGTCCTGGTGTGAGGAAATACAGCCACATGACATACCACATGTAGATACTCTGGTCAACAGTCTCTGCTGGGTCAGACTTCGAGTTACAGGTATAAGACATTTGAGTGCAGAAGTTTCCATATATACCAGCCCTGAGAGGTCCAGGGAATTTGAATCTTCCAAGCTGTGACCCCAGATATTAGAGGGTAGAGACAAGCTATCCCGCCACTGCCCAAATTCCTGATCAACACACCTATTAACATAACAAAAGAATTATTGTTTTGTACCACCACATTAGAGTGGTTTGTCCTGCAACAATAAATAATTGGAACAATCATCAGGATTTATTGAGATAGATAAGTAGATAGATAGATGGTTAAATAGATATGCATATGTACATATTGTGATATTGTGGTATAATAAGAAATATACATTTGGTCTTTATCCCAGGTTCCTGGCACAGAGTTCCTAAAACCCTTGTAATTTCCTGAGTGATAAGGATGAGAAGAGCATCTTTTTTTACTCATAATAAGCCCCTTTCAACCATAACTGAATTTCTGTTAATGAGGTGACTCTTGGAAGATATGGGCAGGTTGCCAGGAACCAACCATGTGATTAGAGAGTTGGAACTTTCCACACCACCCCCCAACCTCCTGGAAGAAAGGCTGAAGGTTGAGTTCATCACTAATGGCCAACGAATTAATTATACCTATGTGATTCATGCCTGTATAATGAAGCCTCCATTAAAAAACCAAACCAAAACAAAACAAAAACCTGACAGAAGGGACTTGGGGAGCTTCCAGGTTGATGAACACATTGAGGGCCTGGGAGGGTGATGCAGGCAGAGAAAGCAAGGAAGCTCTGTGCCCCTTCCCACATACCTTGTCCTATCCATCTCTTCCATTTGGCTGATCCTGAACTATGATCTTTATAATAAACAGGTAATAGTGAGTAAAGTAAAGCACTTTGCTGAGTTCTATGAGCCATCCTAACAAATGATCAAGTCCAAGAAAGGGGTTGTGGGAAAGCATAATATACAGTCAGCCGGTCAGAAGTACAGGTGACACCTAGGGACTTTCAGTTGGCATCTGAAGTGAGAAGTAATCTCGTGGGACTGAGTTTTTGACCTAACTCTTGGTGCCCTAGTTCCTGCTGCACTAACTCCTGGTGCACTGTCTCCTGGTGGCTGGTGTCATAATTGAATTGTGATGCCCAGTCGGTGTCCAAAGAGTTGGAGAATTGGCTGGTGTGGGGGAAACCCGCATATCTGGTGTCAGGAATGTTGAGAGGCCTAAAAAGAGGCTTTTCTTTTACACGTACATAGTATTGTATAATAAGCTTTGGGGTCCGTATTAAAATGTGCCTTTTGAAGTCTTAAAGCACAGTGAGCAAGATGAGACAAATAGATGTGTAACTGATGAAAATATGGAAATGATTTGTACACCTTAGAATTTGGCCAGTTGTCTTTACAAGGTCTTCTAAAGGATGACTCCAGAGCTTGAACAGCTCATTCTTGAAAAGGTGGCGTCCCGGGGTTTGAAAGAGCAGGAGTTTATTTTCTACGGAGATGTTTACTTTTACTTCCCCATAGGGTCTGACTCAATATTATTCTTTTATTCCTCCCTCCTTGTATATAATCTTTCAGTAAATGGTCAGACTCTGACTCCGATCCCCCTGACGCCAATGAAAGAAAGAACAAGGGAAACACTTGGACCTGAAGAAGTCCAGGGAGACCTGGTGTAACTAGGAGATATACCATTTGCATTTATTTATTTTATATATGGTTTCGAATTCTTGGAGATCCTCAAGATCTCCAAGATCTTGGTTTGGCAGACTTCGGTGCACACACAAAGTTTATATGGTCTAGCACTTGGCTACCTCTCCGGATCTCTGCTTTGCTCTCCTCCTTCTCCTTTGTAGACAAACACAAGTGGACACTTTGGAATTTGGCATTAGGATGGATTCCAGAAATTAGGTAAAAGTTAAGTTGGACAAAGGTTAAAACAATGAGCTCTTAGGCTTGATAGCCAGCTTAAACTTCACTAAAAATGAAAATATCTTACATATGAAACCCACCCTATAGTAAGGAATATTCAATACATGAAGGCTAAATTAAATCAAAACACAATGGCACCTTAAAATGGTTTTTAAAAAAAGGAAGGAGGAGGTGCTGAGAGTGTTCATTACATGAAAGATGCTATGTTGTATTTACCATAAACCACGTAGCCAACACGATTTTGGTATCCTCCCAGATATCAAAGATTTTTCCTCTTCCCAGACTATTTTGCATACTGGAATTGTAATAATTTTCCTAAAAGTTTACTTCCATCTTGAAGTGCTAGAAAATATTTGCTCCAACCATCTCATTTTAGATTTGAGAAACTGAAACCCAGAGACGTGATTTGTCCAAGGCACTCAACTGCTTCCTGAATCGGAGCCCAGATGACCCCGTTTCCCAGCAAAACAACATACTTCCTGGAGACAGGGACATTGAGAGGCAGTGCAGGAGAGTGGAGGAGAGATGGAAAGCAACCAAGAGACCTGACTTATCACCCAGGTGCAGCCATTCCTTAGCTGCATTTGGAGTAAGGTCTAAAGTCCTTAGCCACGGATTCCCACCACAGCTTGAACTCAACCTCCTTTTCCTACCCATCTCCAAATAAACTCTCAATTTGAGCACTACTTAGCTACTTATTGTTCTAAAAATCATTTCCCTTGTTCCCCACCATGCTTTTGCTCATTCGGTTCTTCCAGCATTTTCTCTCCTCCATCCTTCAAATTCCCCCATCCCTCGAGACCCAGCTTAAGTGTTCCGTATCTAGTATGTCCTCTCCAAGCCTACCAAAGCCTCTACCTTCTACAGCATTGTTATGGAAGACATAACCAGAGACGTGATCTACATTAGTCTTACGGCCTTCAGAGATGCCCTAAGAAGCTTACTGTTGCTCAGTGTCTATAGCTGTGCAGGCCATTCTCATTCTCTATATACCCTAATGTAGAGGATCAAGCAGGAAATGACCATAAGGCTCCTTTGGGACCCCTTGCCAATGGATTATCTGGAACAGCGCTGGTTTTCACCCAAGCGGTGTCCAAACTAAACTTTCCATAGAACTGGGAGCTTCCTCTCCCCAGGAAGGAGGCATGTTAACACCACCCACCACATGGCTCCCCAAGGAACCCAGGTGATGAGCATCTTGTATTCTGCAGCCTCCCCTAAACATCTGGTATCTATTTCAGACTGGTAATATCCACTCCTACTCAAAGAGTTAGGGTTCAGCTATCAAGTTCAGTTCCAAAAACAGAGCGCAGGGGCACCTGGGTGCCTCAGTGGGTTAAGCGTCTGACTTCCGCTCACGTTATGATCTTGCGGTTTGTGAGTTTGAGCCCCACATCGGGCTCTGTGCTGACAGGTCAGAGCCTGGAGCCTGCTTCGGATTCTGTGTCTCCCTCTCTCTGCCCCTCCCCTTCCCACGCTCTCTCTCTCTCTCTCAAAAATATATAAACATTAAAAAAATTTTTTTTAATGGAGAGCAAATGGAGGTCAGGACACCTCTCCTGGTGTTCAGCAGTCTGACCTGACACCTCTCTGTAGAATGAAGAGAGATCATGGGACCCCACGTGTTGTCCTGCTAACCCTTAACTTACAACCTCCCTCTCATGAAATGTGTTCTGTAATTCACACTGGGCGGCTTTGTGAGATGCACCGTCCCCCACCTTGCCATAGCAACTCAGCGCACGTGGGTCCACGACTAACCTGGGAACCGCCAGAGCTTCTGCCGTGTGTGTTCTGGGTTAAGCTCTCAGTTCTCTGTGCACAAATCAAGACAACAGCTGTTCTGCTATGAAACGTAGCATGCAGTGCTCATAACCTTGGAACCCGTCATCTTAGTAGTAGCCACTTTGCACTGAATACATACTGTGCGCCTGACCCTGACTTCTTTCACTTAATCCTCATAACAATCCGTGGAACAAGGTACTATGATTATCTTCTTTTTTTTAATGACACCGAGACTTGGTATATTCAAGACACCTGCTCAAGGCCTCTCAGCTAGTAAGTGGCAGAGACAAAAACCTGGATCTATTTGACTGTCAAGCCCATTTTTAAAATAAACAAACAAACAAATAAACAAATAATTAATATTTTTCCTATCACCTAAAACTAATAACTTTTTTCAATTTGTGTTTCTTAATGAAAAAAAACACAACAGTAGAAAAGTCCCCTTTAACAAGCATTCTAAATTCCGTTCCCACCATTACCATGAGTCTGTTGTATATTCTTATAATTGTATTTCATAGTTTTACATAAATATGTGTGGCTATTTACCATATAGTTTGCTAGGTGTATATTTAAAGGTTACATAAATGTCATCAAAGCAGATATGTCTTTCTTAAAGCCTGCCTTTCTCACTTTCTGGGTCACCTTGTGTCTCGGTGGCCAGCAGCTTAGTTATGGGATAGTGTGGACAAACGGAGTCGGCTCTTAAATGGCCACTTACAATAGAGTGGGTGAGCTCATGCTCCTGCTGGAACACAGCCAGCCTGGGTCAGCAGGGCCCGTGTGTGTGTGTGTGTGTGTGTGTGTGGTGTTTGAATATCCTCTCTTTAGTAGGAAGATACCATTGTTTAGGTCAGAAAAGCCTCATTATTAATTCCAGGGTCACGTTGCCCTAAAATGTTTGCAGATTCAAACCTGCTTCCATGAGGTCACTGTGGGTCCACTTGCAACTTTTATCAGTAAGGCTGGTGCTGTGACGAATGAAATAGCCAGATGTGAGTCTGTGTTCTAGTAAACAAATAAACACAACTTCCAGAAGTATAAAAGCTACCTTTTATTGATTCATAAGTTTGAGTTAGATTTCTTAGGGTGATTTTTTTGCTTATTGCCAACTCATCCTTCCATAAGACATTTTTTCCCCGAGAAATAGCGTCCTTTACTTTCAAAAGTCTACAGAAAGCTGTGGGAAGGTTCTAGCCTGCCTCAGGTGAGCTGACCCAACCATGGCTGGAGAGGGAGGCATCCTGGTTTCTATGGCATATGTTGATTCACTCCATGAGCCAGAGTACAGTCAGTTATGAATTGCTTTTGGAGGATTTTATTTGTTTGATTCTAAAGCCCATTTTTAAAAAATGTAATATCAACTTTTCCCCTATCATCCAGAGCTTAACACTTGATGTATACCCATCAGCAGTGGAGAGTTTACTATGCTTATGTTTAAAGATTACATAAAATGTAAAGATTGCATAAAAAATTACCTACAATGCAATCTACATGGGGCTGGGTTTTTAAATCAGCACGTAAGGAAAATCACATATAGCTATGTTTTCCCTGGATCCTCCTTAAATAGTCCATAAAGTGAAGCATGGAAATGTGACACTCAAAATTTTAACAATAGGTATGGCACAGCCATATGACCAATGAAGTGGACGTCCTGGTTGTACAGATCTAGGGGATACGTACAGTCATATCTATGCATGCAGGTGCATCTCTGCATGGCACCGGTTATGGTGCACATCAGTGGTTCCCAGTTGGGAAGGTGCCCTCCTCCCCCAGAGGACATTGGGCAACATCTGGATACATTACCTTATTATCATGCCTAGGGGTGGGGCTGTTATGGCATCTAGTGAGTAGAACCCATAGATGTGGTTAAACATCCTACAATGCACAGGAGAGCCCGCCAACAAAGAATTACCTGGCCCAAAATGTCATAGTGCTGAGGTTAAGACCTCTTGGTACACAAGACTTGTACACGCATAAGACTTGTACACGCAGTGTGTTTATGTGTTTTCATAAATGTACCATATTCAGAATAATGTATAGTATCTCTTTAATAAAGAAAAGTATCTCTTTAAACACACAGTGAGTTACACAAGCAATGATCTTTACTGTTCAAACTCAATGTTTCCATCTCTGCTCTCTGAGGCATTTGCTCATGGAGCCAGTGCCTGGTGGGTGGAGCTGTCTACACACCCAGATTTTTCCATGTGTGTGTGTATGTGGGTGCTTGTTACAGGTTCTTTCTTCAGCTATGGACTGAAAATTTCTAAAATCATGTAAAACTAAGCCTTACCTATAGAAATCTTTAATGACCTGACAACTGTAAAATGGTTTATACTTGGACTTTTCCCAAAGAAGTTCTAATTATCAAAGTAGTATATCAAAATTATGAAAAAATTGGCTAATATAGAAAAATAGAG
This sequence comes from Acinonyx jubatus, assembly GCF_027475565.1. Classification (NCBI taxonomy): domain Eukaryota; kingdom Metazoa; phylum Chordata; class Mammalia; order Carnivora; family Felidae; genus Acinonyx; species Acinonyx jubatus. The sequence continues at coordinate 160,263,702 of NC_069382.1, read as the reverse complement.
AGGTGCCTGGGTGGCTCAGTCGGTTGAGCGTCCGACTTCAGCTCAGGTCACGATCTTGCGGTCTGTGAGTTCGAGCCCCGCGTCAGGCTCTGGGCTGATGGCCCAGAGCCTGGAGCCTGCTTCCCATTCTGTGTCTCCCTCTCTCTCTGCCCCTCCCCCGTTCATGCTCTGTCTCTCTCTGTCTCAAAAATAAATAAATGTTAAAAAAAAAATAAAAAAAAAGAAAAAAGAAAAATAGAAAAAAACAAAACAAAACAAGAAACTGGCCATAATACCAACATCCAGAAAACATGACTATTAAAATTTTAGTGGGGTTCCTTTTTGTATCATTTGTTTGTTCTGTTTCCAGCTTTATTGAGATATAATTGACAAACAACATTGTGTAGGTTTAAGTATTCAACACGATGAATTGATATACATATACATTGTGAAATGACTATCACAACAAAACTGGTATACACATCCATCACCTCACAGTTACTTTTTTTGTGGTAAGAACATTTAAGATCTACTCTCTTAGCAAATTTCAAGTATACGATATAGTCTCATTAACTATAATCATCATGCTGTGCACCCTTTGGTATTCTTTTAGTACACGTGTATTTTCCTCTGCTTGAGATCATACTATGGTTTTACTTTTGCCCCTTAACTTTATGAATAGTTCATGGCCATATAATTAAATCATGTGGATCACAACATACTTCTCAATTTTCTTTTCGTGAAAAATTTAGATTGTTTACATTTTTTAACCAATGTAAGTTGCACGGCACTCGATATTTTTCTGCATGACCCTTTTCCTACATTTCTGACTTTTTACACATTTCCGGAAATGTATTGATTGGAACAAAGACTATGCATTTATTTAAAACTGTTCATGGGCAATGCTTTTGTGAAAAGCTGTATCCAGTTTGTACTCCTGAAAGTAGCACAAAAGAGTAACTGTCTCTTCATTCTATCCAGTGTTGAATACTATTCATTGTTATTGTTGTTTTTAAGTTTATTTATTTTGAGAGGGAGAGGGAGAGAGCAGGGGAGGGGCAGAGAGAGGGAAATAGAGATTGCCAAGCGTGGAGCCTGATGCAGGGCTCGATCACATGAACCATGAGATCGTGACCTGAGCTGAAATCCAGAGTCGGATACGTAGCCAATTGAGCCAGCTAGGCACTCCCTGTTCATTGTTGTTTTAAAGCGTTGGCATTGGATAGGTGAAAAATGATATTTTATTGTTGTCTTAATTTACATTCTGCTCATTTCCAGTCAGGCTAACATTTTCAACTATATTTATTACCCATTGTTTTTGCTCTTCATGTTCTCTTGATGGATTTCCCAGGGTTTTTAGGACTGGTTTTAATAGGCTGTTTCTCTGATATCGGTACCTCATGATTCTGAAAAACTAAATATTCCTTTTTTTTAATTAAAAATTTTTTTAATGTTTATTCATTTTTGAGAGACAGAGACAGAGTGTGGGTGAGGGAGGGGAAGAGAGAAGGAGACACAGAAGCAGGTTTCAGGTTCTGAGCTGTCAGCACAGAGTCCAATGCAGGGCTCGAATTCACAGACGGCGAGACCGTGACCTGAGCTGATGTCGGAAGCTTAACCAACTGAGCCGCCCAGGCGCCCCAGAAGAGCTAAATATTTGTATAAATTTGCAAGGTATTAACCCACCAGCCCTTTAGAAGTAAGCTTACTCATCTTTAAGTTTGACTTGTGGGAGGGATGGCAGCTTCCTTTTTGTCTGTACACGAATTGAGAATATGATTTAGGAGTTCTCCAACTTTTCCTTGGAGATGAAGTACCTGAAGGTCATGTGATCATTATGCAACAACCTAAAACATTAGTATATTCATAAAATAACAAAATACGTTGGCTTTTGATCAGTTTCCATCTTTTCTTAGGGTCTAGTACTGAAGCTTTAACAGAAATGTGGGTAAAATCTTCAACATTGAGAACGTGAATCTTATTAACCAACTTTATACTCGAACTGAGGCAAAACATCTCTTATGCACTTGTTTCTTTCTGTTTTTGTTTTTGTTTTTGAAGAGTAAGAGGGTGTACATGAGTGGGGGAGAGGAGCAGAGGGAAGGAGGGAGAGAGAGAGAGAAAGAGAGAGGGAGAGAATCTCAAGCACGCTCCATGCTCAGTAAGAAGTCCATCGTGAGGCTCAACCCCATGACCTGATCCCGCGACCCTGGGATTTCACCACCTGAACTGAAATCAAGAGTCAGGTGCTCAACCAACTGAGCCACCCAGGTGCCCCAGGCACTTGTTTTTAAAATTTTTTTTTAACGTTTATTTATTTTTGAGACAGAGAGAGACAGAGCATGAATGGGGGAGGGTCAGAGAGAGGGAGACACAGAATCTGAAACAGGCTCCAGGCTCTGAGCTGTCAGCACAGAGCCCGACGCGGGGCTCGAACTCACGGACGCGAGATCGTGACCTGAGCCGAAGTCGGCCGCTTAACCAACTGAGCCACCCAGGTGCCCCGGCACTTGTTTTTAATAGGAAAACTTGAAACTAAAACAAAAGCATCACAGAAAAGTCTAATTTGGGGTGTATTGAAACATTCATCACCAAATCCTACCCCTTCCACTAGAGTGTAAATTCCCTAAAGGCAGGGATTTTTGTTTGTTTTAATTACTACTGGCTTCTCAACGTTCAGAACAAGCTGGGCACATAATATTTGCCCAAGAAATATTTACTGAATACATAAATTCTTCCTTCTTCTGGAGACAGTGTGGTGTCTTGCAAAGAGCCGGGTCTTTGGGATTAGACAAACCTCCATGAAAGTCAGATGCTAGTAATTGATTTTTATCGGAAATAACTGCCAAGTACCTGGGGTGCCAAAGCTTCTTCCCTTCTCTCTCTGAGCTAAGAAGGGCCACCCTAAGCTGTCTCACCCTAAATTTCTCAAGGATTTCTGAAGCAGCAGCTCTTTCAGAAAAGGAGAAAATGGCCATATAAAACTTAGGGTATGAGGCAATTTGAGTTCTTTGTAAGTTCTCAAACTATTTGTAATGAAGGACTAGATTTTTTGTTTTTTATTCTTTATCATCACAGATCAACACTTTTATAAATACAATAAAAATTAATTACTAGCAAAATTAAATGAGAAAATACAAAATGTATAATCAATCTTTTATTATTACTAGTACGTTCAACAGAGGTAAAATTAAAATTCAATAAAAGTAGTTATAACAAACATAATATAGAGAAAAAGAAAAAAATCACAAAAACTGTAAATGTTGCTCATTAAGAGTATGTATAAATGATTAAAACAGAATTGCACTTACACTTGTAAATTTCTGTTTTCTGCACTCACGCTAAAAGAATTAGTGAGTGAATAACCCATTTTAAATATGTGTACACACATTAGAGTGAATTCCATATACGTTAATTGTTTTTTAATTTTTTTAACTTTATTTATTTTTTAGAGAGAGAGAGAGAGAGAGAGAGACAGAGCGTGAGCAGGGGAGGAACAGAGAGTGAAGGAGACCAGAATTCGAAGCAGGCTCCAGGCTCTGAGCTGTCAGCACAGAGCCTGACACGGGGCTTGAACCCACGAACTGCAAGATCATGACCTGAGCCGAAGTCGGATGCTTAACCGACTGAGCCACCCAGGCGTCCATGTTAATTTTTTAATGTTACCAAATGAGCTTGCTTCTTGCTGAGTCATTTATATCACTTATGCAGTCACTTTGCCATCAAATGATCCTCACAGAGGATAATATATATCTTAATTATTTGTATATTTGGCCTGCAGAGTAGAAAAACTAATCTCACAAAAGCTTGTTAATAGGAGCGGAAGAGGAGATTCTAAAGCAAAGTCAAGATACTTATTCTTAAATTTTATCCACAATTAAGCAAGTAGAGCTGATTAATTTCAAAACTTTCATCAGTAACCAGTCGGTACACAGATACATCTTGGCTCTGCTTAGGACTCTCTCCCAGCCCTGAGTCTAGCAAAAAGAAAGCATGGAGTCAGAAATGAATTTGAGTTATGGAAAATGTACAGAGTTTTATTTCTTCATGCTGGCGCTTGTGAAAACAGATTCTCATTAAAGGTTTCATAGATCAAAAAAAAAAAAAAAGACTTCTAATGGTATCTTAAGAAACTCCTAAAATCTACCAAAGACTACCGTTTAGTTTGATTTAATTGGGGAGCACAACCTCTCTGAAATGGAGCATCTTCAAACACAATTAGCTTTGGTCAAATGTCTTCCTTTAATTGGACCTCTTTCTTGTGTATTTAATGTAAAGGAGAAACATATGTTCCAGAAAAAGATATATTTTATAAGGTGTTAGATTGGGGTCGCAGCCAAATGGAACATGGCAAGATATAAAGTGCGCAGCAGCAAATGCAGACGGGCAGGTGGCTGTGACCAGTTGCTTTGGGCACCTTCCTCGAGGTATTAAAGCCCAAATGAACCCCAAGTGCCAAGCACTGAAATAAGGAGGGAAACAACATACCGCTTCTCCACCATCTCTTTGGGTTACAACTGAACTCACTTAGCAAACAATAAAAAAGAGAATTGAATGATTTTTGCTCTTTTTAATGGCTGCCATTGCTATGTTGATCTTTTCCCATACAATAACAGAGGCAATTGTGCCAATAATAGCTTTTATTCTGTTCAGTGACATTTTCTTGAAGGAGTCCCAAGTTTAATAAAGTAGAGAGACGGTTTTTTTTTTTCAAATCGACATAAAGCTTTGTGTCTGTAAGTAATAAAATCTAGAATAAAACACCTCTAATATTTAGTCCAATGTTTCTGTTTCCCCCCAGGGTGTTTGATTACCAAACTCATGAAGCCGGCCAAAAAATTCGATGATGTGTCCACCAGCAAGAGAGAAATTGTTGCTGACTCCGCTGTAAGAAGTAATTAATATAAGGCAAATAATGACACTGTGGGATTAAGAGGCAGAAAACCATTAAAATACTCTGGGTTTACTTAAATTACTCTTGGTTTACTTACTTAAGGAGTTTGCATGTTTAAGCCAATTACACTGGAGAACATTGACGGCCCTTAGCATCTGTTTTCTTAGCCACTAGGAACCCATGCACACACCTTGGCTAACCCTTTCCTTGTCCACTGAGGTAAACAAGCCAGAAAAGGGATTGGATTTGGCCAAGAATGAAACATTCTCTATTCCACCAAGCATTTTTCCCTTTGTCATAAGGGAGTGCTCAACTGGTATTCCAAAGGCACACGTGCAAAATGGAATTATCTCTGCCTGGTTGTGGTGGCTCTTCCTGTCTCAGTACACTTTTATAAAGGCTGTGTCTCTCCCCAGTGGGACGTGTATGACTTATAACTCTGGAGGGAAGCTTACACTCCATCTAATTGGGTGGTCGACATTTGGACTCAATTTTAAAATTCTTTTTCTCCTGCTGTCCTTATAAACCAAACAGAATAAATCAAGTGTAGTTAATTTGGTTGTGTCTGGGCTTTAATTTTCATCCATGTGTACCTTACAGCTTAAATTCAAAAACAATGAGACCAGATGACTCTTGCCGTTGGAAAAGCATTCTCTTTACTGTGTGTGTGTGTGTGTGCGTGTGTGTGTGTGATTCCAATAAAGAAACATAAGGAGTCACTAGATTATAAGCTCCTTGAGGGCAGATCTCTTGTTATTAAACTTTGCATTTCTTGTGTCTCTATTTAGCACCCAGTATACAGCAGGCACTCACAAAATGTTTAGTTCAGTTATTTTCTTATTTAATTCTCACAACAACCCTGTCAGGTAGGCTCCATTATCCCCACTTCCTAGCTGTGGAACTGACATGCAGAAAGGTTAAGTAACTTCCCTGGGGTTGCACAGCTAGTAAGTGAGAGAGTCCTCACAGTCTGACCCCAGCATCCATGCTCCTGATCGTGCCACACTCCCTCCCCTCTCTGCCGTCCTGCCAATTCATACACAGCAAAGAGGCAGGCCCACTACCAAGCGCTCTATCTACTTAGGGCAAACTTTCTTCTCACCTCACAATCATAACTTCAGTAAGGAAACAGATGATCTGGTTGAGCTGTACTGACCAGCAAACAAGAAAGAGCTATAGGAACCAACATGAGTGTAAAGATTCCATTTGTCCAACATTGCATGTGCCTGTGTGTGTGTGTGTGTGTGCGCATAAACAGATGCAAGAAAGAGTACTTACCAAAATATGATGTTTGTAATCTCAGGGTGCTGGGACTTCAGGTGAATTTGACCCTTTCCCTTATATTTTCAAGTGTTGCTTGAATTTCCACAATATTTACAAATATGCAGAAATATACATATACAATATGTATATTTGAAATATTATATACAATATACAAATATAATCAGAAAAAACATGCTAAATTATTTTTATTGTGATATAAACAGTCATGGCTCTGGAGTCAGCTAGGGTTTGAACCACTTTGCTCCTGAACTTGGGCAAGTTTCTTATCCTTTCCACTTTGGGCTTGTTTGGAGGCAAACAAGGCCTGATGGAAGGTGTCTGCTCTGACAGGACTGGGCATAGTGCAGAGCCCTATTCACCAGAGTTGGCACTCTCATCAGGCCTGAGGAGGAATGACAAAGGACAAATGCCCTGTGTTCAAGGAGCTCATGCAGGTGGCTTCTGGGGAACAAATGAAATTTGCCCATAGGCTCTCATTTCCAACGATGGCCCGGCCGCCCCATGGCCACCACTCAAGCAGTTAGATATGTTCCGACTCCATTTGGGTTGTCAAAACCCCTTTTCTGGTTTGTATCAGGAGTTCAGAAGAGTCCCAGGCAATAGCACTCCTAATGACTCTGCCCTTGGCTTTCCTTGCATGGGAATCTGCGTGTGAACAACATTCCAGAATGTTTAGTCCATTCATCTCCTTTTATCTGGCCAAAGAGGAGGCATTTCACATAAGACAGGGACAATAGTTCTTTTCTTTAATGCTGTCACTACGTGTTTGCTCTTTAAAAAGAGCAGTGATGGGCAAGAAAATCCATCCTCGCCAAGGACGGAGGATGATCACTGGGACAACTGGTTTCACCACTGCTTGTGGGGTGGAGGGCACTCCTGGAGAAGGTGGTGGCAGCTCAGAAAAGAAAAATGGGCCTCAGCAATAATAACCACACCTTGTCACCTTCCCTGGCTGTGGAAGAACTTGGTGAGGTTTGGAGGAATTCCCTGACTTCCATGGCCAAGTTCAGTAAGAACCTGCATCCCTAGGTTTCCGTAACAGCCAGAGCAGGGCTTGTGACAGGAGCTCCTTTAATGACGCTCACTCAGGTGAGACTTGTATTTCAGGGGACCTGTTCTATTGGTAAGGGCTGCATGGAGGCATCTGGCTTCCAGAGGTGTCAAAGGTCAACAACGTCAAATTCCTGGTGGGGCAGTGGCCCCAGTGGTTCTGCCCACGTCTGATGGGGAAGCAGTGGCAGTTTCCTGATCAGGCCATCCTGGGCTTGGTTTTGTGCACTGCTCCTGGAAGCTTAGCCTCAAATCACTCCATAACTTTTTACCAAACTCTTTCTGCCTAGTCAGCAACAAGCTTCTTTAAGTACTAAGAACCCAGAGAAGAGTTTTCAGCCTTCCAAGGAGGCTGAGCTGAAGGAGCCAATCACCACTTCACATGCACTGGGATTCTAACGCCCTCATCATTCTTCACATATGAGTTTTTGTTCCCGTGTCAGTGGTTCTCAAATTTTGCCGCACATTGCAATCATCTCGGGAGCTTTGAAAACCTCTAGTTTAATCGCAGTCAAATTCAATGAGTCACTGGGGCTGGGGGTGGGGGACCATGGGCATCATTCATTTTTACATAGCTGAGTCTCAGAACCAGTGGGTCTAAAAGTGCCTCCCCAGACCAGCATCACCTGAGAGATTGTTAGAAATGCAGCTTCTTGAGCCATACCCGGACCTACTGAATGAGAAACTCTAGGGAATGTTTACCACCCCAGAAAGCAGCCTTCTAGATGGTTTAGGGGCACAATCAAGTTTGAGATCCACTGGGCTAAATCACTGTCAGACCATCGTTTAGGTATTTTTTAAACCTTACTCTTTTGGTGCAGTGCTTAAGAAAATTTTTATTCTTGCAATAAATATGTCATGATACAAATTTCTGCATGGAGAGAATTTTCCCAAAGTACAGATTCCAAACCAACTCAATTCCTCCCATTCAAGTTTAGAGTGGATCCATTTTTTTTAAACGTCTATTCATTTATTTTGAAAGAAAGAGAGAGAGAGAGAGCACACAAGATGAGTGGGTCAGAGAGAGAGAGAGCGAGAGAGAGAGAGAATCCCAAGGCTCTACGCCACCAGCATGGAGCCCAACGCGGGGCTCAATCCCATGAACTGCATGCAAGAACATGACCTGAGCTGAAATCAAGAGTCAGATGCTTAACTGACTAAGCCACACAGTGGATGCCCCAACCGGATCCGGTTTTGAAAGCCTAAAATATCTATTTCACTGTATGTATTTAACCAGAACTACACTTATTTAATTTTGAAAGATTGAACTAGAAATAAAATAAGGGCGATCAAGCATCAACCTGAGGCTTGAACCACAGCAGATGCACATGTACATGCGTGCATGGGCACAAATGCACATATTCACACACGTGCACAGACTGTCACACACAATTCCATGAAGCGACTATTGCCTGTCCCTAGCAGCGCTCCTGGACCTACGGGACAGGAAGAAATTGCTGGTTGACAGGGAGAGGCCTGTAGGAGATACTGCATTGCTTAGTACAAACTCATACTGGGTGAGGAAAGGTTATCCTGTGATCTTTTCTGTGCAACAGAAGATTGGGCTTGCTTTCAAAGCCAGCTTCTGCCACTTACCAGCAATGACATGAGAATAGTAATTATGATCCTTTAGTAGCAAGTTCCATCAATAAATGGGTTTATGGTTGTTAATTTTATTATTGCTATTACCGTCATCATGGCAGTGGGCACCTGGAGGGCTTCCAGATACAACCACCCACTTGAGACTTGCAAGCACAGAGAAGAATTTCCTCATCAAACTTATTTTTTCCATCCAATCTTGAAAAAAGGGACCCTCCAAAAAGCCTGAAAGGAGAGGCTGAATAAACTTTAATCACAATGCCTCTTCCCCAACCTTCAAAATAAAATGGAGGATCTGAGCTTCAGAAAATCATATAAGAGGGTGGGTAATTAAGAATGTTATAAGGGGCACCTGGGTGACTCAGTCAATTAAGTGTCTAACTTTGGCTCAGGTCTTGATCTGTGGTTCACGAGTTCGAGCCCTGCATTGGGCTTCCTGTTGACAGCTCAGAGCCTGGAGTCTGCTTCAGATTCTGTTTCCGTCTCTCTCCGCCCCTCCCTTGCTCACACTCTGTCTCTCTCTGTCAAAAATAAAGTTTAAAAAAAATTACAAAAAATTTTTTTAATAAAAAAAAGGAGTGTCATAAGATGTCTATTCTGTATGTAATACGCTCCTATTCGTTATTTTAAAGCTAGCATTGTGATTTGCAGTCATCACCTTCCCCTGAATGGCCTATTAAGGGACTTATTCCTTATTTTTCCTTATTAAGGAAAAAGGAAGAGCGATGTTTACACCTCATCTTATGTGGGGGAGGCCCTTGGAGGAGATTATAGCAACTTAAAAATGAAGAAAGCAGAAAGCCAGGGGTCTCAGAAGTAATGGTAAAATCACAACCAATATTAATTCAGCACTTAATAAATGCAAATTAAGCACTAATGGCCAGGCCCTGAGATAAGGACCCCAACTCATTTTATCCAGGTCCAGTCATGAGCCCTGTTACAGATGGTAGCTGAGGCATAAGCATATTACCTAAAGTGTCCCAACTGGCGGATGTCTAAATTGGCCATCTATTTGCCAATTTTGCCTATTTGCCACTCTTGACCAACCAAAGAGTAAGAGGTGACTACCCTTCTTCCCATGACTGAAACCTTCTAGAGTCCTGTTTACCTCTGTTATAAAGACATCATTATATTTATTGCCTGCCAATTATGTGGTAAGTACTGCCTTAGTTTGGAGTGGATGTAACGGCAGATAAGGGAGGCACAGACCATCTTCCAGTGGGCATACAGAATAATAATTGCAGTAGGACCCTGGGGTCTTCTCAGAGCGAGTTACAGCTGAGCTGAGACCTGATAGTGTTACCACTGGCCAAGGAGGGTGAAGAGAATCCCAGACCAAGGCAACAGGCTAGTGAAGTCCTGGAGGCTGGAAAACATGGCCCTTCAGCAAGATGTGAGTTCAGCATGGCTGGAATACAGGTCAAGACTCTTATTAGGTTCCTTAAGGACTTTTGACTTGACCTTGATAACTGAGGAGTCATGGAAGGGCCTTAAATAGGAAAGGTCTTGATCAGATTTGAATTTTACAAAGATTGTTCAGATTGCAGCATGGAAAATGTGTTGGGTTTGGATAGCTGCTAACCAGAAGCAGGGAGCCCATCAACAAATATTTACCGAGCGCTTACTATGTGCTGATCACCATTTGAACATTGGCTTCTGTAGTAAACAAGACATCAAGAGCCATATTCTCCTAGGAATCACAATCTAATCAGAGAAGGAAAAAGATTAGTCTCCACATACCCAGAGGCCATGGTAACCTCCCTTTAGGTGACAGACACCCCCACCCAAGCTTCTCAAACTATTGGTAGTGAAAGATTGGATTTTCCCCCCTTCATCCCAGACTGATACGTGATTCTAATGGACGTGATTAGCACACCCTCGTGCCACATGTGACCTACCACCCCGATATGACAATACCTCAGGTGGCTGCTACTCCATTCCAAGGGACAAGTCCATTGATTTGCACGTAGATCCTGCAGCAAGGGGAAATTACAATAAAAAATGTTGACCTTTATCCTCGCTTGCTAACCACTAGGGAGGTTATGAGATAGAAGAAGGTCTGGAGGAAGGCTCAGTGTTGGAAGTACTAGGTTATACCTGGTAGGATACAAGAGATGTCAGGGCAAATGGATATGTAGGTTTGGATTTTAATCCACAAACTCAGGTAGGAAAGGAAGTATGCATTGTTATTTCCATTAGTTCCTCCAAATCAGCTTAAGTCTGCTTCTCATTCATTGTCCCAGCGTCTTGGATCAACTAATTTAAGTGATAAAGCTCCTTGCAAAAGACTTGAAAAAGAAATGAATGATATTGGTAACCAAATTGTCTTTGAGGGACTTGAATGCCAGTGTGGTGGGGGAGGGAAAAGGGGTGGAAGAGACTCTAGAAGCAGTGTGATTCCTAGTATACACAGCAAGTGTATGCCCTGGCCCCTGCTGGTAGGAAACTGCATTTTCCCAAAAGGATTTGACTCCCCAGGGGGAGGTCTGCGGTCTGAAACCTGAAGAGAAATCCTTGTTCCATCATCTGTTGGAAGCAGAGGGAGACCCCAACTTTCTCCTGTTGGGCAGCCAACAGCGGAGATGTACTTTCAGTGGCCTTGCTTCTACTCTTGCAGTCGAGTTCTGGGATCAGGGCCTGGCTCCAGGCACTTCTGATGTCCTTCAGCCCCGGGGCAGTGCCTGGTGGTAACCAACCATCCCAGAGAAGCTCTACACAGAAACACTCCTTCCTACCCCTAAGAGAACCCTTCTAACAAACATGGCATCCAAGGGAAAGTACACAACATTTCACCTTGTATGTGGGGGTACTGGGAAGACTGGGGTGGGGGACAACTCTGTACTCCCCACCTCCCCCTTCCTTTGCTCTGCCCCCCTCACTAGAACCTCCCTGAGAATCAGTCTCCTCAGCACTATCACTGGGAGGGTGGGAAGGCCTCTCTGCCTCACCTCACTATGGAAAAGGGCCTCGCCATCATCCCAGATGCAGTGCCAGATGCAGTCACAGACCAAGATGTACTAATAGATTGAGAGAAGACTACACTATGTCCCATCACTAGGCCAGCTACCACCATATTTTAAATTGATACTTTTACAAATCTAATTATCTTGTGGAAACACAATTATAGTATATTGTAGTTGTGTGTGTTTGAAAATACTAAGCAGTTAGGGGCATCGGGGTGGCTCAGTTGTTTAAGCGGCCAACTTCGGCTCAGGTCCTGATCTCACTGTTCATGAGTCCAGGCCCCCCTGCTGACGGCTCAGAGCCTGGAGCCTGCTTCAGATTCTGTGTCTCCCTCTCTCTCTGTCCCTCCCCCACTCACACTCTGTCTCTGTCTCAAAAATAAATAAACATTAAAAAATTTAAAAACATACTAAGCAGTAAAATACAAACATGTTTCAAATATCACAATTACCATCTCTTGTTTTTTAAAAAGTAAACTAAGAATTTCAAATAATGGAAACTGTCTGGCCCTCTCCCTCCTTCTAAGACACTTTGCGTCTCCCTCACTCATCCACCCTTAGGAACCTGTTCAGTTCATTTCCTTAGTTAAAAGAAGAAAGAAAGAAAGAAAGAAAGAAAGAAAGAAAGAAAGAAAGAAAGAAAGAAAGAAAAAGAAAAAAGAACAGAAAAGAATGATTTTCCCAGCAGGGGGCAGCAAGAGACAAAGAATATAATACAGCTTTTAGCTTCTGGCTCCCCCACCCCAACCCCCAACTTTGTCTGAAATCCTAGATTAGAAAGGTTTAAATTGGGAAGAGGGCGGTAGGGGAGCAGGGACTGGATCCAAACCACAGAACCCAAATTCATAAAGTTAAGTGGATACAGAACTTGCTGGAACAAGATCTACTGAAAACAATAGCTAGACAGCCATTTTTTTGGGAGCTCTATGCAAGAAGGCAGCCCAGTGGACTTTTTAAAGAAAATCTGGCTCTCTGTGGTGACGTCCACAAACTTGGTAATATGAATGTGATTTAGGAAATATCCCATAGATAAGAGGAAAGAATATGGTTCTCTTTGAATAAAATCTCACAACCTATATTCATGCCACTATGATTTGGAAACACGGCTCTCACAGGCTGGGAGTACCTGGGCACTTGGTTTGTATGGTAGCCAGCACTGGGCATCTTAGGTAGGACTCACCTGACTGGGTGAGAAGGGATGTGGGATGCTGGAAAGAGGGGGGAGGAGGGGCATGTGGTCCAGGACAGAATCTCTCATGAATCCTTGAGTTGTGTGAAAATGCAAACCCTGATATAAAGGACCTCGGACCTGAAGGGAGAGTATGAGGAGAAACAGGAAAGAAAAGGATTGTAGTGGGGAGTTCTGGCTGGGACATGTTTATTTGGGGTCCTAAGCTGTAACCAGCGTGATTAAAAATCCTGGCAACAAATGTATGGAAGACACGGGCTTGTGTCCATTTCGAGAAATCTATATTGGTTTCCCAGGTCTACCATAGCAAAGTGCCACCAACGGTGTGTCTTAGAACAACAGAAATTTATTCTCCTACCGTTCTGGAGACTAGAAGTCCTAAATAAGGTGTTGGTGGGGTCATGTTCTGAGGTTTCTAGGGAAGAATCCTTCTTTGTTTCTTCCTAGCTTCTGGTGGCTCCCAGCAATCCTTGGGGTTGCTTGGTTGGTAGCTACATTACTTGATCCCTGTCTCCATCATCACATCCTTCTTCTCTGTATATATGTGTCTGTGTGTCCAAATCTCCTGTCCTTTCTCTTGTACAGACACCAGTCACCAGACTTAGGGCCCACCCTGATCCAGTATGACCTCATTTTAGTGTAACGCATCACATCTATTGGATTTGGGGGAACACACTATTCAATCCAGTACATACCCCAAATAGTAGTCATGCTATGACAATAAAGCTAGACGATGCTACTCTCGGATCCTGGCTCACCTTCCTCTGTCCCTTAGTTTCCATAAACCTTGTGAAAATGGTAGCGAGAATCCCTAATGGAACCGTGAGACAGGTCAGAAATCATGCTCTTACTTCAGCTGGTGCACCACAGTGGTGCAGCCAAGAGGTTGGGGGTGATGCAGTGGAGGTGCCTCTCTTTCCTGTGCAGGCTGCCCCAGGGACTCATCCAGAGCTCCCAGAACGTTGCAGGCATTTTCCCAACTGCTTTGCCCCAGACTCTACTCTCAGGAGTTCTGTTTGCCAGGTTTCTGCTTGGGATCTGATTTATTAATCTTTCCCTATGAGTTGGTACGTGCCTCCTCCCGGGAGAGATAACCTTTAAAGGGGAGATGGCCCGCTTAGGTTCTGTTTCAACTTCAGGGGGTGGTGGCAGGGGTCTCTGAGACCGTTGGGAACCAATGAGGAGAAAGGTTGGGGGCCCTTTGAGCAGGGCCATGATTCCTCAACCTTCAAGTGACTCCGAGTGGTCAACGTCTAACCTTGCTACTGGCGGGGCCAACCTGGATGCAGCAGGGCTTTGCTTTGGGAATCTGGTGCAATCAACAGTCACAACTCCTGGTTGGGGGGAAGACAGCAGGAACATTCAGAGTTGTGCTGCAAGCTTTTTACAGGAACATTTCTTGCTTCCAGCGGCTCCTACTTTGAGGCTGGTCTAGGCCTGGTTTCTGCATTTAGCCTCCATACCAGATTCACTGAGATAGATAATGACAAGTTATTTGATATTTGATGTTGATACTCATTTATTAGTCTGAAGTCTTTTTTTAAAGATTTTTTTTTATTAAGTTTATTTATTTAGAGAGAGAACGAGTGCAGGAGAGGGGCAGAGAGAAAAGGAGAGGGAGAGAATCTCAAGCAGGCGCCACACCATGGGTACAGAGCTCAATGTGGGGCTGGAACTCAACAACCATGGGATCATGACCTGAGCCAAAATTGAGAGTCAGACGCCTAACCGACTGAGCCACCCCGGCACCCCTGGTCTGAAGTCTTTATTGTATCTCTGTTGGAAAAATTTATTAATTCCAAAAGTGGATGGGGAGGGGGGTGCTGATAATCATCTTTTTCTGTTTGATCAAGGAAATATTTTCTTTTATAAGCCCAAGATATTTTTAAGCCTGAATCTTTCTGAGTGGGTCAATAATAGCTCATGGGAAATGCTTAATTTCCACAGTCAGATTGGTAAAACCCAACCAGACGCAAATCAATATTTTATGGAAGTGCCTTCTCCATGCCCTACTCATTCAACAAAGCTGTAAGAACATCTAACTTTCTAACAATTAGACCCTTCCACAAATGCACCTTCGTGGAAAGGTGCTTTGACCTAGAAGTCTCAACCAAATGGACTGAGTTTGTCAAGGGTATCATTTGGTTTGTTCTCTCATAATAATTGGCATCAGACTATATAATCTCATTTATCCAGTTATTCATTCATTCAACAAATATCCAGCATTCTATGGCAGTCTGCTTTTAAAATGTCTCCCCTGTCTACCTCTTGGTACTATGCACTTATACATCCCCTTTCACATAAGTGTGGGCTGGGCCAAGTGTCTTGCTTCTGACAAAAAGGACAGTGAAAAGTGATAGAATGTCACTTACAAAATTGGATTACAAAAGACTGACTTCTGTCTTGCTCTTATTCTCTGTCCCTTTCTGTCTCTCTGTGCCCCTCTTGTGTCTTCTCACGTGCTCAGTCTGGTGACGGA
Organism: Acinonyx jubatus; assembly: GCF_027475565.1. Taxonomy (NCBI): domain Eukaryota; kingdom Metazoa; phylum Chordata; class Mammalia; order Carnivora; family Felidae; genus Acinonyx; species Acinonyx jubatus. The sequence goes on along the minus strand of NC_069382.1, from coordinate 160,248,265 downwards.
AGTGGCCATGTTGTGAGCTGGCAGTCTGATGGAGAGATTCATGAGGTGAGAAAATAAATCCTGTGAACTCTGTGTGTGAACTCAGGAGAATAGTCTACCCCAGTCCAGCCTTGTGTTAACTGCGTTCCAGGTTGACATTTCCATTTCACCTCTTGAGAGACCTTGATTCACAAGACCCAGCTAAGCCGTGCCCAGATTTCTGTCCCACAGAAACCGCGAGACAATGAATACCATTGTTTTAAGCCACCACGTTTTGGAGTAATTTGTTACACAGAAGTAGACACAAAATACATACTTTACTGCCCCTGAAGATACAAATTGGAAAAAAAAAATCCATGATCTTTTTTTCTCAAGACATGAAACAATTTCTGTAGAAAACAATAAATGCTCTCTTTTCAAAATACAGAGGTTATACAAATGAAGATGAGATCTGGGTTTTTAGTCTGAATATACAGAATTCACAAAACTGACCAAATGTTAAAGTGATTTGGAAGTATTTTAATCATGTGAGATATCTTTGACTGCTTGGAAATGGCTCACTGCGGACTGGGGAATATGCATACATCTCAGAATAAAACGTATCTGGAGCTTGGAATAGGAATCATTTCAGGAGATGATATCTGCCTCTGCAAAATCCATTTTTGGTGAAAGAGCCTCTGAAACAAAACTAGAAAAGGAGGTAATAAGGTCGTCCCACCCATTTCTGTCACTTCATTTTCCGGTACTGTATTATATATATTTTTTGCTCTGGACCAGCTGTAAAACATAGACTAAAAATAAAGTACACAGACAATATTTATGCCAATGGGAACAGAAAGACTTTGAAGGAAGCCTGAAGGAAAACCTGTTGATAAAATTTGGGGCCATGATGCTCCGACTCAAGATACTGGACTTGAGGATCTGTTCGAAATTTCCCGCATTTCTGCTCTCTCCATCCCCAGGTTGACAAATTTAATTTCAGAAAATTAGGTTGCTACCCAAATGGAGTGAAGATAGGTAGTGGAATAGAAGAACCTGTAGCTCAGGAGAAGGGTTGAGGTTAGATGAGATTTCGAAGGGTGTGGTGGAGATAGCGAAGAAAAGGGATCCAAGGGCTGAAGGCTGATAAACTCCAGACTTAGGGGGGCTGGAAGAAAAGGAGACACAGAGAAACCCGAGAAGGTCCAGCTCAGCCCGGTTTAAAGCAAGGTTCACCAAAAGGGAGAGAAGGCTCACGTTGACTTGTGAAGATGGGGTGCTTGGTTCTCTCTGTCCTCTCTATGCCCTCACTGTTAGTTATCTCATTTATTTGCATCGCTACTACATATTCATCCCCATGAAAATGATTCCAAAATCTATGTGTCTATTCCCATCTCTGGACATCTCTACCTGGATTGGTATACCCAGTGGCATCCCAGCGCAACATGTCCCAAATCAAACTGTCTTAAATCTCCACACAGATGCCATCTTCTCCTGAGACGCCTGCCTGGATCACCTTCCATAAATCAGCCTCTTATCCTTTCCCCAACCACAACTTCCTGAAATTGTTTTATTTTCAGTAATAATACTTGCCAAATGCTGAACATGATGAGTTTTTTTTTTTCTTGTTGTTGTTCTCCTTTCCCTTCTATATTTAGACTATAAGCCCCATGAGAGCAGGGACTTGGACTCTTTGATTCTTGATGTATCCTTAGCGCCTAAAATGGTCCCTGGTCATAGTAAGTGTTCAATAAATATTTTCTGATTTGATATTTTTGCAACCTCTCATAATGGGACTTCCAAAATTAAACCTATTATTTTAGTAGGCTTAAATTAAAATAATAGTTTTAACTTTGAGACAACTTTAGATTTGCATGCAGTTGTTAAGAAATAATATGGAAGGGATCCAATGCACCTGTCGCCCGATTTCTCTCATCTTACAAAACTGCTGTGCAATATCACAACCACAATAATGACATTGATACAGTCAATACAGAACACTTCCATGACCACATGACCATGCTCCTGTTACCCTTTTATAACCACATTCACTTCCTCCTTGCCCCTCCTCCCTCCTTAACCCCCCAAACCACTAATCTGTTCTCCATTCCTAGAATTCGGCCATTTCAAGAATTTTATATCAATGGAACCATATAGTATGTAAACCTTTGGGATTCAGTTTTTCCACTTAGCATAATTCTATGGAGACTGATCTGGGTTGTTACATGTGTTAACATTTCCTTGCTTCTTGTTCCTGAGCAATCCTACACAGTATGCATGTGTCAGTTTGGTTAGCCATTGAACCCTTGAAGGACATCCAAGTTGTTTCCAGTTTGGGGCCATTACAAATGAAGCTGCTATAAATATGTGTGTACAGGTTTCCCCGTAAACGTGTCTTCATTTCTCTAGAATTAACTGCTGCAAAGTACAATTTCTGGGTTGAATGGTAGCTGCATATGAATATTTGTTTAAGTTTATTTATTTATTTTGAGAGAGAGAGAGAGAGAAAGGGAGAGGGAGAGAGAGAGGGAGAGAGAGAGAGAGAGAGAGAGAGAGAACGAGCAGGGGAGGGGCACAGAGAAAGAGAGAATACCAAGCAGTCCCCACATGGCGCTGAGCCCAACCGTGCAGCATAGATCCCCATGCAGGGCTTGATCCCATGAACTATGAGATCGTGACCTGAGCCAAACCAAGAGTTATATGCTCAACTGACCAAGCCATCCAGGTGCCCCAGCTGCATTTTAAGATTTTGAAGAACTTGTCAAACTGTTTTTTTAGAGTGGCTGTATCATTGTGCATTCCTTCCAGCAATGTATGAACGATCCAGTTTCTCCACATCCTTACTAGCATTCTGTGTTTTCTCTATTTTTGACTTTAGTCATTCTGATGGGTATGAGGTGATATCTCGTGGACTTAGCTTCCATTTCCAAAGGCCAGTGGTGTTGAGCACCTTTTCATGTATTTATTTACCATCTATACATCCACTTAGTGAAATGCCTGTTTAGGTCTTTTGTCTATGATTTCATTGGGTTGTTTGGGATTTTTTTTTTTTTTTACTATTTTTAGAGTTCTTTATGTTTTTAAATACTAGTCTTTTGTTGGCTATATAGTTTGAAAATATTTTTCTCCCAGGCTGTAGTTTGTTTTTCCCACCTCTTTCTTTTATATTAAAAAAAATTTTTTTAACGTTTATTTAGATTTGAAGGAAAGAGAGACAGAGCATGATTGGGGGCTGTGGGCAGTGCAGACAGAGAGGGAGACACAGAATCTGAAGCAGGCTCCAGGCTCTGGGCTGTCAGCACAGAGCCCGACACAGGGCTTGAACTCACAAACCGTGAAATCATGACCTGAGCCAAAGTCAGTCACTTAACTGACTGAGCCACCCAGGCACCCCTGTTTTTTGTGGTTTGGTTTTTTTTTTTGTTGTTTGTTTGGTTGGTTGGTTGGTTTTTTTCTTTTACCTCTTAACAGGATCTTTCACTGAGCAGAAATTTTAATTTCAATGAAGTTCAATTTATCAGTTTTCCTTTGATGGATCATGCTTTTGGTGTTATATGTAAGACCTCTGTGTATAGCTCTAGATCCTGGAGGTTTCTCCTTGCTTAATTTTTCTAAAATTTTTATAGTTTTGCATTTAAACTCACAATCCATTTTGAGTCAATTTCTGTATAAGGTATGAGACTTAGGTCAAGGTTCACTTTTTTTGCCTATGGGTATCCATTCACTCCAGCATCATTTTCTGACAAGGTTATATTTCTTCCATTGAATTACTTTTGTACCTTCATAAAAAAAAAATTAGTAAGGCATATTTTGGGAGATCTAATTCTGGGTTTTCTATTCTGTTCCCTTGATCTGTGTGTTGATCCCTCTGGCAATACCACAGTGTTGATAACTGCAACTGTCTAATAAGTCTTCTTGAAATGAAGTAAACTGATTCCCCTCAATTTATTTTTATTTTTCAAAAACGGTTCTGGCTATTGTACCTTTTTTGTCTTTCCATATGAATTTGGGAATAATATTGCTATATCCAAAAAATCTTGCTGGAATTTTGATAGGAATACCACTAACTATATGAATTTGGGGACAATGGACATCTCTGCTATTGAGTCTCACAATCCATGAATAAGTTATAGCTCTTCGTTTATTTAGGTCTTCTTTGATTTCTTTTACCAGCATTCTGTAGTTTTCAGCATTCAAGTCCTGTACGTGTTTTGTTAAATTTTTACCTAAGTATTTCTACCCAACCCCCGCAATTATAAATGGCATTGTAATTTTAAGTTCAGCAACCATTTGTCTTATGTTTTATGAATTCTATTTGCTACTACTTTATTGAGCATTTTTTGTATCTATATATCTATATCTATATTGCCTATTTTTAACTTATTTCTTTTCAGACCACCTCCTTGCAGTTTCCAGAGAGAAAATACAAAGCAAGAAACTGACTTGATTTCAAATACATAAACAATGTGTGGAGTTTAAAGCATTACTTATAACCTTATTACAGAAGAATGTCAGCTTACCCCAGGGCACTTCAGTATTCCTGAGGAATAAACATGATTTCTCTTTTCCTCCCACTGGGATGTTCTCAGGGGTAAATCACTGGTCCTGCTCTTTGACATATTTTCCATGTAGAAGGTATGGAGCCCGAAAATCATGTGACAATTGCAGTGGGCCATTCCCAATCCCATGCCAGAACCAAAGGCTAATGGCCACATTCTTCTTTTACAGAAGGTAAGTGAGAAAACAAGTCATAATTCAAATCCAGTACCTACCTTCACGACTGCCTCTGCCACGTTCTGGTCCCATGTCCTACCCAGCTCAGAATCCGACATGTTCCCCACCCACAGCTCCTGCTTTCCTTCTGCATGTATGTATTAATGAAGAATATTGATCGGGAGCTTTCTTTTTATGTAGTGTATTCATTTGATTTTAGTATCCGGGTAATACTACCTTTATAAAACGAGTTCATAAGTATCCCTTCCCTTCTGTTTGGTGAAAGAGATTGCGCAGAATTGGTTTAATTTTTCCTTGTATGTTTGGTAGCTTTCTCCAGTGAAACCATTTGTGCCTGGAGATTTCTTTTGGGGGAATTTCAAAATTACAAATTCAATTTCCTTAATAGTTTTAGAACTATCCAAATTATTTCATATTGGCTGAGTTATGGCAGTTTGTGTTTTTCTGAGGAATAAGTTTATCAACTTAATGTCAACACGATGTCAAATTTGTCATCAACAAACGTTGAATATATGTGTGTAGAGATTATTCAGAGTATTCCCCTTTTATCCTTTTGGGGTTTGCAGGGTCTGTAGTGATATTCTCTGTGTCATTCCTGACGCTGATAACTTGTGTTTTCTCTCTTTGTCAGGCTTGCTAAAGGTTTGTTTATTGATCTTTTCCAAGACTCAGCTCTTTCTTTCATTGATTTTCACTATTGTTTTTCTGTTTCAGTTTCGTTGATTTTCGCTCTTATCTTTATTATTCCCTTCCTTCTACTTTCTTTAGGTTTAATTGACTCTTCTTTTCCAAGGTTTTTGAAATGGTAGCTTATATTATTTATTTGAGAGTGTTTTCTTTTTTAATTTATTTTTTTTAATTTACATCCTAGAGTGTTTTCTTTTCTAATGTATGCATTCATTGCTGTACCTTTCCCTCTCAGTACCGCTTAACCGTGTCCCACATTTTTTTCAGTTTTATTGACATATAATGGACAAATAAAAATTGTATTTACTTAAGGTGTATGACGTGATATTCTGAGATACACACACACACACACACACACACACACACACACTGTGAAATAATGTCCAAAATTAAGCCAACTAACATCTACCGCTTCACTTGGTTACCATTTTCATTGTGTGTGTATGTATGTGGAGGGGAGGACACTTAGGGTTTACCTTCGTGGCAAATTTTATCTATCCAACACAGTATTGTTAACTATAGTCATATTACTGCACATTAGGTCTCTGGTACTTACTCATCTCGCAGAACTGAAATAGTCTTACACAGTTTTATATGCTGTATTATTTTCATCCAATGTGTTTTTTAAATTTCCCTTGACACTTTCTCTTTGATCCCTCAATTCTTTAGAAGTGTGTTTCCAAGAGTCGGGAGATTTTCCCCTTATCTCTTTTATCCATTTCTAGTTTCATTCCTGTGTGGTCGGAGAACACATTCTCAACACTGTATGAATTCCATTCTTTTCAATTTGTCGAGGTTTGTTTTATGGCCCAGGATGTGGTCTGTCCCGGTATGTATTTCATGGGCGCTTGAAAATAATAGGTGTCCTGCTATTTGGGGTAGAGGATTCTATAAATATCAATTCTACCTTGGGTGGGTGGCGGTGAGTTCTTCCATCCCTTCGCTGATTTGGTTCCAATTATTTCAGTTGGGCAAAGGGGGCACGGAAGTCACCAACTGGAACTGTCGATTTGTCTATTTCTCCTTTCAGGTCCATCAGTTTTGCTTCACATGTTTTGTACGTCTGTTGAATACACATTTCGAATTACTACGTTTTCTTGGTGGACTGGCCTTTTTTATCATTACATATGTTCTTCTTTGTCTCTGGTAATTTTCTTTGCTCTGAGGTCAACTTTATTTGATATTAAAACAGCCACCCCTTCTTTCCTTTGATTAATGCTTACATTAACTTTTTCCATCCTTTTGGTTTCAAGTGGCCTATCCCATTATATTTGAAGAGAATTTCTTATGGACAGCATATAGTGGAGTCCTGTTTTTTAATTCACTCTGCCAACCTCTATCTTTTAATTGGTGTATTTGGACAATTTCCATTTAATATAATTATTGATGTTAGTGCATAAATGCGCCATTAAAATTTTTATTTTATTAGTTATGCTGTTTTCCATCTCTCTGTTTTTCCTTTTTCCTTCCTTTCTATGGATGCCTTGAACATTTTTTATTTATCTATGGTAGTTTTGACTGTATGTTAATAAAGATTTTTTAGTGGTTGCTGTCTATATTACTTTACATATACAGAAGTCAACACAATCTACTGGGGTAGTGTTACCAGCTCTACCAGGATGTGTAGAAAACTTACTTTCCTTTATGTCCCTTTATTTATTTTTACATTTATAATGTAAGTATTGTAGATATCTTCTAGACATGTATTTAGAACCATAGAGATAGTTTTATCCCTTATGCTTTCACCATCAAAAATAATTTAGAAAACACAAGAGGAGAAAAAAAGTATTGTATTTATTAGTATGTTTGCTGTGTTCTTTCTTTCTTCCCGATGATCCAAGGTTTATTCCATTACTGTTTGTTTGGTTTCGTTGCTTTGGCTTTTTTTCCTGTTTAGAGAACTTTAGTTAGCCATTCTTTTAGGATTGGTATGCTGGTGACATATTCTCTTAGTTCCTTCACCTGAGAAAGCTTTGATTTCTCCTACATTCCCGGAGCACATTTTCACTGGGAATAGGATTCTGAATTCATAGCTCCATCTTTCAGCGCTTGAAAAATGTTGCGCACTGACCTCCGTGGTTTCTGATGAGAAACCCAACGGCATTCGTTTTCCCCCTTTGTTTTGGGTGTTGTTTCCCTCTTACTGATTTTAAGATATTTGTCTTTGCTTTTATTTTCCAGAAGTTTGACTGGAATGTATTTTGGTCTTAATTCCTTAAGGTCTTAATTCCTTAATTCCTTTAGGTTGATCCTGTTTGGGATTCACTCAGCTTCTTACATCTATGGTCTCAGGTCTTTTGCCACATTGGGAATTTTTCAGCCATTATTACTTCAAGTACTTTCTCAGCCCCTCTCTTTTGGGGACGCTGGTGACATGAGCATTAGAACTTTGGTTACAGTCTATCTTTAGTACAAGAGACGTCATCCTGATGAATTGCAGGGATGGCTTGCCATTTTTCACACAGTCCCGACCAGGCACTGTATCCAGCATGTACGCAAAAAGAAAGCCACGCCCACTACCAATCCACTTCTCTCACAGTGCAGTGACCTTCTGTTAGGGCTCCCACATTTCTTTCTTTATTAAAGCCAGGTTGGAGCTTCACAGCGTTTAATGTGCTCTTTATCTCTTACCGACAATTTTATAAAGGGTATATAGAAAAGGCAAAATGAAACTTGGAATAATGAAAATAATTTTTAGAGAAAAAGATCAAAGTGGTAAAAAGATTAAATATAATGCTTTGTAAAAAGGCTGGCTCTGAACATAATACTCCCTCAAAGAGGCTTGAAGAGAAATAAAATAGTGCTCTAAAATTCCTCATGCAGCCTTCACAACAGAGTAATTTCCACTTGATAAATGATTGGAAAGCCCTGTTCTGGGAGCAGTTGCACCTCCCTTATTGAAGGCAGGTGCTGCCACGAAACAGTTTACCAGTGTTTGTAAAGATGACAAGTCCATTTGTATCAGTTCTGGTCTCCTCATCTGTGGGCTCACGCCTTTGCTACTCAGGAAACTAAATCCAGCTTGACTGACAGGTGCAGAGTCTTATGAGATCAGAACATCGTTATTTGTCCCCAAACCTCGAAGTGCTTCCAACCCCCCCTGAACCTCCCCTGTTGACACTTTTCACACTTTACTCATACTCCTTTTTGAACATCTGCCTCTTGAGAGGAGACTTGGCTCTGTGAGGTTTGACGAAAATCCCATCTTGTTAGTCAGCGAGTGGGGGCACTGAATAAATGTTTAATAACTGCCTAAATGCACAAGATGTCTCTTTAAGTGTAGAAAATATCCCCCCCACCTCAAGCTCTATACCTCATTCATTCAGTCATTTATTCCAAAAAGGTTTTAGGGAATGTTTACTATATGTAAGGTGGGATGCGAGATGCTGAGAGTCCAAGAGAAAACAGGATGGTATTTATATTCTGGCCAGACGCTCCTATGAACATATCATGTCTGACCTGTGCTCATACATGGTGGCTTGGGCTCCCACATGTGTCCTCAGATCAGGCACCGGCAAATTATGGTCAGCGGGCCAAATCTGGTCATTGCTTTTTTTTTTTTTGTAAACAAATTTTGTTGGAACACAACCACACTCATTTATTTACATATCATCTATAGCTGCTTTCACACTACAATGGTGTGCAAATGCCTAGGGTATTTCCTAACTGAACATTGATGGAAAAAATGTTGCCGCCCCCTACCATAAGTCATGAATTGGGGAGTGTCTGATATACCCTCCCTTACCTAAAAGTTCCTGCAGTGTCACACAGGCAAAGTCATGGTTGTATCCTTTAGGCAACTCATCCTTTGGTCAAGACTATTGGCGGGGGGTGGGGGGGGGTATATTTAATACACAAAATAGATATTGTCCCCCAAACTCTCCAGATCACATATCAGTGTCACCCACAGTCCTTGATTCTATTAGAATGCCTTTTATATTCATTAAAACTCACAGGATGGAAACAAGAAAGGTGGTGTGCGATCTGAGTCCAGGACAATTGTTTGGTTCCCATCACTTAGCAGCGGGAACCCTGAGGGTTCAGGAATATACAATGTACAACTCATGTCCCGTTGGTGTGCTTGGCATGTTGGAGATGTTCGCTGAACAATGAGGGGTTCGGTGAGACTGGAGGGGAGTGAGGGAGAGGCTGCAGTGAGAGATAAGAGCAGATCACTGTGGGGGGTGGGGAGAGACAGAGAGAGAGAGAGAGTCACTGAAAGGATGAGCGATCGGTTGGTTTTTGGCAGAAAGGTGATCTGATCTGACTTGTGTTTTGGGAAGATCACCCTGGTTGATGTGTGGGGATTAGACTGTAGGGGTGCAAGGATGGAAGCAGGGCCATCAGTGAGGAGGCCATTGGAATGATCTAGATGAGACACGACAGTGGCTAAGTCCGGGGAGCATGGTGGAGGTATAAGAAGTGTTTAGATTCTGCATTTTGGTGATGGAGCCAATAACATTTTCTGATGGGTGGAATGTAAGAAGAGGAGAGTCAAGGAAGGCTCTGAGGTTCTCAACCTGAACTACTGGAAGGATAGAACTGCCTTTGAGATTGGAAAGACTGGAGAGAATCAGGGTTGGGGGATGACATCAAGACATGGTATGTTTGACATGTCTTATTTTGTCCCCAATGTCATCCTTCTCCCTTGGGTTACCCTCGTTCTGAAAACAGGGCCTCTCCATTCGTTTCTAGGTCTGCCCTACTCCCTTCCCTTCATTAGCCCCCCACCCAGAGATGGCCTGTAGAACAGTGGTGAGAAGAGTGGACTCCAGAGACGAAATTCTGCATTCAAATCCAGGTCTGCCGTTTTCCAGCTGTGTGATTTTCCTGAGGAAAATTGACTGTAATTTAGTTCTTCTCTTCGTAAAGCAGAAAAAAAAAAAATCATTGTCTCTCTCTCAGAGTTGATGTGACGATTACAAGGGATAACATATGCGAAACGGGCAAGCACCCGGTCAATATTGGCTCTCTGCCTATATCCCAGGCTTTGGTCTCCAAAATTTTTCCAGTTTCCTGTGACATATCTCAGGACTGGGGTGTGGGGATGAGGTTCCTGTGGGGAGGGAGACAACGTGGGGCAGGTGGGAGCAGAAGGAGCCAGGGTCCAGTGCAAGAAGCCCCGCCTACTTTAGGATGGGTTGGAGGCGGGGCACAGGTATGATTCACAGAAGAGAGCTTGAGCAGACAGGTAAGTAACGTTAGCATCCTTCTGGTTCTCGGAAGTAGCACCTCTCAGCCTCAGCCGTAGAAGTGGCAGACGGGGGGTGGGGGGCAGGAGGAAGCCAGGACCTGACATGAGGCAGGGCCAGGAGAAGAGGGTAGTGGAATAGTAGCTGTGCAAGTAATGCCCGGTGTTCAAGGATGAGGCAAGGCCGCATTAAGATGAAGGCAGTGGCCTGTTGTGGGCTTCCAAGAAGAAATGGAGGGATTCCCACAAAGGCAGAGCCATAGGGATGGAGATGAGACATCATCTGGAAGGCTTTGCGTGGCTGGGGACCACCAGCGGAGCTCAGGCCCTTGGTGGGGAGCAGGTGAGAATGGCAAAGTTACTCCTCCAGACCCACGACCCAGCTACCCCTGCCTGAATCTGGGCACAGATTCAACTAAGTTGAATGACTTAGTTGAATCACACAGTACGTGCTCCTGAGATGGCAGGATTATACAGGTAACTTGCCTGCTTTTCACTGCTTGGTCATCACGCTGGGTGACTATCTCTTGCGGTATGGAAAAAAGGTAAAATGAGTCTAAATTTCCTTTTGTAATGCTGGGTACGAGTGCAATTCTTTTTTTGTTTTTTAATGTTTATTTTATTTATCTTTGAGAGACAGCGTGAGCAGGAGAGGGCAGAGAGAGAGGGAGACCCAGAATCCGAAGCAGGCTCCAGGCTCCGAGCCGTCAGCCCAGAGCCCGATGCGGGGCTTGAACTCACGAGCCGTGAGATCGTGACTTGAGCTGAAGCCGGACGCTCAACCGACTGAGCCACCCAGGCGCCCCACGAGTGCAATTCTTTAAGAAGTGTTTCACGTGTGCAGCAATGACATGAGAGGTTCCTATGGAAGATCTTTGGAAGATGGCCCTCATTTATATATGAGAACTCTAGTGTGTTTATTAAAAGCCAGTCACACCTTCATGTATGAGACATAAGCCTCAGGAAGGCGGGGAAGGAGAACGTTTTATTATCAGGAGAGTTCACACATCCAGAGCAAGAACAGTTTTGCTTCAGAAAATTCCAGTCAAGGCGGCCTTGGTGTTAATTTTTCCTACACGTGCAGCCGACACGGCTGTCTCACCAGATGCCTTTTCATTCTTTTTAAGGAGATGCTTCATCCATCAGTTGTCCGGACTCTCACCCTAAGGAGACACCTGCCTAGGGTTCATAGCAAGACACCCCCCTCGAGCTCTAACCTGGTTCTCTAAGTTAGCAGAAGCACCTCAGCAAAGCCACGTGGTATGATGTAGCAGAAGCCGCAAAGATGTCAGAAATTCTCTTCCTAAGAATGTGTTCTAGGGAGAGGTTCATGGGAAGGCAAAAATTATACGCAAGAAGATGCCTCCTGCAAATGTTACCTAAAAAACGACGAAAAGGAGGGAGGGAACTAATTGTACAACAATGTAGGAATAATTTAGTAAGCTCTGGACTGTTGTGCAAACACTGAAATGTCTAAATATGAAGGCTATGGAAACATAGAAACTGTTTTAGATGTGCTAAGTGACATAGCAGAATGCAAAACAGGCATTGCTTTGTGGTTTCAAGGGTATAAAATGCTTACGTGTGGATGAGCCGGGGTAGATAATGGGCAAAGATGAAACACGACCCGAGGGGGCTGGAAATAGAATTTGTCCCTTCAAAACGTTTCTTGATGCGGTCGCTATGACAACTTTTCAACAAAAATGTTTAAAATAATTAAGTAAACCCGAGGCACCAAAGATGTGGACTCCCTGAGGCTGGGTAAAATGATACGCTCTCATATACACCCATTACATGAGAAAATTCCTTCTCTGTTGCTTAGGCACAGGTTATAGATCACCTGCTGAACATTTGTCTTCTCACCGAGGCGGGAAGCCTCTGCTGCCTGGTAAATCTTCGATACGTGACTCACAGACATCAAAGCCCCCAAACCTACGTAGCCAGAACTAGAAACACTGGCACCCTCTACCTGGAATTTTCTAATGATTGATTTCCTGTCCAGAAAAACTGGGTTTGGGGAAGAGAGAGAAGTTTGACTTATATCCCTTTACCTATAGGAACCACATGGTCCACGCTTTTGAATAATTAGTCCTCTAAGCCAGACTAGGCTTGTCAACAAATTCATTTTTCCTGGCCTGTAGTCACTCACTCACTCACTCACTCACCAAGCCTGTATGAAACATCTTTCATGAATCCAGCATTTGCTCTGTGTGAAGAGTTAAAATGCATAAGAAATAATCTTATCAAGGAGCTCAAAATCTAATTAGAAAAAACAGACACCGTTGTAATTTTGTATGATGACTTAAGGTCTTGCTTTCATCATCTGTGAAGTGGGGGGAGGAATTCTTCGCCAAGTCAACAGAAGGTTTGATGCAATGACACATGCACTAAATACCCAGAAAAGAGACAACGCTCGGGAAATATTGGTTTCTCTCCCATTGACTTTGAGCATCAGACTGCTGTGTCATCCTAACCTGGAGGAAGAGCAGAATTCCTAGGATTTTGCTAATGATAGAGAAGCCTCTGCAGAAGCAGGGACTCGTGCTGGGCCCGGGGAGACGAGTGGGATTTCTCCAGGAGGAAGAGAAGAGACAGGACCATCCAGAGAGAAGACCCTGGGTGCACAGACACAGAAGGGGCAGGGGCAGGCCACACGCATGCTTCTCCACGACCTGACTAGCTTGGGGTTCAAAATTAGGCTACATGACTTCCAACACTCGATGGAAATAAATGAAGACCAGCTAAATGAGAACAAACGAAAGCTATTTATTCAGCGCTTACTATGGTCAAGCTGCCATCAGTTATGTTTTGGCCAAGACCCACAGGCGGGTAGAGCCGCAGGAAAGCTCTAAGCGGGAACAAGGGGAAGCTTCAGTTGTGTCCTGACTGCAGGCTGTTGGCCTGGGGAGGCGGTGCGGAGAGGGGGGCCGGAGGGAGGGTCCTAACTAGAAGCAGGCTTCCTATGTGATTGGGAAAGAGTGCATGTTTGGCTTTCTCTGACTGGTCCTAAGTTGGAAGTGGTGATAAAAATTAGGGAAGCTGACGGTTATTAATCAAGTCCTAGCCCTTTGGGACTGATGGTCATGGGAGTTAGTATTTGGCTTCCTGGATTGTTGCTAGAAGTAGCAGTCTGACCTCCTACAGGTCTCACAGCAGGCTGGTTTCCTGAGCTGGTTATTCTAAATAACGGATTGGTTTCCTGAACCGTTTGCTGCAGGTGTGGGGCAGAGTTCTATTCTATACGGTCTGGCCACCGTCCATTGGTATACTCGGACTCATTTGAAACTCAATGTCCCGGGTCTCCCATCTCACTTAGAGCGAAAATGTCTTCTTTTTTCCTTCCCTAGGTTTCACCTGAGGGCTTGCTTGTGTCCAAAGGACCAACTGTGAAGGCTTGGAAGATGCCCAGCCCAGCCCAGCCCCCACGTTTGCTGTGTTACTCCAGAGCGTGCTTCTTTCCTTCACACGCACTCACCACGGTCATTTCTTCTGGCCCTTCCTGGTCCTGGCTTTTGAACCTGGCCGTGTTCTGTCCAAAGGCACCTTCTGGCTTTTCTTATCTCACTGCTGGAACCGGAACTCAGCTCACTCTCAGGAAGCAGGCATTGGATTATAACTGACAACAACTCTGTGATTTTTCAAAAGACAGATTTTCTTGTAGATGAGTATTTCGTATATTTCCCTCTACCAAAAAAAAAAAAAAAAAAAAAAGGCAAAATTACAAGTAGGCAAAGGCACTTCTGTGAAAAGCTTGAATAAGAGAGCCCCAGACCTGTTGTTCTTCTGACGAGCTGACTCTGGGCCGGGGTAGAATGAGAGAACTGAGAAGAACAGGGAGTTAATATGCCATTTAGACGGGCTCCTTGAAAATCAGATGTCTCAGTCCCGCTCTTGGCAAATGCTGAACTGCAATCAGTTCTTGGGTAAATTCTCTGACAGGTGTTCAAAGTGATGATATTCTGGGCTGTTGATTAAAGGGTGACCCATATGTTTCAGGTACCAGATGTGCAGTCAGCAAAGTCAACAGTTAGTTGAGAAACGTAGGAGCCTGACTGATATTTTCCCCAGACAGACTGCAGGAACATTGGCAAGTGAGCAAAGTATTATTGTTTTACGGGTTAGGTCATAAAGCATGAAAGAGATCATTCTGGCCTGGAAAAAAAAAAAAGAAAAAATCATTTTTAATCTACTCAGATCTTAATCAGTTTATTTTTAAGTGACCTGACCTTCCATTTAAGAAAACAAATGTAAACTGAGTACCTATGAGATTAGCTTTCAATTTACTGCAAAAGAGGCATTTTAAAGGTAACCGTAATATAAAGTAAGGGGTAACTATTCTATATTGGGTGATTCTCAGAACACTGTTTTGAGCCAGCACAGGGCTACTGGCTGATGGAACAAGGCATTTTGTCTCAAAGGGGATCTGTCCTCAAGTTATGTAGACCTACTAGATGGAAACACTATATTTAATTCTATGGTGGGTGATCGAAGCTAGGTGACCTCTGTCTAAAGCTGTGATTCTCAGCCGAGCCATTCTGTCTCCCAGGAGACATTTGGCAATGTCGAGGCAGGCATTTTCAGTTGTCACAATTTGGGAGGTGCTATAGACATCGAGCAGGCAGAGGCCAGGGGTGCTGTTAAATGTCCTACAATATACAGGAGAGCCTCCCACAGCAAAGATTTATCTGGCCTCAAATGTCAATAGTGCAGAGGTGGAGAAACCCTGGTCTTGAGGGAGCTATATGCTCACCTCCCCTTTCTAGCCTCACCTTCCTGGCATGCCCCATGTATCAGCCAGTCACCCCCCGGGAAACCCATGAATCTTGACCAATATCTATTAGTCTCTCTGCTCGCACGTCCCTCTCCTCCTTTCTTTCTGGCAATTTCTTGCCTATCCTTCAAGACCCTCTTTAAATGCTAGATGCTTTCTTTCTGACATCTGTGATCCCCTCCTCCCGGCCCACCCTGCCTCTCTAGGCAGAGAAAATTCTCTCTTTCCCCTGCCTCTCACTATGGCATGCATCACATTGTACTGCGATTGTTTGTTTGCATTTTAGAGAAAGCTGACCTCCTGAAAATTAGAGATGAAGCCTTTTCCATCTCTGCTCCTAAGACCTGGCATGGACATTCTAACACCTTGTGGGGGAGCAATGATTTTATGCCAAATTATTCCTTTAAAAGGATCCCCGAGTACTATGCCTTTCCCACAGGGAGCCCAAATTTCACAGAGAGAAACAGCTTTTGTTGTGACTCAGGGAGAACATGTGTTGTCTGGGCTGTATGTAAATCACCTAGCGTAGTGCCTGACACATAAATTGTATTAAACGAGCATCGTTTTCCTTCCGTTTCCCTTCAGAGCAGCCAGGGTAGCTCAGGGAGATGCGTGGTTGTTTTGGGGAGCGTGCAGGCATGAAGGTGTCATACCACACTGCTGTTATAGACTAGTAATTGTCATTGAGCAGATGGTAATCCTGCCCAGTTCTTATCATTGCCTCTCACCTGCATTCTGGGCCCGTACACGTGCAGCAGGAGACCAGGTGGACAACCACATCCAACTTTCTCATCATCACATAGAGATGCAGCTGAGAGGTAGGGACTACCTTGTCCAGCCTCCTTGAATTTTGCTGTAGGCATAGGATCGATTCTTACCAACAGAACGCAAGCAGATAAGATGTGCGTGCTGCTGGCCCAAAGCTTTTGAGAAACCTATGTGCCTCTTCCACAACTTTCTTCTCTCCTGCTGGCCAGGCATGCTAGGGATGGCAAAGGCACAAAGGTCGCTGAATCTCTGCATTAAGGACAGCAGCTGCCAGAAACATTGGGCTATTATCGTAATGTGAAATAATCTATCAAATGCATCCTAGGATCAATTTGTTACAGCAATTTAGCCTCCCTTAATCAACACAATAAACCATGTTTTTATAATTAAAACAAATGGAACAGTGCTTAAGGTGACAAACTAAGCATAATGCTGATCTCCACTCTTTCCCATGATCATGGGAAAGTGACACTAAAGAGTAACAGCCAGGACAGGAGGGACCCCAACAGATTATGAGAGATCTTAGCAAGTTCCCAGGAGACTGGAAGTAGATGGAAGAATATTGGCGGATGAAGCAGATTGGACAGTGCGACACCTAGTCCTGGCGGGCCCTGTAAGGACAAAGCCTTCAGTGTGTCCGGGATCTTGTTTGCTAGCATCCCGAGGACATACCACCCTTGCAAACTGCATATGGTACAATGGAGGGCAGGAATGAGAAATGAGATAGAAAACACAGGCGTTATTTAAGAGTCAGATGGGACAAATGACCCTCCCATGACACCCCTCCCCAAATGTGTGCTCAGAACAACCAGCAGTCGGGCATCTAGCTCCCCTACCCCCACAAATACATAGAAGGTTGTTCTCTAAAGAGACCACAGATGGAGAAAAAGGAACCCCTGTGCACCATTGGTAGAAATGAAAATTGGTGCAACCACTGTGGAAAACAGTACGAAGATTCCTCAAAAGACTAAAAGTAGAATTGCCATATGATCCAGTAATTCCACTACTGGGTATCTACACAAAGAAAACAAAACACTAATTTGATAAGATATATAGCGCCCCGTGTTTATTGCAGCCTTATTTACAGTAGTTAAGACATGAAAGCAACACGTATTTATCCATAGATGAATAGATAAAAAAGAGGTGGTACACACACACACACACACACACACACACACAGTGGAGTATGACTGAGCCATAAAATAGAATGAGCTCTTGCCATTTGCGATGACCTGGATGGACCTAGAGAGTATAATGCTAAGTGAAGTAAGTCAGTCAGAGAAAAACACCATATGATTTCACTCATATCTGGAAGTTAAGAAACAAAACAAATGAACAAAGAAAAAAAGACAAACAAACAAATAAAAAATAATAGCCTCTCAAATACAAAGAACAAACTAATGGTTTCCAGAGGGGAGGGGGGAGGCGGGGGTGGGTGAAATAGATAAAGGGTATCAAGAATACCCTTATCTTGATGAGCACTGAGAAATGTATAGAATTATTTAATCATTATATTGTACACCTGAAGCTAACATAACGCTGTATGTCAACTATACTTCAATAAAAATTTTTTTTAAATTTTTTTCAATCTTTATTTATTTTTGAGAGAGAGACAGAGTGTGAGCAGGGGAGGAGCAGAGAGAGAGAGAGACACAGAATCTGAAGCAGGCTCCAGGCTCTGAGCTATCAGCACAGAGCCTGACACGGGACTCAAACTCATGAACCGTGAGATCATGACCTGAGCCAAAGTTGGACGCTCAACCGACTGAGCCACCCAGGCGCCCCCAATAAGAAATTTTTAATAAAATATATATATTTTATTACTTAGCTTAAATTAAAAAAAAAATAAAGAAACCACATAAGCTGTCTAAGAATTACCAGGATAGCTACTGTGAGTGTTGGTGTGTCAGATAAATCTCTCTGTATTCTGAAGGGCCCCCAGCACAGGAACAGTTCTCTTCTTACCCTAAAGTGACACCTGTAAGCTAACCAGCTCCAACTCCCACAGACAAAGGTCTGAGTCCTCCTGTTTATTGATTTCTATCTGAATATAAATAACTAACCAAGGATCTACAGAAAGTTGAAAAAAAAAAAGCCTGGAAAGTTTGAGAAAGACTAAGATAAACCAACTCCTAAAGAAACAGAGAAATTCAGAGAATGAGACCCTTCCTTCCTTCTAATGACATCGTCAAAAAAAAAGTGGATAAGATATAGCATATGTGGGTGGGATGCTGTGAGAAAGGGACAATCAGAGAACAAGTTTAAAATTTTGGAAATTAAATACCTGATTACTGAGCAGAGGAGACAAATCTCCCATGCAGAACAATTCCAAATAATTTATGTAGGTACTTCACCTTCGAAGAGGGAGAACTCTTCACTCCTCAGGGTGCGGACTGTGCATAGTGACTTCCTTTCGGAGACCAGGATATGGAAAAGGGAGAAGGGAAAGGGTAGCGGTGGAGAAACATGGCAAGCACAACCCCAGCCAGGTGATCAAGGCCAGGGTCAGCAGCCATAAATCATGCTGGTGGAATGTGCCCTTGATAGTGATGTGATGAGTATGTCTTCCTCCCAATAATCCCTACCCCTACTTATCATGAGGAAGATATCAGACAAATTCCAATAGTGGACAGGAGCCAAAAGAGACATGACAATTCAGAGTAATGTGGTCTCCTGGATGGGATCCAGGAAAAGAGAAAGGACTTAGGTAAAAGCTAAAGAAATCCAGATAAACTACGAACTTGAGTTAATAATGCATCAGTATTGGTTCCTTAACTGCAACCGATGTCTCGTACTAATAAGATATTAATAATAGAGGAAGCTGGGTACAAGGTGTATGGGAACTCTCTGTACTATCTTGCTAATATTTTCTGTAAATCTGAAACTGTTATAAATAAATAAAATGTAGTTACTGAATTTAAGAAGTCAGTAGACTAGTTGAATAAGAAAACTGGAGAAGTTTTCCAAAATGAAACAAACAAAAACCAAGAAAATGGAAAGGAATAATATTAAGTAAGAGATATTAATGATTTATTTGGTAGATCCAGCTTACTACTAATATGGACTCTAGAAAGAGAAAATAAGGAAAAACGAAGGTGGGGGGGGAGGAGATTATCAAAGAGTACAAGAATATTTATGAAATAAGACATTAGTCTTCAAAATAAAAGTACCAAATGCCAAGAAGGATAAATGAGGGGAAAAAAAGATTATTAACTGTAATGTTCAGTTGTTGTATTGTTTGAAAGAATGCATTCCTGCTATAGGAGAAAAGAAAATAAATAGGATGGATGAAACTCATAACATGTCTTAAGCACAGATAAGTAGTAAGCAGAGCACGTATGTGTTAAACATAAATAGAAGGGATGGAAGAACCAAAAGATAACTAATATTCATGAGCAACTAAATATACAAAAGGTGCCCAGATGCTAAATATTGGTGATATATTGAATATACAGCAGGCACTAAATACTCAAAATTCACTGAATATACATGAGGCATGAAGCATTCAGTCTATATTCGGAGGCCTAATTCAACCAGCCATTAGTGATGTCCGTTCTGGCTCTATGTGTCCTCTGCTCACGAAACAATAATAAAATCCGTGGCTACTAAGCAGGCTAATTGGCTAGTTCTAGCAGTGGCCCAGCATCCTTGTCCTGCATCCTTCCAACAAGACAAGTCTGTACTATTGGCCGAGGACACCTTCCATCTGTGAGCCCTCTTGCTTCAACACTCTGGTCCTAATAACCTACCATCATTGGGGAAGGTTGGAGTGGCAGAAGGGAGAGAGAGAGAGAGAGAGAGAGAGAGAGAGAGAGAGAGAGAGAGTGCTGACACAGGAACATCGCATACCCCAGGATCAGTAGCATTCTTTTACCCTGCTCGCACCTTATCCTAAGGGCCAACTTACCCAATAACTTGTTTTACCTTCTTGCTGTATGCTTTCAACTGATTTAATAAACTATGTGGTCTGAACGTTTTAATTTGTTCTGCAAGCCTTTCTCTTCTGCGACTTGTGGAGCAAGCAGGTATATTTGGAAGCTCTACCGCAGCTAGGCAATTTCCCACGTGACAATACCTGGTATATCATTGTGAAATTTCAAAACTTTAAGGATGAAGAGGACATTTTTAATGCTTTCATAAAGACAAAAGAGTTCACTTACAGAGAAATGAGAATTAGACAAAGACTTCTCACCGACATCAGAGACTAAAGGACGAATGAGCAATGCCTCCAAACAAATCCAAAGTTATTTTCAAACCGCGATTCTATACACTGCGAAAATACCAGTAAAGTGTGCTTTCATATTAAAGTTATTGTCCGGTATGCAAGGATTCTAAAAAACTACCTCCCTCATATCCTTTGTCAGAAGCTACTTGAAGATGTGATCTAGCAAAATGAAGGAGTACAAAATCAGGAAGACAGGCATATAGAAACCTGGAAAACAAAAGATTTGTGGATGTTTCTAGATATGTAGTACTGTGCATGAGGCTTAAAAATGCAAGTAAGAGGAGCGCCCGGGTGGCTCAGTCGGTTGAGCGTCGGACTTTGGCTCAGGTCATGATCTCGCAGTTCGTGGGCCCAAGCCCCGTGTTGGGCTCTGTGCTGACAGCTCGGAGCCTGGAGCCTGCTTCAGATTCTGTGTCTCCTTCTCTCTCTGTTTCTCTCCTGCTCACGCTCTGTCTCTCTCTCTCTCTCTCTCTCAAAAATAAAGATTTAAAAAAAAATTTTAATGCAATTAAGAAAAAATAAAGGCAATTAGAAACAACAGAAAAGACTGAACCTACAAACAGCAGAGCAACAGGACCAAGGCAAACCATTTGACCCTGAAATGAACAATCTTTATGGAGGTATAATGACGTAAGCACTATTTGCCAACTTTGTACAGTTAGAGCTAACCTACAGACATGGCTTAGTTATGGTCACAGAAAAGAATCCAAATGTTTCAACCACGAGGATGTAAAGGTTAAACTACCTATGGGAAAAATTGGGGCAAGGAGACTACTATTTTCATCTTATAAAGAGGAGAGTAGAAAGATCGAGATGATCTTTGTATTTGTATTTGATAACTCAAGAAATAATGATGTAAGTTTTTTGTTTAAATTTTCAGAGGTAACCAAGGCAAGCACTAGAGTGTTGAAACTATTTGGGGGAACTGTTTTATGTGGACTAATCCCTCTTCTCTCAGGGAGAAATTAATACATAATTTCTTAAATTGGTAAGTTATATAGTCATATACTTAGCAACATGGAGGACCCATCGGAAGAATCCAAAACAGAAACTATTAAATAAATTAACATAACCACCCCTGAGAACTGACCTTGGGAGGATATTGACCAGGGGGCTGTTGCTTTAAGTTTTAAGTCTTTGTTTATAATTTTTATAACACCACATACTCATGTTGCTTTGATAAGTATTTGTTATGCTCCTCACTCTAGGCCGGCACCAGGCACCTGGCTTGGTATCTCCCCTTTGCAAGTAGCCACGAAGACTGGAGCTGAGATGTTGGACATCACCTCTCTCATTAAACAAGCCTTGGTCAAGCTTAAAGGCACAGCACAAAATAATTTTTTAGAATCAGGGTCATTCAGTTACAAGCTCAGCCCATACATCCTGCAACACATTGGCTCTTACAAAGGGAAAATGAGAATTAAAAAAGCAAAAACTGATCTTTCTCTCCTCTCCTGAATGTCTCCTTGTACCTACCCCCACCACCTCCACTACTGTTCACACACACACACACAACCACATACATTCAGACACATACACACTCACACAACCACACACACATTCTCATATACACACGCACACACACACACACACACACACACACGAACTCATATGAACAAATTCTTGCTCAATCTGTTCACCTGTCTGAGACTTTTCATATAGTTTCCCCTCCTGAATGGCTCCTTTACCCACCTCCACCACCATGATACACACACACACACACACACACACACACACACACTTGCACATATGTTTTACCCACTGGAAATCTCCTAGCCGTCTATCAACGGTACCTGGTTCATGGTAAGGCCTCAAATAGTATTTCTTGAGTAAATGTGTCAGGGCACATCCTGGGTGAGAGTGTCTACTCTCCACCCTGAGACTGAGCTCTCCAAAGCAGGGACCGTGTCTTTTCTGCCATGACTCCATAGCAGAGTGATTTAAGGCTTAAAAGCAATAAGTGGAATTTTGAAAATACATTTGCTAAGTTGAAAAGTAGTGAATTATTAAGTGCAATAATGCAAATCTAAGAGGTTTTTAATTCAACAGAAATTCTGTGTCAATGTTTTAATTTACTATTAATTCACACATTTGGGCCAAGTTGTTATGTCTTAAGTCAAACTCAACACTTATGAACTCAAAACAGTTTTTTTTTTCCAAAATTACCTTCACCATTCTCACACTTTGAGAGAAGCTTATTTTCTCCACAGTTTAAGCAGGATGTATTTGTTTTTGGATGGTGATAGGGCCAAGCAAAAACATGGGGCCGCTAAGAACTTGAATTCTAGAGTTCGATTGCCTGGATGCAAATTCTTATCTCCACCACATAATAACTGAGTACTTGAGAGCAGACTACTTGTCTCTTACATGCCTCACTTTCCTCATCTTTTAAATGGGAATAATAATAAGACTTAATATGACTATTGAGCAGATGAAATCGTGCATATGTTAGTCTCCTTGGGCTGTCGTAGAAAATATCAGAGAATGGGTAGCTTTAACAACAGAAATTTATTTTCTCATATTTCTGGAGACTGGAGGCCCAGAATCAAAAGGTGCCAGAGTTCGATAAAAATTCTCTTCTCAGGTGGCAGATGGCTGCTTTCTTGCTGTGTGCTCATTAGGACTTGCCTCTATGCATGTGCTTGGAGGGAGAGAGAGTAAGCATGTTCAAGTTCCCTGGTGCCTCTTCTAACAGGGACACTGGTCCTATTGGATCAGGACCCTACCACTGCAACCCCGCTTAACTTTAATTACATCTTTAAAAGCCCCATCTCCAAATATAGCCACACAGGAGGGGGTTAGAGCTTCCATACATGAATTCTGGGTTGACGCAAACGTTGAGCCCATAACTGCATGTGAGGAAGTTAAGCAGAACACCTGGTGTCAGTGGGCAATAATGTTAACTGGTTTTGTATGCCTCTTTCTGTTTGCAAGAAGAATCATGCTAGACCTCTCATATTCCATCTGTAAATATTTATTTTATGCCTGAACCTGTCCCTGGCTTAAGTATGACTCAGTTTGGATGAAAAGATTGGGAACTGAAGCAATGAAGTAAGTGTAAACCAGGCAAGGTATTAATGGAGAGGGAAAGCCAGGAGCTACGAAAAAGAAACAGATCAGAGCATAGCAGAGAATTCAAAAGAGAGGGGAGGGGGAAGAAAAGAAAGGAAAAGCAGGGCAGGGGGTCGACAGTGAGAGACTGATGGACAGGGAGGAGGACAAGCTATCTGTGGACCCAGCAGGGACCCAAGAACACCTGTCTTGGTGCTTTTGCATCATTCCAGGGCTTGGCTCATCTTCATAGACTCAGAGTCTGGATTTTTGTCTTCTCATCAATAATGAGTCACCTTTGGGAGAGAAACTCCTGAGAAACAAGTTGGTGAAAATACAAAGAATTAATCATATAATCAGTGTATCTATTCTTAATAATAGACTCATCTTTCCAAAGTCATGAAGGCTAGATGTGTGCTCCCCTGGTACCTACTATTGATGCACTTAAGAAATAAAATCAGGGGCGCCTGGGTGGCTTGGTCAGTTAAGCGTCCAACTTCGGCTCAGGTCATGATCTCACGGTCCGTGAGTTCGAGTCCCGCGTCGGGCTCTGTGCTGACAGCTCAGAGCCTGGAGCCTGTTTCAGATTCTGTGTCTCCCTCTCTCTCTGCTCCTCCCCTATTCATGCTCTGTCTCTCTCTGTCTCAAAAATAAAAATAAACATTAAAAAAAAAAAAGAAATAAAATCAGCAGAAGATGCTCTTGGTAAGCAAAGTATTAGGTCAAAAAAATGGTCCTGAAGTATAGTTCACAAGAAAGGGATCCATTATAGAATAGCCTTCATTTGCTTCTAGCATATCCAGAATGTTCATATAGGATTTTTCTCTTACTTTATTTGCTTGCTTAGGACTAACGCTTAAAAACGAATCTCATTGAAAATCTGTCTCAGTCCCCCAGGGGTAGGACTGAGTAGGCACTTAGAGAGTGCTAGTGGTTTGTGAAAGGGTGGAAGGAGCAGAAGTCTTTGCATACATACTGCATAATCGACATTCTGCTGGTTGTTCAAAAATATTTTATGACATGTAATCCTCACACCGTTTTATTACCCTCTAATTTTCAGTTAAGGAAATTAAGCTCAGAAGCATTGTTAATGACCTAAGCAAGAGCACACATCTGACCAGACTTTGAAGTAGGTCTAATGGCAAGCATCATTGTTGGGGACTTCTGAACACAAAGACACACAGATACGAAGAGTCCACCACCATCATGAGAGTTCAGTGGCTGAACGCGTAGATGGCACAGAATTATCCATATGCTAACAAATACCTGTAATCAGCAGATCGTGTTAACGTATGTATTACTGGCGTTCTGTTATTTGAACTCAGAGAGGGAAGGAAAGCCTCAGTGATTTGTCACAAGGCAAAGGTAGTTACGGTTTAAAGCTTACTAATAATGTAGGCTGTGTCTCTGAGTTGAAGCGAAGAGAACCCAGGGAATCCAAATAGATGTCTTCTAATTAAAAGCAAATGCAACCCTTCGACACACATGATTAGGACGAGTTACGTTGGCTATAAGGAAAGATAGTCTGAGACTGCGTGATGGCAACCATCTGGGTTTGGGAGAACGGATGACTGGCTGAATTGAATTGTACATATTTGGACAGCTGGATTATATCATATATAGGGCACTGTCTTCTCACCACCCTTGCCCCGGCTCCCCATCAAACAAAAATAAGTTACTTCTCCAAAGCAGTGCCGCTCATGTTTCCAATCTCCACTGGTGCGCAGATAGTTGGGGCTAGAGGCCATCACTTCCTCACGCGACTGACCTGTGGCCTG
The DNA here is from genome assembly GCF_027475565.1 of Acinonyx jubatus. NCBI lineage: Eukaryota > Metazoa > Chordata > Mammalia > Carnivora > Felidae > Acinonyx > Acinonyx jubatus. Next base: position 160,223,102 of record NC_069382.1, on the reverse strand, counting down.
AGGCTACCAGGCTAACGCAGGAGGCTGAAAGCCTTCCAATCATAATCTTAGCTTTTGGGAGACTTTGGCAATAAACATCTCTCTTGGTTTCTGAAAGCGCAAAGTCATATCATCTCACTGCTGCTGGGTCTCTCTTTGCTCTCTGCTTAGAAAAGGAAACAAGGTCATCATCAGATCCAAAAGTAATTTTTTTTTCAGCTCTTCAAGGTCCTGTGTAAAGTGACAATTTGGAATGCTTCTGTTCTCCCTTAGGTTTCACTTGAGCAGTGGTCACTTGTTTAGCCGAGGAAGCAAAAAAGAGGTAAAAGGTGTGATCCCTGTTCATACACAAGAGTTTTCACTGTAGCTGTGTTCATTACAATAAAAAAATGGAGACAGCAAAGATATCTAATAATAAGGGGATGGTTAAATAAATAGATCATGGAACACTTGTAACTTATACTTTGGCACTACAAAAAATTGTGCATTTAATTTTTTTAGTGTTTATATATTTTTGAGAGAGAGAGAGGAGAGGAGGGACAGAGAGAAAGAGAGAGCGAGACACAGAATCTGAAGCAGGCTCCAGGCTCTGAGCTGTTAGCAGAGAGTCGGAGGTGGGCTTGAACTCACAGACCATGAGATCATCATCCAAGCGGAAGTCAGATGCCCAACGAACCGAGCCATCCAGGTGCCCCCAAATTTAAAGAAACGTTTAATGACATACAAAAATATTCAAAATAAAACATGTTAACTGTTAAAGAAAACAGGTCATCCCCAGTTTTGTTGAAGAAACACAATTAGCTATAATAAGGAAAGGATTGATCCCCAAAACGTTAACAGTGGCTATATCTCATAATGGGAGTATGGGTAGTGTCCATACAATTTAACATCCAAACTGAAACGTTAAAAAAATTTTTTTAAGTTTATTTATTTTTGAGAGACAGAGACAGAGTGTGAACAGGGGAGGGGCAGAGAGAGAGGGAGACACAGAATCTAAAGGAGGCTCCAGCTCCCAACTGTCAGCACAGAGCCCAACGTGGGGCTTAAACTCACAAACTGTGATATCATGACCTGAGCCGAAGTCAGACATTTAACCAACTGAGCCACCCAGACGCCCCTAAACTGAAACATCTTTGAAAATAAAAAGGGATACAAAAAATAATTTAAATTATAGAATCATTGAAATCGTTATTTATTAACTGACCAGTGGTTTCATTATACTGGTAAACCCACAAAATGGGCCTAAAAATCATCTTCAAAATATAAAAAATATTCCTTAAAAACTAAAAATATGTTTATATGTCTTAAAGCAACATAAGAAACTATTTTCTGTTGATCATTAAAAAATATCATAATAATTATTTTGACACATATTGACATACTTTGGTTCCTTTTAATGTACTTGACTCTTGGCTTATCTTGCTTTGTCACTGGTATTTTTAAAGAATGTGTTTATTCCAACATGCTTTAAATTGTCCAGAAGAATTGTCTAAAATCTTTGTCAAAAGTGCACTTGAAGGTTGTGGTAGATTGCAAAATGGCCCCAGTTCACCATCCCTCCCTGTATCCCAGCCCTTTGTCAGGGTCCTTCGTCAGGCCATCGCCCTCCATGCCTCTAGGCCCAGCCATGTGACTTTTTTAGACCAGTGGGATGGTAACAGATGTGATACGAGTGCGGTCTTGAACAACCATCACAAGAACCCACCCAGTCTACTGCTAGTGAACAGTGCAGGCAGTAGAGTGAAGGTCATCCTAGCCAAGGATGGGCAGCTGAGGGCAGCTGAGGGCAGTGAACAGCCAGCCAACACCCCAACAATGAAGCCTAGCCAGGATCAGCAGAGCCCCTCTCTGACCACCCACATATGTGAACCATAAACACCTATTGTTATTTGTCGCTGAGCTGTTGTGTGCTTGTGGGTTAGCTACGTGCAGCATCGTTGTGGCAATAGATAGTTGATGCCGTAATTACTACGTTTAAAAATACCGACCTTTTCAACGGACTCCTCTCTGGGGTCATAATATTTTAAATTAAGAATATTTTCTCCCTGTAGATGCTGAGTTTTGGTGCCCACTGTGGCAAGTGGAGGATATTCTCTATTCCTTATGGGGTTCTTTTTTTCATATCAAAATATAGAACGATTCTAATTGAAATGTTTTCTTTTTCTTCATTGAGGTTGCCATTTTCTAGACAGAAAATGGAAAAGAAGAGAGCTGGAAGGGAGACGAGGGAGTTGTGGAAGAAAGGCAGAAGAATTTAAACTTGACAAGGGAGTGAAGTGGGCAACATGGCCAGTTCACAGTCCTTACTGGTGGAAGGAAAGTGGGCTTCGCGTATATGTGCAGGATGAACTGGACTGAAGAAAGACTGGGAGCATGGACCCCACGTCGGGGGCATTTGCAGTAATAGAGGCCTGGAGTAGAAAGCACCTGGGCTATGTATTGGGCTGGGGGTGATGGTGAGAAGGGTGGTGAGGTGTTGCTGTGCATTAACGATGGTGATGAGTCATGGAGGCGATGATGGAGGGGCGGTGATGATTATGGTGGTGATGGTGCTGGTGGGCATCGGTGGAAGAAGAAGAGGAGGAAAGGGCTTATATGTTTATTTAGAGAGAACCCGTGTGTTCTAAGCATCACCTACTCCGCCCTCTCTAAGCGTTTAGCTTCTCTTGACGGCCCTGGGCAAATGGTCCAACTGAAGCCGTACAAGGGCCACCCTCACAGTTTTGACACAGTCACGTCTTATCTGAATTACCGTTTGCTTCTTTAAATCACTCACTTTTAAAATCCAAGGAATATTATTTTTTTAAAGATTTTTATTTATCGTGATGAAAGGGAAATGTATTTTTAAAAGGAACCCTGATGGTTTATTCTCACAGATAAAAACAATGTATCATTTGGCATAAATTCAAAACGCCAGTGGAATTAAAAACTGCAACCAAAAAAAAAAAAAAAAAACCCCTCTGTAATTAAATTACTCAGTGTGCCCAAGACTCTGAACATGTGATCTGTTCTTCCTTTGTAACAAAGGAAGACTAAAACGTTAGAGAAATGTTCAAGCATAATCGTGCTACCCGGAGACTTTCCCCTTCATGGAATCGAAAGGACTAAAAGAGAATTGAGATGAAAATGGTTTTCTCAGAACCTGATAAGATGTAACTTAATGACACATCTGCGTGTCACCTAAAATCACCTAAAATCACAACCCACAGTTCAGAAACCCTGTTCCAGGAAAGAGTTGTTTCTGCCCACCTGGAACACTGGGGACTTCTCTTTCTTGGGACTAATGGGCTCATGAGGGAAGAGGCAGCGAAAGAAGAGAAGAAGGAGGGAGAGAGACAAATAGGCAGGGTCTGTTCACACAGCAAAGCCTGAGGGATGGCTACAGGCTGTTCCTAAAAATACCTTTGCTTGTGCTTTAAAAAAAAAAAAAGGTATCATTAGCAAGAAAGAAACCATAGATGATCATGTAAGTACTTCATGGTCAAGAAGTCAAAAATCAAAAAGAGAAAAAAGCACTTTGCTACCGACGAGCTTTGGAAAATGCCCATATGAGCAAACACATGGTGGCTGGCAGGCTCATGGGACACCATCTGCGAAGCCGTGGAAAGACTGGGGTGTCATCGTCTGTGGAAATGTAAAAGTGTGTATTTCTTTTACATTTGGGGAAAAAAACCCACAGAACCTTGACATATGCCTCCCGATTTATGTAGCTGATTTCTTACACCCTTAGGAATCGAACCATGTCTTCAACAGGAAGAACACTGTTTTCCCTCTGGGAAGCGGTTGGAAGGGGTGACAGGCCTCTCAGTATCTCCCCGCAGCACTCCACGGGTGTTTCCATAAACATTCTCATTTTTATCCTCACAACTGCCCTATTAAATAGGTGATTCTAGCTGTGCCCTAGAGCTGAGGCTCAAGGAGGCTGGTGAAAGGCTAGTCGGAGGTTCATCACAAGTCCCTGCCTTTCCCACCATCCCCAGTGCCCCCAGATAAAGGGAATATCTTTGGTGTTCCAGAATTGTGTGTGTGTGTGTGTGTGTGTGTGTGTGTGTGTGTGTGTGTGTGTGTCTTCTCCTCTGTGCTCATAAGGACTTCCGTGCTTTGTTCAGCAACACCATCAGGTGATAATGAGCAGTCCTCAGCAATTTCATGGTTTTTCTGCATCTGGTTATTAAGCTGCCCGAGAGTCTGGTTGGCCCACAGACATCGCAAATAGGTGGACAGAAAGCAAATGCCCGGCACTGGTTCCAAATAATATCCAGAAAACCCAGTGAGTCATTTGATTTTAAGGCTAGGGTTTTCACATCCAGTATATAATTTTCTTTAAAAGGGGTTGTTATTCAGGAACTGGAAAATGCCTTTTGGTTTGATGAATAGATATTAGCCTCTCCAAGTATCATTTATCCAGTGCTCAGAAGCATGTGAAAACTGCAGTATTGTTTGGTGTGCATGCAAATTAATTGGTGGCTTAAATGTTAATAACAAGTATCTTAGAAGCACCTCAAAAGAAATTGCCGAAGGAGTATCCGAAGCTGACTTGAAGGGAAGTCCTGTAGTTATAATCAACACAGAGGTACTTGTGCTGCTTCCTGGGTTCCAGGAGAATTTTTACTCTCCCACGGGTGCCATTTAAAATACCCAAGAAGCGAATGTAATGCCATAGAGTGAAGTGCCTTCTGTTTATCCTCACGCCTCTACTAGAAACCTTTTCTTCCTGCTTCTGAAAGTACCACACAGCTGGAGGGTGAGTCAGTGACATTACAGTCGGTCAGTGATTCAATGTTAGGGACTGCCCATGTGCCCGGATCTGTTTTCCTAGAGGATCCAGAATTCTTAGTTTTGCTGAGTGAGCAGATGATCACAGGAGATTGATTATTCAGGGTGGTATGAACTGGGGATCACGATGACAGATTTCTATTTCTACTTTTGCTAACTTGCTGGGTCTTGTGAAATGTGTTACATTTTACCTCGGTAAGATGAGGAAATCAGTTAGAGACTCTCCAGTTCCAAAAAAAAAAAAAGAAGCCGCAAACCTCTGGAGCTTGAATTCAGCAGAAAATCTATAAAACGCGTTGTTTCTCAGTGTGAACTACCATAGTGAGGCTGAAATGTTAAGAGGCTCTGTGATGTATCAGGTCTACAATAAGCCAGAGCGATGTCATCCCCAAGCCATTCCCTGCACATGGTCATGGCCTGTTCCTCTGTAGGATCCGTAAAAGTAAGAGACAGCAAGTTGCAGGTGCTCACTGGAACGTGGTCCCTCCGAATGCCCCTTAGGCCAACCTTGGCTTCATTTCATGGGCTGCGTTGTGCAATCAGTTTACAAACTAACCTTGGGAACTCAGGCTCTTCTGTGAATTGATGCCATCCGCTGTCGAGCCGAATTTGGACTTATGAAAACATGTGCTCTTAAATGCGCATATCCCAATCGGCCTGCGGGACCCACCTCCACCGTTAAATCGGACACTGAGCTTTAGTTCCACCTAGGTCTCAAGTACACGAAGAAGGAAGGGTATTAGGATTAGGCCGGGCTACAGGCAACAGAAAGCCCAGAGAAACATTGGCTCAAACCAGTGGAAAGTTGATTTCTCTTTCAGGTAAATGTAGATCATCCATGCGCAGAAGCGTTAAAGCAGCAACTGTGAGACTGCTCTCCTTGGAGAGGTCTGTCTGCAAGGTCAGCCCTTAGCTGGCAGCTGGAAATTCGGCTCCTGGGTGTCCTGAGTCAACAATGAGCTGATATTGGGGAATAATGCGAGAAAATGCTGGGGGATATATTTTTAATTGAGATCAAGGATCTTATACCACTAAACACTGTACATCGACTCTCTGTCTCCTTCCCTTGTGAGGGTTTGGAATTTTGGTGTGTGCTGGGCAGGGGGTACCTACTATGACCAGTTCCCAACTGGGCACTGAGTCTCTAATGAGCTTCCCGGAGCAGAGACATCACACACGTATTGTTGCATTTTCACTGCTGGGGAAAGAGTGAGTTCTGTGTGACCCTCACTAATGGGAGGAGGAGAGCACAAGGAGGCCTACATATGGATTCCTCCAGACTCTGCCTGCGTGTGTGTGCGTGTGTGTGTGTGTGATTTTTTTTTCCCTTATGATCGGGCTGTGAATCCTTACCACATGGCCATAATAAATCTTAGCCACGAGCACAATTATGTGATGACCCCCGAGAGTCCTTCTAGCAAATCTCCAAATGTGGGGGTGGGATTGAAGAACCTGAAACAATTCAGGACCAGTGGGGCAGCTCCACAATGCAGGCTCTTCACTGTGGGGTGTCCAAGATGGCTCTTCCTTATGTTTACATTCCAACCAGCACCAAGGAAGAAAGGAACAAGAGAAGAGATACCCTCCCCCACCAGTATTTAATACAACATCAATCACAACCCCTCCGCCAGAATTTTGTCAGATAGCCACACCCAGCTGCAAACGTGGTGGGGAAACGGCATCTTTAGTATGAGAAGTCATGTATCCAGCCAGGACCCTTGATTCTCTACTAATATACATATGATGTACAAAATCGTATGGAAATGTCCTTTTTTGTTGTTGATTTCATCAGCTGATCAAAGAAGTGCATAACTCCCAATGATTATGATGCATTCCTTACACAGTTTAATTTCTGACTGTCTAGCGGTGACAGATGTGCTGTGATCCGTTCATGCTGACCTCCTGGAGACTAGCAGTGAGGGGCAATTGACCAGCCAGCCAGTCAGTCGGGGCCAGAGGTGTGGTCTGGATAAGAAGCAGAGCAAAGCAGCAGGCCCCGGACAATTGGGACTCACAAGCTAGATTTGAAGTACAGAGTGTCTCTACCAAGCAACAGCTTTTCTTAGAACAAGTCACTCTTAAGCAACTTGTCTGACTTCCATAGGATGGCTTGTAGTCTTCTAGATCGGAAGTTAGTGCCAATCCAGGGGCCCCCGTTTTCCCTATAAATCCTGAGCTCCTTCCACTGAGCCTCCTGCCGCAGTCCCATTGGTGCCATACCATGAGTGTGACTTCTGCTGTGCCCTGATGAGGGCTACAAGGGAGCATTAGGGCTGGAGAGCACAATTCAGGAGCCCTGGTTCAGACAGGTAGTGATCAAACAGATCACATCTGCTCTGGTATCCTTCAGAAGCCAAGGTCCATGAGATACGATAACATACAAGACAATCAGTGTGTTGTCAAGGAATACAGGGGACGAAACTGATCACTTTCGTTTGGCACATTTCCTTCTCTAGACATTTGACAAGAAGGCTGCAGAGAAATGTAATGATCTGAGCCATTCTGCTCAGTGATGGGAAAGCAGACATCTTCTGAGATTAGAGCGATTGCAGTCTCCAACCATTTGTCGTTACGTATGGGCACGACGTGGTCTGACATCTGAAGGTTGTGGTAGACCTCTAAAGCAACAGGGACATCCAGGATCACACTGTTTAGGGACGAAGGTTGGTAATACCAGAAGGCAAATAAGCTTTTGCCAAGGGGTCTTAAGTGGCAACCCATCACCACTGGCCCTTTTTGTATATCTGGAATGGCACAGCTCTGACACCTTAGGAAACTTTGAATAGTGCTCTTACATCATGGACATTATATTAGTTAGGGAATAATTTAGGAGACAAAAACATTACAGTGGCTCAAATAGAAGAATAGAAGTTTCTCTCTCACCAAGTGCCCAGAAGTCCAAGCGCTGCTCCACCAAATTGTCCAGGGACCCATGTTCAGAAACTTGCTGATCCGCCATAGCAGGGAAGACCACCGGCACCATGCCAGGTTCTGGCCGCAAAGGGCAAAAAGAAAGTGGAGAGCAGGTAGCCTCCCCCTCAGGATGTGATGCCCAGGTAGCTTACAGGCACCTTCGCTCCCATTCTATTGGGGAGAACTAAATCAGAAGGTCACATTTAGCTACAAGGCAACCTTGGAGATGAAAGCCACAGCTGGGAGGCCATGTGCTCTGCTGAAACTGATGAGGGTGGGAAGGAGGCAGTTCTATCTCCAGAAAGAAAAAAAGGAGAAAGATTCTGTGGAACAGCGATCCATCTCTGCCACAGTGTGAATTCCCTTTAACAGAACTAGTCAGAGGCAGCAGGGTAGAGTAGAGGGAGCTTGGGGTTTTGAGCAAAACAGACACCTCTCCACCCTGTGTCTCTCACTTAACATCTGTGTGATTTTGAGCATATCACTCTGCTTCACTGAACCTCAGTTTCCGTAACGATAAAATAGCAATAATAACACCACCTAACTCACAGATCTGTGAGGATTAATGATGTGCTCCCAGTGCCTGGTACATAAGACAAAAAGATATGGACGCGTACGTACACACACAGCTCTATATCATCTGTCTCTCTAGCTGTCTATACCTATGTCTATCTATATATGATTTCACCAAGTTGTGCAAGGAGAAGATACAGGGAAGGCAATGACCGAGGTTGCAGTGACCTTGTAAATGGAAATAAGGAATGAGATAACTTGCCCTTGCAAAAGTTCCATTTGGTCTGTGCCCTTAACGAAAAGGCACATTCATTTCTGAGAAGGGAAAGAGACAGAATGCTTCCGTTGTTGTTAACAAGTCAGCAGATTTACAGTCTAAGGCCCTGTCCCATAACGAATTGGGAGCTGACATTAAGCTTCCAACTTCGGCCGAAGATTCACCCAGGATTGTGAATATTCTTTCTTTCTCTGTAGTATGCCCTATCTTCTCTCATCTTGAGGATCTTGCTCTTTCAAGGCCCAACCTATGAGCTAGGTCTTCTTCCTCGAAGCCTTGCCTGTTCGCTCACGGGCAGAATAAACTTCTCCTTCCACCCTGGTTCCAAAACGGTGGCTTCTGCCCCTTCTGCCTACGTGACTGCTTGGAGGTCTACCTGCCTGCATGCTGTGGAAGACACTAAGCCCTTGAGGGCAAAAACCACATTTTATATCACATGCGTCATTGTCTCCCTCCCTCTCCAGCCCCCGGGGCAAAACGTCACACATAACACATGCAAAATAATCAGTGGGGGCTAAATGGATAAATGAAGGATAAATACGCAAATTCCTACTCGGCCACTCCGGGTCAACGTACCAGTGACTATGTATTCTGAGTAAAAAATTAGGACCTGTTGTCTGATAAAGGAACATACTGGGAGAAAGTCCAGATTCCCTTAAATCTTAACCGTCCCAGGGAAGATCTGAAACATTTGGTTACGTTCAACAGTCACGCATCTCTCAGTGAGTTAATGTGGTTTTAAGTTTGTTTTTTCTTAAGTAAGACACGTAACCGTTATAGCTTCTCGTTTCTTCTCTTGGCCCAGTGTGGGTAATAATACTTGACATGCCTACCACAAGGGGTCGCTGTGATGAAAAGCGATGGAAATCACTGTGTGGGCGAAATCTCTCTGGGAAGTTCTAAATCACTGCAAGATCTGAGGTCATAGCTACAGAAGTAGCTCCTCATTTTATGGAACGTAAAAATTAAGCCCCCAATTTGGATCTTCTGGCCCCACAGCCCCATCATCTTTCAAGGCACAGGCTGGAGTTTCTTCTTGTTTGGGGGCAGTAACTTCTCATCTGTCATAGCTAAGAAGTTTCAAGACTTGGAGGTCACTTCATAAATTTGGAGGTTTGAGTTAATCCAAAGAATGTAATGACCTGACTGGAACTTTCATTTTACCGCATAGAGATTAGACCCGTTATTTCCTTTTTCTATCAGTGGTGGACTTTCCTCTCTTGCCTTTTGCCCCAGAATGTACAATAATCTACCCTCTTGAAAGGAAATTCTACAAAAATAAAGTTTCACCGAAATGATGGATGAAGGCCACCCTCGCTGTTAAGATGTTAGGTTTCTGCAAAAGCAGAGCAGGCTGTAAATTTAAACCTTAACAGGCTCAGCATCAATCTAAGATATGGCCTCGTTTCCTAAGGCTACAGTCTACTAACATTACAAAGAGAGTTTGAGGACAGGCTTCTCTGGTTTTAGAATTATTTCCGAGAGGAGGAAGAAGTGTGCAAAATTCTCCAGGAAACAGGAAATGGTCCAAGGATCAAAAGCTCTTGTCCCTGAAGTAAGCTTTCATTATTCATACAGTCCTTTTTTAAAAACCAGAAGGGTCCAGAGGAAGCAGATAAGTAACATCCGAGTGCTGAAAGCTTCTTCTCGTGTCTGAACAACACAGAATATAAAGGAGAAATTCAGCACAAAGGTGTGGGGGTGCTGCTGGTAGAGGAGGAAGGTGGCGATGCCACAAAGCTAAGAAAGCCTTGGAACGTGATGCCTTTTCAAAATTTCCACATTTTTTTACAGCAGAGTTTCTCAACCTCAGCACGATTGCTGTTTTAGACCAGATGATTGTCTGTTGGGGTTGTGGATGCGGATCTTTGCATTGCGGGATGTTTAGCCACCTCCCTTGTCTCTACCCATTAGATGCAGTCAGCATTCCCCAGTTGCAACGACCGACATGTCTCTGGAATTGCCGAATGTCCCCTCACTGCGTCCCCCACGTGAGAACCATTGTTCTAAAGCCTATGAGTAGTGGGAGGGTGGGGGTCAGTTCTTAGCTCCCCATTCTCATGCTTCGTTTAGAAAGAAGTTCCAAGTGTGGTTCAGGAATGTGATGCTGTCCTTTGGTCTTGCTCAGACATAAATAGAGCTGGCAAAGCTGGTGCAGAGGATAGGGACTTGGGAGGAGGACAGGACTGCTCTGCAAGGAACTCCACAGGAAGCGGTAGAATTCTGGGACAGGGTGGGCCAGGGGATGGGGAGGAGGTCCCTCGGGGGAGTATGCAGGCAGGGAAGATTGTTTAGGTAAAGTCAGCTCAGGTGGGAAGAATCCAGTCAGTGCCACAGGCCAAGGCAAGCAAGGTCAAGACTGCATCTCCTATCTCTAAGTCTGATGCACTTTCACGGGCTGTGCTTTATAATTACATAGTTACTATGCCCTAAATGCTTTACTGAATGGTGTCCCCTTGGACTGATTTCAGCTGCCGTTATATACAGAACACAAGTTAAAATGGCTTAACCAACAAGACTAGTATCTCAGATTACAAAAAGCCCTGAAGGAAAATGTCTTCAGGTTTGGATGATTCAGCAGCTAAACAATGTGGTTGGACACGCAGGTTCTTCTCTCCTTTCTACTCTGCCATTCTCAGTGGGTTAGTTTGACCTCAGCTAATTCCCTTCACAGCTCCAGAATGGCTGCCACAGCTCCAAACATCACAACATGGAGGCAACAACATAAGGAATCACTTCCTATGCATCTCTGACTAAAGGAGAGAAATTATTTTGATTTGCCTCCTGGGCCTGGTGATAGAGCTTAGCTACCTTGAGCCTGTGGTTCTGTGGTTCTGTACATGCCCAAATTAAACCATGATCCATCAGCAAGGAAGAAGTGGAGAATGGCTACAGAGCAGGCATTCAAGGATATCTACCCTATATGGACGATTTGATGTAAATTCACTACAATTCTGTAAGGGAGGCACTATTGTTAACGTCATTTTACAGATAAGGAGTTTTGGCAAATTATGTCACCCAAGATCATTCAGCAGGCAAATGGTGGGGTAAGGTTCCAAATATGTGGTCTGACTTTAGACCTCAAGTTCCTAAAGAGTCATTCTGTGACCCCTACACCCAAGCTACCTTATTTGTACTGAACTAGGCTACTGCAATTATCCTGCCCAATTATGTTCCAGAAATAAGTCACACTTTCAAGGTCATTTTTGAAGAACTCATAAGTTGTGAGGAGTGTGTGTGTGTGTGTGTGTGTGTAAACACAAAAACTAATAGGTGAGTTTTTTCCTTTCTTTCCTCTTTCTTTCTTCCCTTTCTCCCTGCATCTCTCCCAACTCAATCTTTCACTTTTTCTTTAAACACCTAAGTCCATAAACAGATACTTGTTTTAACCCTGCACCCAGAAATCTGTGGAAATCTCTCCTGGACCACCCAGGAAACTGACACCATTTCTGCCATTTACAGATAGCATTTACAGATTTCTCCATGATGTGTTAAAGGTAGTTTAATGAAGCAAAAAGAAAAACCAAGAAACATCCTTTCTATGACACCATCTTCAACAGTAAGTGGAAATGCGTCAGAGCTCATTCCTGAATGGAAGTCTAGGAATGAAAATTGGATTTCTGCGAAATTCATTGGATGTTAAATCTACTGAGGAGATCTGTGTGTGCAGTTAGGTCAGACACTGGGATTAGCAAAACTGACATCAAGATGATGTGCCTCTTAGCATTCTCAAAGCTTATTAAACATTTTTGCCTAAATGCAGAATGGTCCTGATGTGCTTAGAATCCAGAGAGGCCAAATCAATGAATTCCTTGTTACATGGCCACTTCTCCATTACATTTGGGTAGTGCAAGTGCTAAGAGTGCTACCTTCCCTGGCACTTGGAGTTTTAGAAATTCCTAGAACTAGCTGGGAGCAACCTCTCACCTCTAGGAAGTTCATTGGCTGGTTAGTAGATTATCCAGAATGCTGAGACAATGGCCACATCAGTTAATGATTTTCTGCCTTTTTGGGTAGAAGGTAGAAACCTCTTTTTCATTTCTCCTGGTTTTGTCAGGATTTGGCCACATTTAACAGGGGGGGGGGGAGAGAGAGAGAGAGAGAGAGAGAGAGAGAGAGAGAGAGAGAGAGAGAGAGAGAGACACTCTGCTGTTGTATCAGAGCAGGGAAAAATGCCTGTCATGGGGGATGAACAACTTTGGAAGCCATCTTCCTATTAGTGAAAGTTTAGGAGTTTAGAAGACTTTTTTTTTTAATCATAAACTGTGTCATCAATTTGTCTTTATTTTTCTGAGCCTTAGCTATAAAACCCTGAAATGCATCCAAGTGTCCAAATGGTAATTTATCTTTTTTTTTTTTCAAGGATCCAAGGACATCATTTCTCTCTCCAGACAATATGATCTTTAAGACTCTCGCTATTCAAAGATTTTCACAGCTCTAGTGAATGTTATGCATTCTAAATGAAGGGAAGTATACCGATGGCTGCACCTTCCTTGAAATGCATCAAAAAATAAAATGGATCGACAGATGGATAGGGAATCGGCTGAATGGACAGAAGTGTGATAAATCCAGTATAGGAAGGTGTTAATTGTGGAATCCAAGTGGCGGCTATGTGGGGAGTCACTGGAAAATTCTTTCACGTTTTCTGGATTTAAAAAAAATGTTCATAATGGAGCACCTGGGTGACTGACTTCGGCCCAGGTCACAATCTCATGCTTCATGAGTTCAAGCCCCGGTTCATGCCGGGCTCTGTGCTGACAGCTCAGAGCCTGGAGCCCGCCTCAGAATCTGTGTCTCTTTCTCTGCCCCTCTCCCACTCATGTTCTGTCTGTCTCTCTCTCTTTCTCAAAAATAAACATTAAAAAAATTTTTAAATACATTTGTAATCCCTTATAATTTCCTTTGTTCAAATTTAGACATACCTGTCCTTGAAATGAAAGACAAAAATTTTATAGACAATCAATCTAACCACCATATTTTTTTAATCTCATTAGCATTATCTTATCACCTCTCTCAACCTTAACTGCTCATGAAAATCTCATTTCCACTGAGACATATAAAAGGGAAATTACTTTCAATTAGCCACACACTTTCCAAGTAAAACATAGACACACAAAAAACTAGGGATACCGTGCCCCCAAAATGAATTTCTATTTGTTAAATGTATACTTACTCAATAAGTTTTCCTTTGAAGATAGCCTTACACTAATTGAACTGCCTATTTAAAAGTTCAATTGAATAAAAAAAAAACCAGACTCTTACAAAGGATAAAAGAATATATTTTCCTTGGTTTAAGATTGTCAAGATACAACTGATATATTTCTAAACTAGCAAGGGCCGCTTCCTCCTTTTCTCAAAAAGTTTCCTTTACTTACTGAAAGACATTAGCTTCAGATTTGCTCCTTTTGTCTGGCGAAGAGAAAATTACATCTATTTAAACATCTAATTCAATTAATTTAGCTAAGAAGAGCTAGTCGACTAAACCCACATGCTCCTGCTCGTGGTAGTTACATCTTTCATTAAGTGAGCAGGTGTATAATATTGAGGAGTTTGAGATTTAATTTCCCGTGAGAATGGAAGAAAATGCAACACAAATACACAAAGACAATCATGTGTGTATCCCAGAATTGCCAAATGCACCTGAGAAATGAAGGTGTCTGCACACACAGGGGATGGAACCAACGGCACTCATATATTGTGCATCTGTAGCCTCTGATTCCATAAAATTTTAATTAAAATTATACAGCAAGAAAAAAGATGCGCTGTATAACGCTCATTCCATTTTTATAGCAAGAAAGCAACTCAGTTAACCAGGTTGTAATAATTCTTATCAATGATTTAGAATTTGTATGGGGGCCATAAAAATGTCCCGCATTTATACTCATCATTCAATTGGTTCTAACACATACTACGCATGAAATTCAGCTTATCTTTGACATTCAGTACTCAGGGCAGATCTCTTCCTTTTCACATTGACTAACGCTTTCAGAGGAAATGTTACCTGAAAGAGGAGGTGAAGTTAAAAGCCTAAAACGAGGGGCGCCTGGGTGGCTCAGTCGGTTAAGCGTCCAACTTCGGCTCAGGTCTTGATCTCGCGGTTTGTGAGCTCGAGGCCCGCGTCAGGCTTTGCGCTGACAGCTGGGAGACTGGAGCCTGCTTCAGATTCTGTGCCTCCCTCTCTCTGCCCCTCTGCCCCCGCTCTCAAAAATAAGTAAACATTAAAGAAAAAAAAAAAGCACAACATGAGCTACCACGAGGACCATCAGAGCACCTGCCACCGTCCGGACATGATTACAACCATGTCTTCAAGTGGAAGCAGCACCAGGAGATGGAATGATCTGTGAGCATCAGGCCACCAAGCTGAGACGAGGGTAGTTTCTGTTCCCCCCCCCCCCCCAAGCAAAAGACCAAGGACTGTTGACCTTGTGGGTTCAGGCACTCTGCAAGTGGCCACTCTGTATCAGCTGAGGCTAAAACCACCTCGGCCACTTCTGTGAAGCCTCAGGAAAGCACACGGCATTTATCTTTAAATGAGCAGAATCTTCCCCACGACATTTAGCATCATTTCTCAGGTAAAGTAGATAATGTAGCAGAAGGACTGGGTTGCAGCTGGAAGCTGTTGCTTATCGCTACCCGGGCTGAAATAATGTCCCTGCTGGTGGGAGCAACTCCGCTTGTGACAAAGGTCAAGTTCGGCTGCCAGGGCAGAAACAATTACTGCGCCTATTCCCTTCCAGGGAAGTGCTATTCGCTATTGCAAAATTTATCCTCTTACAAGAAGAGAGCTTTTCAACGTTGAAAATATTCTCAAGTCGTTTTGCTTCATATGTCGTCCTCTGAGAGTGGAAGCCAATGTCATGGTTGCCAGCAACTGCACCGAGCTTCCCACGAAGGGGATGGCTCCACACCCGTCAACATCTTCGCACATCATCCGTCAGCCTGGAAGGAGCTCTGAGCATCCTTGAGTAAAGATGATTTCAGGTTACAGCAACCATGGGTGATCTGGAAGTTTCTCTCCATTGGCTGTTGTCTTCATAATCCCTCTATCTAGTGACTTCTTGTTTTCCCAAGATGATCAGTGCTTGCACAAGTTCCAGAACCCTGGTTCTCTACGAAAGCTGGCATGTTCACCTCAGGCCAACACTATTGAAAGATCACTAAGTCATAGAGTAAAAATTCATAAAACAGAAGACCTGCAAAGGGAACAGCCACAAGCATCAACTGCAAATAGCTCTCCCTCTTTAATGGAAGAAAAGATTCCGCCTTCCAAATCCTAAACTGATTGAAGACTTTTCTTCTGCATAAATTCGGTGCCAACGGTGACGTGTTAAATCCAGTAAAAAATTGCCATGAGGAAACCTGGAAATGCCAAGCCACATGAGGATGTCCAGATCTCAGCTTAATACCTGGCATAAAGAATTCAAGTTGGCACACACTCACCAGGAACAAAGTGTGCTTGTATCTAGTTTATATTCCTCTAATCCCAGGTGTTTCTCTATTTATTTACTTGGTTTTTTAATTTATTTACTTACTTACTTTTCTATTTTCTTCGGTCCTTAACATTGCCATTTATGGAACACGTAGACAGTTCCTTGTGCTTCTAGTCCTTGAACTAAAAGGTTAAAGATGAAGAATTGGGGGGTGTGGCCTAAATTTCCCATCAATACGGAGGTTGGCTTAGGGATTTTTTAGGCGTTCGATTTGTCACAAACTAATCTCAAAGACTCTCTGGAGACAGTGTTCCCTCAAAATTTCATAGGCTTCTGCTCGATTTGTTCCTATCAAAGTGTTCCAGGACTCGCAGCCAATGCTCTGGTCTTCTAAGAAGTATACTTAAAGGAGGCTACTTAAAGAATTTACAAGAATAGTTTTGGGGACTAATTTTTAACCTAAATACAATAAAATTAACTTTTTTTATGCATGGTTCTGTAAGTTTTGAAAAATGCATAGAAGTTATGAAACTACCTTCACAATCGGGATGCAGATTAGTTCCCTCCCTCCAAGGAGATTTACTCCTGCTGCGGCTGCTGCTCTGTGGTCAAATCTCCCCCACCTCTAACCCATGGATCTGTTTTCCATCCCTCAAGTATTTACTGTCTTTTCTAGAACATCAGGTAAATGGAATCAGAGTGTATATAATGTTCTAAGTCTGACTTCTCTCACTTAGAAAATGCCTATGAGAGTCACCCATGTCATCGCAAGTATCAATAGCGCATTCCTTTTTATTGTTAAGTAATACGCCATTGTACGGATGAACTGTCTCCTGTGTATTCGTCTACCAGTTAAAGAATGATGGGTCGTTTCTAGTTTTTGGTGATTATGAATAATGCAGAGACGAACATTTGCCTCCAGGTTTTTGTGTGAACATAACTTTTCACTTCTCATTGCTGGGTCATATGGTAGGTATATATTTAAATTTATAAGGAACTGCCAACCGATTTTCTAAAGTGGCTGTACCATTTTGCATTCCCACCAGCAATGTATGAGAGTTCCAATTGCTCTACCCTTGCCAGCAACTGCTGTTCTCTATTTGTTCTTACTTTACCGATTTTAATAGGTGTGCCACGGTATCTCATTTGCACTTCCGTAACGACTAATGATGTTGAGCGTCTTTTCGCATGTTTATTTGCCATCCATGTATCTTCTTTGGTGAAGCGAAGGTTCTTTCACTCGTTTTTTAATTGGCTTGTTTGTTTTCATTTTTGAGAGTTATTTTCAGATACAAGTCCTTTGTTAGATATTTGATTTGCAAATGTTTCTCCCAGTCTTGTTTTGTCATTTTCCAACAATTTCTTTCGCAGAGCTGAAGTTTGGAATATTGACTAGGTCCCATTTATCGTCCTTTTCATTTATAGATTGTGCTTTTCATGTCATATCTCAGAATTACGTGCCTAAACCAGGGTCATGAACACTTCCTCTTATGCTTTCTTCTAAAAGTTGTATTGTATCACATTTTAACACTTAGGCCTATAATTCATTTTGATAATTTTGGTATAAACTGTGAAGTATATGTAAAGATTCATTGTTTTATTTTTTATTTTATTTTTTTTTAATTTTTTGTTTAACGTTTATTTATTTTTGAGACAGAGAGAGACAGAGCATGAATGGGGGAGGGTCAGAGAGAGGGGGAGACACAGACTCTCAAACAGGCTCCAGGCTCTGAGTGGTCAGCACAGAGCCCGACGCAGGGCTCGAACTCACGGACCGCGAGATCGTGACCTGAGCCGAAGTCGGCCGCTTAACCGACTGAGCCACCCAGGCGCCTCAAGATTCATTGTTTTAAATATGGCTGTCAAATTGTTCAAGTGTCTTTTATAGAAAAAGGCAATTCTCATTGAATTGACTTCACAACTTGGTCAAAAATCAATTCCATTGACCGTATATTAGTGTGCATCTGTTTCTTGACTCTAGTCTGTTCCCGTGATGTGCGTGTCTATACTTTCACCAATATCCCATTCTCTTGATTACTGTAACTTTACAGTAAGTCTTAAAATCAGGTAGTTTGAGTCCTCCAACTTCTTTCTTCTTTCTTCAAATTATTTTAGCTATTGTAATTAGTTTGTGTTCTGTATAAATTTCAGAATCAGCTTTTGATATTATAAGAAAATCTGAAGTAGTTTTGATCAAGATTGCAGTAAGTCTATAGATCAATTTAGCGAGACTTGGCATTTAACAATATTGAGTCTTCTAATCCATGAACACAATATATCTCTCCATTTATTTAGGTCTTTGATTTCTTTCATCAGCATTTTGTAATTTTCAGCATACACAGTCTGTCTATATTTCATTGGATTTACAACTAAGCATTTCATTTGGGGGGAACTATTGAAAATAATACTTCTGTAAAATTTTTGTTTCCAATTGTTCCAGGTGTAAATATACTTGTTTTATATATTGATTATGTATCTTGCAACCATGCTAAACTCACTTATTCCTTCTAGGAGCTTTTTTGTAGAATTCTTGGGATTTTCTATGTAAGTAATCATGTCATCTATGAATAAAGGCAGTTTTTTTTCTTTCTTTTCAGTCAGTATGTCTTTATGTCTTTTTCTTGCTTTATTTCCCTGACTAGAGTGACAAGTATGATGTTGAATATGAATTCTCAATGCATACCGCCTTATTTTGGTCCCAACCTTAGAGGGAAAACATTCAATCTTTCATCATTAAGTGGGTTTTTGTTTTGGGGGGGGTTGTCGATAATTTTTATCAGTTGGGTTTTTGTCGTGAATGCACATTGAATTTTGTCCATTTGTTTTTTGCATCTGTTGAAATGATCTTATACTTTTTCTTCTTTAGTCGATTAATATAATATGGTGAGCCATACTGATAGATTTTAGAATGGTGAACCAGCCTTGCATTCCCAGGATAAACCACTCCCCCTGCCCTGCTTTGGTAGTGTTATGTTACGTTTTTATTTATAGCTGGATTTGAATCATTAATAGTTTGTTAGGAATTTGTGTCCCTGTGTTAATGAGGGATATTAAGCCATAGGCTCCTCCTCCTCCTTTCTCTTCTTCTTGTTAACTTCTCTAGTTTTGCAAGCAAGTTATGCTGGCCTCATACAATGGGGAGAGATCATGTGGAACTGATACTATTTCTTACTTAAATATTGGAATAATTCACCAGTAAAGTCATCTAGGCTTGAAGTTTTCCTTGTTAGGAGGTTTTTGACTATGAATTCCATTTTTAAAATATGTATAACTACTCGGGTTACCTACTTCTTCTTGTATACATTTTCATAATGGGTATCTTTCATCAAAGTTGCTGAATTTATAAGCATATAACTGTTTATCGTATTCTCTTGCTGCATTTTCAATCTCAGTGTCACTGGGGTCTATCATGATATTCCCTCTTTTGTTCTTGATATTGGTAATTCATGTCCTCTCTTTCTCTCAGCTCAGCATAGATTCTCTTGATCTTTTCAAAAAGTCAGCTTTGGCCTCATTGATTTCCTCTATTATTTTTCCGTTTTCAATGTCACTGATTTCTGCTGTTTATTGTGTCCTTCCTTCTGCTTGCTTTGGGTTTAATTTATTTTTCTTTTCTTAGCTTCTTAAGGTATAATATCAGATTTTTATCTGGGACCTTATTAATATGCCTTAATGTTTTAAATTTCATATTTAAAAAAAATTGTAATGTTTATTTAGTTTTGAGAGAGAGAGAGAGAGAGAGAGTAGGGGAGGGACAGAGAGAGGAGACACAGAATCTGAAGCAGGCTCCAGGCTCTGAGCTGTCAGCAGGGAGCCAGACGCAGGGCTCGAACCCATGCACAGGGAGATGATGACCTGAGCCGAAGTTGAACACTTAACTGACTGAACCACCCAGGTGCCCCTAAATTTCACATTTGTACTCAATGTTTTAAGTTTTCCTCTGAGCACTGCCTTAGTTGCATCACACAGATTTTGATATGTTCAGAATATTTTAAAATTTTCCATGGCTAATTTCTATGTATCTATTTTCAAGTTCCCTGATTCCTGAGTTATCTGCATTCTGCTAGTGAACCATTCTGTGGTTTTTTTTTTATTTCAGTTATTATAAGATTTGAGGTCTAAACTATTCATTTAATTTTCTTATTTCTTTCTTTTACTTGCTCGCCGAAAATTTTAATCTTTACCTTCATTTCAAGAGTGTTTGCCCTTCATAAAGTATGTCTATATAATAACTGCTTTAAAGTCTTTGTCTGATACGTCCAACATCTGGGTCATCCTGGCATTGGAATCTGTTGATTATATTTCCATGAAAATGGTTGAGATTTTCCTGGTTCTGTGTATGTTGAGTAATATCAGATAATATCCTAGGCATTTTGAATATTTTGTTTGGAGTCCCTGGGTCCTATTTAAGTCCTCTGGAAAATGTTGATGTTTTGATTTAGCGAGCAAGCAATCTGATTAGATTTAGAGTACAGTTCCTGATGCCCCTTTGTGCACTGTGGTTTCCGTCTCAGTTTAGTTTTCAAAGCCTTTGCTGTACTAGTTGAGTCTGTCCCCATGTGAGCACTTCCTAGGTTTGGAACCTGAGAGTTGATTCATATTGTGGTTTGGTTTCCCAAACATTTGCTGGGCCGCTTCAGGTCAGTTTCATGCATGTGCAACTCCGCGATGGGTCCAGGATCTGACACACAGATTTAGAGGATCTCTTTGTTCAGTCCCCTTCTCCCTGTGGTATCACCATACTCTCCATCAACAAGGGGTACCTTTTCTGGTCCTATAGGTAGGAACCTGGATGTTTATCGTCCCTGAACGGTGTCACCCTCTCTGTGTCTGAGTGCCTCAAGGACATAGCAGTACAAGACCACAGGGCCTGCAAGTCAGAGAGAAAGGTTTTCTTTCAGAGACTTAGAAGTCTGTGTTTTAGATCTGAGGTTAACTGTCTTGGTGATTTCACGTACAGCCTTTTCTGCCACTATGGAAGTACAGCTTCACAACAGGGGCTTGCCTCAGAGTAGGATTGGGAGAGTGAAAAGGAGAGAAAATGAAGGGCCATTTCTTCCCCATGTTCTGCTCTGTAAAGGTCCTACTTCCTGGTGAGTAGAAAAAGCGAAGGTTTTTCTTGGAGGTTTCTCTGTCCTTGCCTCCTGTATAATTTCAGGATGCAGTCTGCTCTCAAGTATAAACCAGAGGTTATGGTGGATTCAGAGAAAGAAGGAAAGAAAGAAAGAAAGAAAGAAAGAAAGAAAGAAAGAAAGAAAGAAAGAAAGAAAGAAAGAAAAGAGAGAAGGAAAAGAAAGAAAAGAAAGAAAGAAATAAAGAAGGAAGGAAAGAAAGAGAAGAAAGAAAGAAGGAAAGAAAGAATGCATGAGAAAGAAAGAAAGAAAAGAAGGAAAAGAAAGAAAGAAAAGAAAGAAGGAAAGAAAGAGAAGAAAGAAGGAAAGAAAGAATGAATGAATGAGAAAGAAAGAAGGAAAGAAAGAAAGAAAGAAAGAAAGAAAGAAAGAAAGAAAGAAAGAAAGAAAGAAACGCCTGTGTCAGTCATTCCTCAAGATTGTACTTTTTTGCCCAAGATGCCTACTATTATTTACTCCTCAGAGTTCTCAGTTGCGTATGTATTTAGGGTAGAGTGTGCTTAATCCACTGCCGCCACTCAAAATTTATTTGGTCTACGAGCTACGTATTTTCATTTTATCCACTGACTGTAGACTCTAACCACTGATTTGGAATTCAACCCCACTCTTTTTGTTTTCTCTCTTATCACAGCTGCTGTTTTCAAAATGTCATCAGATGTTGCTCGTTGTCATTTCTCACGTGAAAGCACTTACCCCTGCAAAAGGTCTCACAAATAACAACGTTGGGTCAGGATGAGAGCACTGGGTTGGTGACGAAGAACTCGGGTCCAGTTCTGCCACTTATCGGCCGTGAGATGTTGAGGATGTTCCTGAATCTCTCTGACCTGTGGTTTCTGACCTGGGTGAGGCCAGTCAGAAGCTTTTTCTAAAAATTTTTTTTAATGTTTATTTATCTTAGAAACAGAGCACAAGCAGGGGAGGGGCAGAGAGAGAGGGAGACACAGAATCCAAAGCAGGCTCCGGGCTCCGAGCTGTCAGCGCAGAGCCTGACGCGGGGCTCGAACCCATGAACCGGGAGATCATGACCTGAGCCGAAGCCGGCTGCTCAACTCACTGAGCCACCCAGGTGCCCCAGTCAGAAGCATTTTTAAAATGAAGATCCATAAGAGATCTGTTTGTTCGTGTGTTTTTTGAGGTTGTGATTATGACAGATGACAGTGACCCAACAATCGCCGAAACACAAGTGTCTTCTGGAGAAACATTGATGAGAGATTTGGCAAACCTGAATGAAAGAATCAAAATAGCTGTGGAAACACAAAGGAGGGTATGAGAATACGGTGACATATTCTACCTTTGGCAGAATTTTTTCAGCCTCCTAGCTTTTTTTTTTTTTTTTAATTGTATCTTGGACTCAGTTCTTTCTTTGTTCCCTGAAATATCCTGATAGCAATTCTTTTCTATTCATCAATCCTCATTGTAACTTTAAAAGCTTGTCACTGCCTGGAATTTCTTTGTTGAAACTGAAGCAGCATTTTTCATAATTCAGCCTTTTGGGGGGGGTGCTAATTATCTTTTTCTATTTGCTAATTAGTGGCCATAACTGTTCCTTTCTTTCCTTTCTGAATTTCTATTGCCTTTCTCATATCTGGCAGGTTATAACTTGCTTCAGCGTTTGCTTCTTGAATTTTTCTTCTTGCTAGCTCTCTTGTTTATGAGCTTTATGTTTGCCTGGGACTTTTTAATTGCACTCTATTTGAACACAAATGGCTTCTGAACTTTTTATTCTTCACATTTTTGCAATGATAAGTAGTAGAGTCGAATTTAACTAGAGAAGAAGAATATCAAAAGTTCTCTAGAGCAGAACACCGAATAATACAGCATTTCATTAGTTTTCAACACCCACACTAGAAATCTCACTTGCTGATAATTCTTTTCCATTCCGTTGCTATTGCTTCTGCATTCACAATGTCTGCCATTATTTCAAAAGTGCCAAAATAGAGCGATGATTCCTTCCACGGGGAGACGTAGGGCTGAAATGAGCTGACTGCTAAGATAGGAAAATTACCAGTTATACTGAATATTGAAATTCTGTACCCACCAATAACCAAGTGTCTGTTTTCTACACGAACACCTACTGTATACGTAGCAATGTACAAAAATAAAAATGAAATATGCCCAAAGTTCCTCCCTTCTCTATACCATTCCTTGCTTCCTTTTTATTCTGGCCAACCCATCTTCATCACAAGTACTCTTTCTTGAAAAGCAGGAACCTTACAAGCTTCACGGGTTTAACTTTTCAGCCCACCAGCAAGTGTAGGTACAAAGAATCCCAAGAGCCTGAAGGAGCAGACCACCAGAGCTCCACTATGGAGTGTGCTATTTTTTTTTTTTAACGTTTTATTTATTTTTGAGACAGAGAGAGACAGAGCATGAACAGGGGAGGGTCAGCGAGAGGGAGACACAGAATCTGAAACAGGCCCCAGGCTCCGAGCTGTCAGCACAGAGCCCGACACGGGGCTTGAACTCACTGACCGTGCGATCATGACCTGAGCCGAAGTCGGCCGCTTAACCGACTGAGCCACCCAGGCGCCCCAACCACTCAGGTTTGTGAGGGTTCTTGCTCACAAGAAATGGCCCAGGAGTAGAGCTCAACCGTGAAGGAAGCTATAATAGATCTCTTCTGTTTGGGCTGACGAGTCTGGAAATCTGCCCTAAAACATGTTTATAGGATCCATTTGATCTTTTTTAAGGATATTATCATGATGGTAGAAGAAGTGAACACCTGAAGATAGATCTACATTAGCGAAATCTTCCGACCTGTGATCTGGGTTTATTGCTGTCTTTTGTATTTCCAAGATTTTTTTTTTTTTTGTATTCCCGAGATTTTTAAACGTTTTTAAGCAGCTAAGGAGAAATACACCTTAGAATGATAATACTGTGTCAAAAATAAATTTCTAAAAATGATAATGAAAATAAATGTTATGTAACTGACTATCAAAAGCCTAACTAGAGATGTTTTCTTCCCAATGTGATGGAGTAATGGGTCTTCAACCAACCTCCCTGTTGAAAACAAGTATAAAACTGACAATGATATATGGAACAACTAATTTCTTTGCCTACAGAAAGTGCAGAACTATGATCCTCGAGTGAAGGGAAGTGAACGAGGGGAGCCCCCCAGAAGGTCTGGCACCTCTGGACCACAGCACAGGAAGCAGAACACTGTTGGATGCTGGCCATCTCTGAGACCTGAGTGACACAGATTAGAACTCAGATTCTGGGGGTGCCTGGGTGGCTGCGTCGGTTAAGCATCTGACTCTTGATTTTGGCTCCCGTCTTGATCTCATGGTTCGTGGGATCGAGCCCCACGCTGGGCTCTGTGCTGACAATACGGAGCCTGCTTGGGATTCTCTCTCTACCTTTCTCTCTGCCCCTCTCCACCCTCTCAAAATAAATAAATAAACTTAAAAAAAAAAAAAAAAGACTTCAGATTCTGATTTGGCTAAGATGGGTGGGGGTCAACTTGGCTGCTGAGTATTGTCCCGTCTACTGTCAGGGCCTTCTTGAAAAACCTGCAAGTCAAGGTATAAAGGCTAAGCCCGAAGCTCTCAGGAACAAGACTGGCCCCAAAGCTCCCTGCCTGCAAGGGTGACCTTGCTAGGCCTTTACTTGCTTGCTAGGCCTTTACTAAAGTTTCATTTCTACCTTAAACCCATACTTCTCCCTCTCCCAGTATAGGTGTTGATCACTAAGAGACATCTTTCACCCTCAAACCCTATCTCAGTATTCACTTATAGAGAATTCAACTTGCCACACTGGTAAATTCTAACATTTGAGGATATAATAATGATATTGCACACACTCTGAAAATAGAGAAGGAGAGAGTACATCTACTTTATATGGCCAGTGTAACCCGATATCCAAAGTCTGACAAGGACATTGTAAGAAAACTAAGATCAATATCCTCCAAAACATAGGTGTAATTTTTTTTAATTCTAAAACAAATCCAATAAGTTATAAAAAAAAGAAAAAATGTCATGACAAATGGGGTTTGTACTAGAAATGCAAGATAGAATTACCATCTGAAAATCCATAATCTCCTGCATAACGAAATAAAAGAGTTAAATCATGTGATCATTTCAATAGATGCAGAAAAAGCTTTTGACAAATTTCTACATGGCTTCATGATAAAAACCCTTAGCAAAATAGAAAAGAATACCCTTCATCTGATAAAGAGCATCTATGAAAAATCTACAAATAGCATGATTTTTTTTATTAAAAAAATTTTTAACGTTTATTCACTTTATTTTGAGAGACAGAGCGTGAGCGGGGGAGGGGCAGAGAGAGAGAGAGGCACAGAATCTGAAGCAGGCTCCAGGCTCCGAGCTGTCAGCACAGAGCCCCACACGGGGCTCGAACCCACGAGCTGTGAGATCATGACCTGAGCCGAAGTTGGACACTCAACCGACTGAGCCGCCCGGGTGCCCCCAAATAGCATGATATTAATGGTGAAAGAATGAGTTTCTTTCTCCTAAGATCAGGAATGAAATGAGGATGCCTAAAATCACCACTCTATCCAACATCATCCTGAAAGTTCTAGCTAGATCAACACAACAACAGAAGGAAATAAAAGGCAAAACATCTTGAAAGATAGGAAGAAGTATGACTCTTTTTTGTCCACAGACGACATGAATGAAATCCTAATAAATATATAGAAAATGTTAAAACAATCGGAATTCAGTAAGATTGTAAAATACAAGGTCAATATACTAAAATCAAATATTGCTTATTTATGCCAGTGACCAAAAAAACCTGGAAAATATATTTTAAAACAATACAATTTACAATAATAAAAAATACTAAAACCTTTACGAATCAATGTAATGAAAAACACACATTACCCCTACTTTGAAAACTGAGTCAATAAAGACTGAAATAACTGGGGAGTTATCCTATATTCACGGGCTGGAAGACTTGATTTTGTTAGGATCTAATTTCTCCTCACATCAGTTCATAGATTGAAAGCAATCTCAGTCAGAATCCCAAGAGGTTTTTGTAATAATTAATAAGCTGATTCTAAGATTTATATAGGAATGCTAAGACGTAGAATAACCAGAGCAATCTTGCAAACAAGATCAAAGTTTAAGAACTTACTCTACTTGATTTCATGACTTTTTATAAGGCTATAGAAACCAAGACCATATGGTATTAATGAAAGGCTAGGCAAATAGATCAATACAGATCAGAATAGAGCGTCCAGAGATAGAACTCAATGGTGATTGCTTTGATCAAGTAGTCAAGGTAATTCAGTAAGGAAATGGCTACAAGAAATGCTGGGACAATTGGATACCATATTGGGGGAATCTCAACTTTTAACTCATACCACATAGAAAAATTAACTTGACGTGCATTATTAGCCTAGGCATAGACGCTACAAGTCCAAAACTTCTGAAAGAAAACACGTAAGAAAGTTTTCACAACCTTGAAATAGAAAAAGATTTCATAGACAGGACACTAAAAACAGAAAACACAACAGGAAAAAAAAATTGATAAATTGGCCTGGAATCAAAATTAGAATTTCTCCCCTTCGCAAGACATTAAGAAAATATAAGAAGCAAGTTACACACTGAAAGGACATACGTGAAATACAAGTGTCTGACAAAGAACCTATTTAAAAAACTCAGTGTTAACTCCAGAAAACAATTCAGTAATTCCCCAAAATATTAAAATATATGACCCAACAATTATACTACTAGGTATATACTGAAGAGAACTAAAACCACAAAACTTATAGCCCCAAAGTAGAAACAACCTAAATGTCTGCCAACTGATTAATGGATAAATAAAATGTGGTATATTCATAGCATGGAATATTACTTAGCCATAAAAAGGAATGAAATTCTGATACATGTTATAATGTAAATGAGCCTTGAAAACATTACATGCAAAGTGAAAGAAGCCAGACACAAAATGCCACATATTATAAGATTCCTTCTATATGAAACGTCCAGAATAGGCAAATCCCAATGGACAGAAAGTACATTGGCGGTTGCCAGCAACTGGGGAGAGGAGGAAATAGGGAGTCACTGCTGATAGATAAGGGGTCTCTTTTTGGGGTGAGGAAGGTGTTCTGGAATTAGACAGTGTTGATGGCTACACAACATTGTGAATATACTAAACTCCATGGAAGTTTAGTTTTTAGTGAACTTTATGTTGTGTGAATCATATCTCCAAAAAAAGGTGGGTTTCTTAGTAATATAGCAATAGAATAATTGGCACAAATTCCCAGAACACTTCAGTCATTATCAAACTAGAGTTTCTATTAACTCCTTGCTAAAAGCCATTGCTGACATGACTTAATTTTTGGAATGGAAAATATTGTCTCTGCATCCATAGAAATTATGATTGTTCCCAACATCTCCCCCAGACAGACCAACAGTTGTCCTCTCCCACCCACACACGAGGGAGAATGGGGCATGGTGTTACTTATACAAACTCTGCCACAGCAAGAGGTTAATTTATTTTTGAGCTTTGAAAAATAAAATCTGGATTTTAGTCTGCTTAATGCAAAATGCTTACAGTGTTTCTTTGTTCTAACACTTGAGTTTTTATTTTAGTGATGTTGGCGTTTGCTTGTGGAATTCAATCACCAATTCAGCTACCAGACAGGTTTTAAACGCTGTTCTGTTCCGGGGCTGACCATTAAAATAGCTCAGTATGTTTGTTTTCCACATCTTCCCATCATTTTAGCTCAGGGAAAAACTTCATATGAAAAGTGAATTTTTATTTTACAGTTCCTATGGAGATTGCTCAAATAATGTGAAGCTTAAGATCAACTTTACTTGAGAAGCAGTATATGAATATGCCTTTTAGTGAAACCCAGTGTGTTTTCATCTGTGATGTGACCTGAAAGACAAGAAAGCATTCTATGGAGAGAACATTAGACTATTAGAAAAGTAGGTCTAGTCCCACTTTTGTGGCTACCTGATTTGTGGGGGCCACAGTGATCCTGGGCCCCAGTTCTCTCATCTGTTACATAGAGGGACTCACCTGTGGCTCAGTCACCAAATTAACAACACAGGTGGCTAAGTCTTTGTTCAAACTGTACCTAATGCAGAAGTCAAATATGGAAAACAAATGGAAGGAGATGCTGCACCTGTTGGAAGATTTATGGCAGGGTCACCCTGTTTCCTCATCCTGTGATGATCCCAATGGTGGATGTGGACTAAGAGGCAGGACAGCCACATGCCCAAGTGCCTATCTCGAAGG
The DNA here is from genome assembly GCF_027475565.1 of Acinonyx jubatus. Taxonomy (NCBI): domain Eukaryota; kingdom Metazoa; phylum Chordata; class Mammalia; order Carnivora; family Felidae; genus Acinonyx; species Acinonyx jubatus. Next base: position 160,194,876 of record NC_069382.1, on the reverse strand, counting down.
GAGCACTAAAAACCTAAAACATCATAGGAAAAGGAAATAGTTGCCAGGTTTATATCAGTACCCATCTGATCACCCATGGTGGTTTTTAGCTGAGCATAATGCTACTCTGAAGAAAGGCTATATAAACTAGGCACCCTTGTGACTGGGTGCTGGGCAAAAGGATGAGAATGAAGTAATGTGTGCCACTCTAGGCCCTGGCCTTAAGAGAAAAGGATGCACATCCTCCTTCCTCTTTCCCCATTCTAACTGGCCAGAATACAAACATGGCGGTGAGTCATTTTGCACCATATGGATGAAAGTACCATCACACAGTTGGTGGGTCAAGAAGAGAGAAGGAGTTAAGGTTCCCAGTGATCTTGCGGTGCAAAGCTGCTATGTCAGCACAGATTTTTCTGTGTGAGAGAAAGAAACTTCTATTTAATTTACACCATTGCTATTTTGTTAGGGTTACATGGAATTGAAATTATAGCCTAACAGAAAAATGAATCTATTGGAATTTCTCTAAGGGAGAACAATATGTATGTTTAGAAGGAATACTTGGAAAAGTGAGATCCTTAATAAAGAACATGCTTAATGGAGACATTTTACATCTGTGAGGTAGGTGCATTGGGTCAGTGCTAGACCACTTGCTTCCAAAGAGACTGATAATGACCATCAGTGACTTTGTGACTTCATCCACAAAGGACAAAGCTCACTTTCTTCTCCAAATAAATTTAAACAAAGGTTTTAAAAATATCACTATGAAGAGAAACTAAAGTACTAGCAGGTATACGTGACTATGTGCCCCCATCCAATCCTGAGGGGCAGCTCTACAGATTGGTTAGAACTCTTCTTTTTTAAAAAAAAGTTTATTTATTTATATTGAAAGAGAGAAAAAGAAAGAAGCGCAGAGAGAAACGGAGAGAGAGAATTCCAAACAGCCTTTGTGCTGTCGGCATAGAGCCAGACACAAGGCTCAATCCCATGAACTATGAGATCATGACCTTAGCTGAAACCAAGAGTCAGACGCTTAACTGAGCAAGCCACCCAGGCACCCCCTGGTTAGAACTCCTCTTAACAATCATTTGAAGATACCAGACTTCAAGCTGTATTACAAAGCTGTAATCATCAAGACAGTATGGTACTGGCACAAAAACAGACGCTCAGATCAATGGAACAGGATAGAGAACGCAGAAATGGACCCATACACTATGGCCAACTAATCTTTGACAAAGCAGGAAAGAATATCCAATGGAACAAAGACAGTCTCTTCAGCAAGTGGTGCTGGGAAAACTGGACAGCGACATGCAGAAGAATGAACCTGGACCACTTTCATACACCATACACAAAAATAAATTCAAAATGGATGAAAGACCTAAATTGAACACAGGAAACCATCAAAATCCTTGGCAAGAAAGCAGGCAAAAACCTCTTTGACCTTGGCTGCAGCAATCTCTTATTCAACACGTCTCCAGAGGCAAGGGAAACAAAAGCAAAAATGAACTATTGGGACCTTATCAAAATAAAAAGCTTCTGCACAGCAAAGGAAACAATCAGCAAAACTACAAGGCAACCTACAGAATAGGAGAAGATATTTGCAAATGACATATCAGATAAAGGGTTAGAATCCAAAATCTATAAAAAAAAAACTTATCAAACTCAACACCCAACAAAACAAATAATCCAGTGAAGAAATGGGCAAAAGACATGAATAGACACTTCTCCAAAGAAGACATCCAGATGGCCAACCGACACATGAGAAAATGCTCAACATCACTCATCATCAGGGAAATACAAATCACAACCACAATGAGATACCACCTCACACCTGTCAGTATGGCTAACATTAACAACTCAGGCAACAACAGATGTTGGTGAGGATGCAGAAAAAGAGATCTCTTTTGCACTGCTGGTGGGAACGCAAACTTGTGCAGCCACGCTGGAAAACAGTATGGAGGTTCCACAAAAAATTAAAAATAGAACTACCTTATGACCCAGCAATTGCACTACTAGGTATTTATCCAACAGATACAGGTGCGCTGTTTCGAAGGGGAACATGCGCCACAATGTTTATAGCAGTACTTTCAACAATAGCCAAAGTATGGAAAGAGCCCAAATGTCCATCAGTGGATGAATGGTTAAGGAAGATGTGGTGTATATATATATATATATATATATATACATATATATATATATACACACACACACACACAATCGAGTATTACTCGGCAATCAAAAAGAGTGAAATCTTGTCATTTGCAACTACATGGATAGAACTAGAGGCTATTATGCTAAGCGAAATTAGAGAAAGACAAATGTCATATGACTTAACTCATATGAAGACTTTAATATAAAAAACAGATGAACATAAGGGAAGGGAAGCAAAAATAATATAAAAACAGGGAGAGGGACAAAATATAAGAGACAAATATAGAGAACAAAAAGAGGGCTACCAGAGGGGTTGTGGGAGGGGGGATGGGCTAAATGGGTAAGGGGCATTAAGGAATATACTCCAGAAATCATTGTTGCACTATACACTAACTTGGATGTAAATTAAAGAAATAAATTAAAAATAAAGTGTTAGTGTAAAAAGTGTTGATGGTTTTCATTTTGAGTAACTAATGAAGGGAAAAGCTGTAACATTTTGTCTTGATTTTGTAAAAAGTAATACCTAGTAATTGTCATGAATTGTTTATCATTTATAAATTATTATGCAGCATGCAGATTGTATGTGTATATATAATTTTGTGCTACATGAATATACGTATGCATATATTAGGGGAAAAAATAACAATCATTGGAGGATAGGGTCACCTGAGTGGCTCAGTCGGTTAAGTGTCTGACTCTTGGTTTCAGCTCAGGTCATGATCTCACGGTTCATGAGTTCAAGCCCCATATCAGGCTCTTCACTAACAGCAAGGAGCCTGTTTGGGATCTTACTCTCTCTCTCTCTCTCTCTCTCTCTCTCTCTCTCTCTCTCTCAAAATAAATAAATAAACATTAAAAAAAAACAATCACTGGAGGATATGGTTCTTAAGCCCCCATCCAGCATCATCATTCTCTAGTATATTCTTTCCAGAAAACAGTATGCAAGACCCATCAGTATTGTTCAAATACAAGGAGCATTATGTCATCTCATCTGATCAACACAGAAAACACCACCTGGAAAGTGTTCTGCACTTTACTGTCCCTTCATTTATTCTCTTTAACCCACTTCAATCAGGCTCACATTCTACCACTCATTTTTAAAGTTTTTGTTTTAATTTTTATTTTTAATTGAAGTATGGTTGATACATAACATTGTGTTGGTTTCAGGTGTACAAACACAGTGATTCATCAACTGTAGTCATTACGATATGCTCACCACAATAGTATAGTTAACATCTGTCAGCACACAAATTTATTAAAATACTACTGACTTTCATCCCCATGACCTACTTATTTTATAGCTGGAAGCCTGTACCTCATAATCTCCCTCACCTATTTCACCCATCTTCCCACCCTCCTCCCCTCTGGAAACCACTAGTTTGTTCACTGTAGTTACCAGTCTGTTTCTCTTTCTGTTGTTTTCATTTGTCTGTTCATTCTGTTTTGTTTTTCAGATTCCACATATAAGTGAAATCATATGGTGTTTGTCTTTCCCTGCCTGACTTACCTCACTTAGCACAACACCCTCTGGGTCTATCCGTGTTGTTGCAGATGGCACAATCTCATTCTTGGCAGTGTGACATTCTTATATGTTTCTTCCTTTAAAGTTACCAATGACTTCCATCTTGGAAAAAATGGATGAGCGGTTATTAGCGCCCATCTTGCTGTATCTCTAAACAGAATATGACATGATCATTCTGTGCTCTTTGAAACACTTCCTTAATTTGACGTCTTCATCCTCCTGGTTTTCTTGTATCTCACTAGTTGATAACTCTCCGTGTTCTTTGCTGGCTTTCCTTTACTGCCCCAACTTCTAAGCGTCAGCATGGCCCTGAAAGCCTTGGTCCTCTGTCTTCTGTACTTTTAGTATCTGAGTGATCTCATTCAGTCCTGTGGATTTAAACACCATGTCTACATAATGACTCAAATGCGTAACTCCAGCACCAACCTGCACTTCAGACTCACTTACCCAATTTACGTGTCACTTTAACATTCCCACCTCGGTATCAAATAAGAATCTGAGCCATAACATATCTACAGCTAAATTTTATAAATTGATGCTCAATTTAAATACTGAGTATATTTTACCTAGAGTAAAATACATTGATTTTTAAATATAAACTTTGAGAAGTTTTGATAGATGTATATACCTGTCTATAAAAGATATCAAGATGTAGAACGCTTTTATCATTCCAGAAAATTCCCTCATAATCTTTTCTAGTCAACCTCCCTCCCCTCTGCCCCTGAAGAAGCAACCACTGCTCAGATGACTATTAGCAAGGACTGATGTTGCCTGTTCTGGCAACTATTGAGAAACACATGTTAATACATGCAATTGTGGGGTGTTTATTTCTTCCTTTACTCTGTCAGTTTTGCTTCGTGTCGCTAATAAGTGCATACATATCTCGGATTTACTTGACTTCTTCACGGATTGGCCTTTTTATCATTACGAAAAGTCTTTCTTTATCTCTGCTAATACTCCTCATCTCGAAGTCTATTTTATTTGACACTAATGTAGCCAAATCTGCTTTCTTATTATTAGTGTTTATATGATATTTTTCTATCCTTTTACTTTCAAACTATCTTAGTCTTTGTATTCAAAATCTAGGTCTTTATATTCAAAGCAAATCCTTGCAATGTTTCTTTCTTTTTAAAAAAAAAATGAGTCTGACAATCTCTGCCTTAAACTGGGGTATATAGACCATTGGCATTTACTGTCAATTTACTGCAATTATATGGTTGTGCTGATGTCTACTATTTTAGTATGTTTTCTATTGGTCCCATTGATTGCCCTAGGGAGTTTAGCATGTATCCTTAACTTTCATCATTTACCTTGAGTTACTATAATACCATGTAACATGTAATGTCAGAATCTTACAAGAGTAAAATTCCATTTGTAATCTCTATTATCCTTTATGCTATTATAGTGTTATACTTACATTTGTTATCTAGCTCGAAATACATGTTTTTGCTTTAAATAACCAATTATAATTTAAAATCATTAAAGAGATAAGACAATTAAACAAAAAAAATTCTTTTATATTTACCCACATCTTATCCATGTAGTTTTTTTCATTGCTTTTGAATATCCAACTGGTCTTATTGTCCTTCTACCTGAAAAGCTTCCTTTAGCATCGCTTATAGTATAAATGAGTCTATTGGCAAAGAAGTCTCTCAGCCTTCATTGTTATGAAAGCACATTTATTTCACCTTCCTTGTTGACTATTTTTAGTAAATAAAGAATTTTCAAATGACAGGCTATTTTCCTTTCAGGACTTTAAAGATGTTGTTCCCTGCCTTCTTTCTCCATGGTTTCTGATGAGAAATTAACTGTCATTATTGTTACCGTTCTCCTGTACGCGATATGACTTTTTCCTCCGAGTGCTTTTGAGATTTTTCCTTCTATCTTTGGTTTTTGGCGGCTTAATTACAATGTGCCTAGGTCTGGTTTTCTTCGTATTTGTCTTCTTTAGGCTTATTGAGCTTCTCAGTTATGTATTACCCACAAAATTTGGGTTTGTTTTGTTTTATTTTTGCTAACGTTATACCACACTGGCCTTGCGACTATTCCCCAAGTAAGTCAAGCTCCTTTGTCGTCCTTGCATGCACTCTTTAGTACAAATGTCCCCTCTTCGAGGAGGTCTTCCTTGACAGCTCTGTTTGTCTTTAATGTCTTATCCCGCATTGTGTTTTCATCAGATTTTTCACGACTAACCATTATAGTGTATATATATTTGTTTGTTTTCTATTGTCTTCATCATTGACCGTCCCTGGTGGTCTAGTGGTTAGGATTCAGCCCTCTCTATTGTCTTCATCATTGAACTCCATAAGGGAAATGGCTTTATCTTATTCATCATAGTATCATCTATAACAATGCCTGGCAGTAAGTAGTCGATAAATCTCTATTATCTGTTGATAAGTGCCTCAAAGCAAACCAGTTCTCTCAATGACCTAATATGTAATGGCTTCTTCCTAAATTAGGCTCCTGGAAAGATACATTCCTTTGTGCTGCAGAATTCTGAGAAGCTCTTCATGGTGAAAGATGGGAATATCTTTCTAAAGAATGAGGGCTTCTTTGACTGTGGCCTTTTAAAACGTTTCTGTCACCTTGTAAAGGAAAATTTGCAATGATAGGAAATCAAGGGATGTGTACTCAAAAACTTGTAGACGAGATGCTCATATCTGCCTCCACTAATGCACTCATGAGACTGTGAGTCTGCAGCCCAACAAATAGAGAGAGAGAGAGAAAAAAAAATCTTTCCAGGAGCTCCCATACCCATGTCCAGTGGCTGGCTTGCATGAGACTACTATTCTAATGCAGAGAGATGGCCATGATAAAATGGATTTCAAGAATGACTATGTCACGGGGTGAGAAAGACTGCCACAGCTCCCCTATTCTGTTCTCCTATGAAAAGAGAACATTTGGATAACTGAAACTAGCTCAACTGAGTACAATTTAAGAAACATTTCTCAAACAGACACTATGGAATGTGTGCCACGGAAGAACAGAGGAAAAAATGAATACCCTCCATCATGGTCTTCGACTAGGTTAGAGTTCCAGGAGTCTAGACTAGTCTAGGCAAGCCCAGTTTAAATGCATAATGCACTTCTTTTTTAACTCTCTTGCACTTATTATTTTGGATGGGGAATAGTCTTTCCCCAATATGGTGATGTTTTGCTACATTTCAAAACAAGCCTAAATGAAATGCATCCCCTTTCACATTGGCACAATATATTACAATAGCTTCTCTGGGGTTATAATAGTCTATTGTCCTCTTTTGCTTTCTCTGTGAAAACATGCTATACTTTCATTGGGAACATGTGGGAAGAACCTGCAGAAATTCAGCTGCATGGATCTAATGCGGCTGTCAGCTTCAACAGAGTTTGTTTGTTGCCTTAGTCACAGTAATTATGGAACAATAGCTTTTAACAATCCCAGCGGAGGAGGTCTCTTTGCTCTGACCTGGTTTCTGCCTGTTTCCTCACTGATAAGAAAGACAAATTGGGTTTACAGTTATGCCAGAGCTCTGCTTCATTTGGAAAGATCACATATCCCAGTCAAACTAAGAACCTGATGTTTAATTGGGCAGCTAAGAAGCTAAAGGGCTTGCCATTCTAGTTGGCATTGCTGCATTTTACAGCTAATGTTGGTACCGTGCCAAAGGGAATCTAACTCCAGAAATGTGGTTCCTGGGGAGATAAATTCTTTCGTGCTACAGAATCCTGAAAGGCCCTTCATGGTAAAAGACGAAAGTCTAACAAAGAAATATGTTGTCTCCTGTTGGGACATTAACACCCATCTTCATATTCTCCATTAAGGTGGATAGGCCAAGTGTGCTTAAAATGTAAACACAGAGTGCATTTAGTTATTTTCCTGAAATTAAATTTCCTTGCCGGAAGTGGCTCAGCTTATGATCTGATTGGTCCCAGCACCTTTCTTTTTTCTCACCCCGCTGCCACCCTCCACCCACAACAGTAAGCACGTATCATCAAAACCCCGAATACTTGCCTTCTTTCTGGGCTTCATCAGTTCACACAACACGAGCACAGATTTTACAGTTGCTTATCAACCCTCTCCGCACAAAAGCTCTAATGTTTGTTCGTCAAAATGAGAAAGGCTTCAATATTTATTCCAAGTTAATAAAGAGCAAAATAGGGGGAGGAGGAAAGAAAGAGTGAGAAGGAAGAGGAAAAGAAAGATAATAAGGAAGAATAGGAGGGGAAGGAAGAAGACCAAAAGACTAGCAAGTCAGTCTCTGAAAAGCCAAATGGAGTAATGAAGATAATTCCTGTTTCTTCCCACCTTAACCGAGTTAACACATGTCTCTCTCTCAGCTCTCAGTGTAATTGTCACTTTTACAGGGAAGTCTTCCCTGACCCTCCAGCCCAGGTCAAACCTCCATTACAGGTTCCCTTGATACTGTATACCTTCTCTTTCCTACTCTCTAGGATAGATGGTACATTAGGTGACAAAACAAGTTTCGGTCAATTTAAAAGACTGATACCATACAAAATATCTTCCCTAGCCATGACAGAATAAAGTTAGAAGTCAATGGTAGAAGGAAATCTGGACTATCCGCTAATATGTGGAAATTGAACAACACACTTTTTTTTTAAATGAGTATGTTGTCTACATACAGCAGGTCCCATGGGGATCGGCCAAGTGTCAGGTCACAGTGAGGTCAACACCTGCTGGAGAATGCATGGGAAGTATGCTGGTAGCCATCATTGGAAGGTCCACAACCCACAGGAGCAGGCAAAGAGCTCTGTAGCTTTTCTTCTAGAACAGTGTTCACTCTTCCCTCTGAAGGCAATGTCATGGTCCATGGATGTTGGCTAAGCTCTCCCTCAGTGTGAGCCAACAAGTGAGGGCCTGTGTCGGGAGCATTCTGTCCCCTTCCTCCCACCAAGTCAGATCTCCTTCGATGCCCCCACCCAACTCCTCTAAGATTCATCTTCTCCATGCCAAACCCAAACCCATGTGAAGGTGCATAATGATCTCTTTCTTCCTCTATATGCCTACATTCTTTCTAGTTCCATTGTTATGTCGTATACTCCATGCCTGCTTTTCCTCAATATTTGCCTTTGAGCCTCAAAAAGCCTATTTATTTTGTTTTTTTAAACTTGAACTTTGACATTGAATAGCTTTTATTCCTTCCATACTAATCCCTTCTATAGACAATATGTTGTCTTTTTTTATTTTTTTTAATGTTTACTTATTTTTTGTGAGAGACAGGGCACGAGCAGGAGAGGAGAAGAGAGAGAGGGAGGCGCAGAATCCAAAGCAGGCTCCAGGATCCGAGCTGTCAGCACAGAGCCTGACACGGGGCTCGAATCCACGAGCTGTGAGATCATGACCTGAGCCGAAGTCAGACACTCAACTGACTGAGCCACCCAGGCACCCCAACAATATGTTGTCTTTGACTGAGTAGGGGTGACTAACTTTCAAGTAATCTGATATAAAAAGCCTAACGATGAATATTTCTAGATATTATCTTGGTTTTCTTTTGTTTTTGTTTTCAGGTTTTATAGGTTATTTCTGCACCATTCAGTTCCCACTCCCTATGCTTAATATCAAGCATGTAGTAAAGAAGTTTTTTGTTGTTTTTTAAACCAAGAGTTGGCTAGCTAATTCATTCAGCAAATATTGTTTGCTCACCTACTATGAAAAGCACAGTTTAGTTCCAACAATACACTGCTAACTCAGACTATCCCTGGCATTGCTTCTTTTTTTCTTTTGACCTTTGACCCTCTTCAGTCATTTTTTCCCACCACTCTACCTGCCTGCCTCTGACAACCTGGCAACCACCAATCTGTTCTCTGTATCTATGGTTTTTATTTTTGTTTTAGATTCCACATGTAAAAGAGATCATTTGCCTTTCTCTGACTTATTTACTTTTTTATGGCTGAGTAATATTCCATTATAGTTAGATAGATAGATAGATAGATGATAGATATCATGATCTATTTATCCATTCATCCATCAATGGACATTTAAGGTATTTCTATACTTTGGTTATTACACATAATGCTGCAGAAAACATGAGGGTGAAGATATCTTTTCAAGTTAGTGTTTTCATCTGCTTTGAATAAATACCCAGAAGTAAAGTAGCTAGATCCCATGGTAGTTCAGTTTTTAATTTTTTGACAGTGTGTTTAAACAACACACTCTGAAACAAAGAAGAAAACACAAGAAAAAGTAGAAAATAAAGTAAAACCTTGATGTGTGACCATAATTCATTCCAAAAGCACGCTTATAATCCAAAACGTTTGTACATCAAAGCGAATTTCCCCATAAGAAATAATGGAAACTCAGGTGGTTCATTCCAAAACCCAAAAATATTCATATAAAAATGATTACTGTACTGTGATACAAATATAAAGAAAAATAAACAAATTAACCTGCACTTGCCTTGGAAAACCTTCGTGGCTTATGTGAGGGAGACAAGAGAGAGGAGGGTTATTATGTAGGACGACTTTCACTATCACTAACGGAATCACTGCTGTCTATTGGCTCAAAGGAATCTTTTTCTACATGGGGGCCATTGTATACACTTGCATGGATGTTGACTACAGTTTAGGGTTAATGAACTCTTGTCATATACTGTATCTAATGTAACAGGCAATAAAGCAGCAGAGGAATGGGTCTATATCTGCAGGCAGCCTGACCTAGAATGAAGCAAAGCACTCCTAAGCTTACTTTTGTGTGGAAAAGCAAAGGACTGTCCACAGGTGCTTTGAAGCAACAAAAAGTACACTCATGTCAGTTGTGGGCACCTTCCAATGATCTGAAAAATCACTGATTTCTGCCAAACACCACTGCCTGAGACCAAGCATCAGAGCATGGGAGACAATCATCCACAATCTTGCAGTGAGAAAGAGAGAAAGAGATAGAGAGAGAGGGAGGGAGAACCACTGGCTCAGTTGTGGTCATGTGCTACTCATATTGAAAGACATCGCTTGTTTATCAAGTTAAAATCTATTAGACATGTTTGCTCATCTTGCAGACTATTCGCAGAACAGGTTACTTGCAATCCAAGGTTTTATTGTACTTTGGGATGAGTGAAAACTAAAAGACAACATACCAAACATGCAGCAAAAACAACACTCAGGGAAATTTAGAGCTCTAAATACCTATGTTTACAAAAAGAACAAGACATATCTCAAATCTCTAACATAACCTTCCACCTTAAATAATTACGGGGAGCAGGGGGGAAGAACAAACTCAACCCAGAGAAAACAGAAAGAAGGAAGTAATAAGGATTAGAGTGGAGATCAATGAAATAAAGAATAGAAAAGCAACAGAAAAATCAATAAAACAAAAGCTGCTTTTTAAAAAAGATCAACAAAACAAACTTCTAGCTAGATTGACCAAGAAAAAAAAAGAGAACACTCAAGTTACAAAAATCAGCAATAAAAGTGGGACATTACTAATGACCTTACAGAGGTAAAAAGGACTACAAGAGAATATCCTAAACAATTATGTGCCAACAAATTAGATGACCTAGACGGAATGGACAAATCCCTAGAAACACACAAGATACCAAAACTGACTCAAGTAGAAATAGAAAATCGGAATGAACCTATAACTAGTAAGAAGATTGAATCAGTCAGCAAAAAAACTTCCATCAAGGAAAATTCAGGACCAGATCATTTCACTGGTGAATTTTATCAAACATTTAAAGAAGAATTAATACCAGTCTTTCTAAAAATCTCCTTAAAAATAGAGGAGGAAGAGGAATCACTTTCTAACTCATTCTGTAAGGTCAGTATTAACCTGTTAGCAAACTAGGTGAAGACATCACCAAAAAACAAAACAAAACAAAAACAAAACAAAACCCTATGGATCAATATCTTTTTAAAGCATCTGTGCAAAAATTCTTAGAAGACTCAGTCCTGTTAAGATACAGTTCTCTGCAAATCACTCGATATATTCAATATGACTACAATCAAAATCTCAGGAAGATTTTTTGTAGAAATTGACAAGCTGATTGTAAAATTCATATGGAAAGGCAAAGAACCTAGAATTGCCAAAACATTTTTGGAAAAGGAGAAGAAAGTTGAGGACTTATACTACCTGACTTTAAGACTTATTATAAAGACAAGTGACCAAGACAATGTGATTTTGGCATCAAGATAGGCAAATAGGTCAACAGAACAGAGTAGAGTCTAGAAATAGACCTACTCCTCTGTGGTCAATTTATTTCCCACAAAGGTGTAAAGGCAAGTTGGTGGAGAAAGGATGTTTTTTTTTACAAATGTGCTGGAAGGATTGTATAGTCATATGCAAAACAATGAATTCCATTACAAACCATATACAAAATTACCTAAAAAGGGATCATATCCCTAAATGTAAAACCTGAAACTATAAAACTTCTAGACGAAAATATGAGAAAATCTTTGCGGCCTTGAATTAGGCAGATTTCTCAGTCAAAACTCCAAGCATGATTCAAAATAGAAAAAATTGACAGAGTAAGTTTTCTTCAACATTAGGGACTTCTGTTCTCTGAAAGACACTGTTAAGATAAAAAGCAAGCCACAGACTGGGAGAATATATTTGCACATCTCATATCTGATTAAGGACTTTTATCTAAGATACATATTTTTAAAACTCAAAAGAAAATGATGAAAACATTCCAATGGAAAGTATACAACATATTTGAATAGACACTTCAATAAAGAATATATATAGGTGGCAAATCAACGCATGAAAATATGCTCGACTTTATCAGTCATTCAATTAAACAACAAGAAGATGTCAATACACAACTGTTAGAATGGCCAAAATTGAACAACCATTCCCAGCATTGGTGAGAATGTGGAGAAACTTGAACTCTCATACACTGCTGGTGGGAATTTAAAATGGTACAACTACACAAAAGCACTAATTCAAAGAGATATATGCATCTCTATTTTTTTTTCAATATATGAAGTTAATTGTCAAATTGGTTTCCATACAACACCCAGTGCTCATCCCAAAAGGTGCCCTCCTCAATACCCATCACCCACCCTCCCCTCCCTCCCACCCCCCCATCAACCCTCAGTTTGTTCTGAGTTTTTAAGAGTCTCTTATGCTTTGGCTCTCTTCCACTCTAACCTCTTTTTTTTTTTTTTTCTTCCCCTCTTCCATGGGTTTCTGTTAAGTTTCTCAGGATCCATATAAGAGTGAAACCATATGGTATCTGTCTTTCTCTGTATGTATGCACCTCTATTTTTTAAATTTATTCATTTATTTTGAAAGAGAGAGACAGTGTTGGGGGTGGGGGGCAGATACAGAGGACGGGAGAGAATCCCAAGCAGGCTCTGTGCTCTCAGCATGAAGCCCCACTCAGGGATCAATCCCACAAACCATGAGATCATAACGTGAGCTGAAATCAAGAGCCAGATGTTCAATCAACTGAGCCATCCAAGTGCCTCTGCACCTCTGTGTTTATGGCAACATTATTTGCAATAGTCAAAATATGGAAGCAATCCAAGTGTCCATTCATAGATGAATGGATAAAGAAGGTGTGGTGTATATACACAATGGAAGATTACTCAGCCATTAAAAAAAAAAAAAAAGAATGGAATCTTGCCATTTGAAACAACATGAATAGATTTAGAGGGTATAATGTTCAGCGAAATAAGTCAGTCAGAGAAAGATGAATACCATATGATTTGACTCACATGTAGAATTTAAGAAAGAAAACAAAGGCAAAAGAGACAATTGAAAAACAGACTTAACTATACAGAACAAACAGATGGTTACCAGAGGGGAGCTGGGCCGGGGGAAGGGTGAAATAAGTAAAGGGGGGTAAGAGGACACTTACCGTGATGAGCCCTGAATAATGTACAGAATTGTTGAATCACTATATGGTACACCTGCAGCTAATATAACACTGTACATTAATTACACTGGAATTTAAAAAACAAATGAATTCATTTTTGAAAATAAAAAATACATATAAAAAATTAAAAAATTAAATGGTACGACTACAGATCTTCCTCGACTTATGAGAGGGTTACATCTCAATTGAAAAACGTCATCAGTTGAAAATGTCGTAAGTTGAAAATGCATTTTAACACCCCTCACCTACCGAGCATCAGGTAGGTTTAGCCTCGCCTGCCTTAAACGTGATCAGAACACTTACTTTAGCCTCCAGTGGGGCAAAATCGTGTGAGACACGATTTTCTAAGAAAGTCTTGAGTATGTTGTGTAATTTACTGACTGCTGTACTGAAAGTGAAAGCGGATTGGTTGTCGGCGTATCAGTTGTTTGCCCTTACGGCCCCGTGGCTGCCTGGGAAGTGCCACACAGTCACTGCCTGACCTCAGCAGAGTCTGTACCAACACATCACTAGCCTGGGGAAAGATCAAAACTCAAAATACAAAGGTCAATTTCTACTGAACACGTATCACTTTCGCACCATTGGAAGGCTGAAAAATGTCAAGTCGACTTATTATAAGTTGGGCGCTGTTGGCGCGTCGGAAAACTCTGGCAATTTCTTAAAATGTTAAGCAGACACCTGGCATATGACCCAATCATTTCTCTCCTTGGTATTTACCAAAGAGATATGAAAGCATATGTCTATCCAAAAACTTCTTTATGAATAGTTCGTGGCAGCTCGATTTGTACTAGCCCCAACCTGAAAACAATCCCAATGCCCATCAGCAATTATCTTAGTCCATCTGAGCTGCTATAACCAAAACTCACAGAGGGAGAAGTTTATGAACAATGGAAATTTATTTAGTTTTTACAATTCTGGAGACTGAAAGTCTGAGATCAGAGTGCCAGCACAGTCGGGTGAGGGCTCTCTTCCTGATTGAAGACTTCACAGTGTATCTTCATGTTGGTGGGACCAACACACTCTCTGGAGCCTCTTCAATAAAGGCACTAATCCCATTTATAATGGCTCGGTCCTCATGATCTAATCACTTCCTGAAGGCTCCACCTCCTGATAGCACCACCTAGGGTATTAGGTTTTCAACATATGAAACTGGAGGGGACACAAACATTGAGACCATAGCAATAAGTGAATGGAGACACAAATTATGCTATAGCCGTACAATGGAAGAATGCTCAGGCATAAAAATGAATGAGCTTCTGGTACATGCAAAAACACAGGTGAATCTCAAAATAATGGTCCTGTGAAAACAGCCAGATGAAAAAGTGCACAAACTCTTTGATTCCATTCATATAAAATTGTAGAAATTGCAAGCTAAATTAGAGTGACAGAAAGATCAGTGATATTCTAGAAATGAGGGAGGCAGGCTAGGGAGGAAGGGATTAAAAGGGAACAGAAGGAAACTTTGGGGAGTGGTGGTTATATTCATTATCTTGATTTGGGGGGATAGCTTCATAGATGTATTCGTATGTTAAATCTATCAAATTGTGGAATTTAAGCATGGGTGGTTTGGTGTATTTCAATTATACCTTAATAAATCCATTTAAAGAAATAATGACGTTTTCTAAAATTAGTGAGAAAGGTGTCATTGCCTGATATTTCTGCACATTTGTTTTGTCACACTTAATAAAAGACAGCTGGATTCTCGTATCTGCTTGCTACATTTAATATGTAGAATTATGTCGTTTTAGTTTAAGTATATAAAGAAAATCCATTTTCACACAAATATATAGCGAGAAAAGGGAGAAATATTTTAATAGCCTTCTCAGGTACTTGTCGATATTCTTCCTTGATATCACATCAAAACTTGACAAGTGGTACTTTCTTAGAAGTTAGTTGCGGTGTGAAATCTTAAACCAGATTAATGAGTTTTTCATACTCTGCTATGTTAAAAACCCCTGATTCATTTTATAGTTTGAATGGATCTTTTTCCATGTGTAGTTTTTCCATAGCATGCATCGGTCATTTGGAAACTATTGACTCACTGAGTTATGCAGAGTTTTCGAGTGTAGACACTGATCTTATCAAAAAGTCCTCAAGTATTGGAGAGGTGTCAAATTCACTGTGGCAAGTACAAGTTTTCCAAAGCTCCTAATTTTCCCTTGAAAACTCAAGTCTTAGAATTGGCAGCAGATGCTATTCATTGTTTTTCTCGAAACAACAGCCTCCTTTCGATCATTTTCTGAAAAAAAAAAAAAAAAAGAAGAAGCCTGCCAAACATTCAAATCTAAATACCCATAGTTTCTATGTCACTTATTCTCTTAAAAAAATGGTTTCCCCTAAGGCTAGTGGCGAGTTCAGCTTGCAACTCCACCATTTCACAAGGGCTCTTTTGGAGACGGCCGTCTTCCTTTGGTAGACAGCAAAAGTGCTTCATGCATACCTCTCATCCCATCACACCACATATTAAAATGTTCTTTTCCAAGGATTTGAGACTGAGTAGAGGAAGTTTTCACATTGAGAACATTCTTTTTTTTTTTAATTTTTTTAAATGTTCACTTATTTTTGAGAGAGAGAGAGACAGAGTGCAAGTAGGGGAGGGGCAGAGAGAGAGGGAGACACAGAATCTGAAGCAGGCTCCAGGCTCTGAGCCATCAGCACAGAGCCCCATGCAGGGCTCGAACTCACGAACCACAAGATCATGACCTGAGCCAAAGTTGGACGCTTAACCGACTGAGCCACCCGGGTGCCTCCTCACATCAAGAACATTCTTAAGTGACACTGGTCCTTCTATTTTGGTGAGGGCATGACAGGGAATTGGACGTTGAGAGCTCTGCTAATAGTTTGGTGCCACTGCTCTAATGTGTACTATGCCATTGCAGGTTTACCCCCCAGTGTTTCTGAACTTTGTGTCCAAATGTTAACACAGTGAAAAGGGGTCTCTGGGACCCCTATGGGAGCACAGACCACATTTTAAGAACTACTTCCCTAGACTGAAATTACAATGCTTGTGCTTGACCCTCATCATCCTGCCTAGAAATCAGTGTGCCCTTAAAACCAGTCAAGCTTCCAAAGTCCTACTCATTCATCTCGTACGTGTTTACTGAGTGATTACTTTGGGCCAGCTGCAATTCTAGGTGCTGAGAAGAGAGTGAAGGAAACATAAGCCTTGCCGCCTTAGATCTTATATTCTGGGGGGGAGACAGACCATAAACAAACAAAAAATAAATAATTAGGATGCCCGATGATAAGTGTCATGCAGAAAAACACAGTTGGGAGATGGAGATACGAGGAGGGAACCTCCATTAACAGAGTGTCAGGAAAGCCCCCTGATAAGATG
The DNA here is from genome assembly GCF_027475565.1 of Acinonyx jubatus. NCBI lineage: Eukaryota > Metazoa > Chordata > Mammalia > Carnivora > Felidae > Acinonyx > Acinonyx jubatus. The sequence goes on along the minus strand of NC_069382.1, from coordinate 160,178,085 downwards.
CTTGAGGTAAACCTTTAAGAAAGTGAAAAAGCTGACTGGGCAATATCTGTGGGAGGAGCATTTCTTCGAAGAGGAGCAAGTGCAAATGCACTAGATGCTTGGCTCATTGGAAGGACCTCAAGCAGGATGTATGACTGGAGGACAGTAGGTGAGGAGAGGAAAATGTAGTATCAGAAGTGAGGAGGGAGCATACCATGTAGAGTTTTGTGGGCCAGTGGGTTTTAATCTGAATAGGATGGGATGTCATCAAATGACTTTGACCCAGTGAATAAATAACATGATCCACTGAATGTTTTCTAAGGACCCTTCTAGTTGATGTTTTAAGAATGGACATTAGAAGGTACAGACAGAAGCATGGAACCCCAAGCACCAGGCCAGAGCAGGAGCTGCAGAAGAGGTGAGAAGCAGTCAGATTAGGGATATACTTTAAAGGAAGAGCTAGCCAGATAGTATAAGAGAAAGGGGTGACATTTAACCCCAAGACTTGGGCCTGGATAGCTAGAAAAATGGGATAGCCATTTATGGAGACAGGGAAGCCTGCTGAAGGTCAGAATTTGGAGGCCAGAGGAGACAAAGAGCTCCATTTTGGACATCTTAAGCATAAGATACCTTTAGCCATCCAAGCTCCCTTACTCTTTCCTCCCTGTAGTCACCTTGCAACATAGAGTTGCTTTATGTCACATGACACCAGGGCCGGTTTTACAGGCACACGATCTGTGTAGTGGGACAGGACCCACCCTCAAAAAGATCCCATTCTTAATTTAATGCTCTGCCGTCACTGCCTTGAGACTTCTAAGAATTTTATCCTTGAACTTATGCTCTGTAAGTGAAGTCCAATGGGGAAATGGGGCGTGCCTGTGAGCAGCAGAGACGCACCAGGCAGCCACACTCACTCCCAGGCACAGGGGGCAGCTGGGGTCTGAGCAATTGGCCTTGCAGCCTGGAGCGCATGTGCGTACCTCAGGGCGGTGGGACCTGGCCACAGGTTGACTGTGGTAACTGAGGCGGCAGCAGCAACAGTGCATGCATGTGGCCGAGGGAGGAAGAAGGGCAACAATGAGACCCTTAGGGGGAGGCCGGCTGGTCCATCCAACCGCCGGAGCCCACCCCTGCAACATCAGCACAGACAACTTCTGGACCTGAGCACCAGGACCAGAACTGCTAGCTCTTGGGCAGTGACCTCTGCCAATAACTTATTACAAAACAGAGACATACACGTGGATATTGCAATAAAGATAAGCAGGGAGTTATTAGAATTCTTGAAAGAAACTCCAGTTTTAAAACCCAATGCAACATCAGGGCGCCTGGGTGGCTCCATCAGTGAAGCCTCCAACTTCCGCCCGGGTCATGATCTCACGGTTCGTGAGTTGGAGTCCCACGTCGGGCTCTGTGCTGACAGCCCGGAGCCTGGAGCCCGCTTCGGATTCTGTGTCTCCCTCTCTCTCTGCCTCTCCCCCACTCATGCTCTGTCTCTCTCTGTCTCTCAAAAATAAATAAATGTGAAAAAAAAAAAAAAACCTAACGCAACATCACAAAGCAAATACGCACAAGCCTAGAAATTAAGATGTAAAGATCATCACAGCTGATAGAAAAGAGAGAAATGTTCAGATAAAGTTTCAGAAGAACCAATCTTTGAGGAAGATGATTTTAGAATGAACTTTTGCTGCACTGAAGCAAAAAAGGCTTTTGGGATGATGTCTGTATCACAACACCACTTTCTGTTTCTTGCACTGCCTCCACGTGCTACAGGAACCACCAGGAGAAAGACTAAAACGCTACTGTATAAATTAACAGTTAAAATTAAATCATTTCAGACTTACTCAACGCAGATTTGGATGAAGGGTCAATCCCTTCAGAATCCCTTTAGAAAAAGGGTGGGCGAGAACCATCAGCTCTAGGTGTGCTAGAAATTCTATTTTGAAAGAATTCTCAACACATAGGTCAGTGTTGTTCAAACTATAAAGGAATCTTAGTAACTGCGATCATGGTTGTCAGCAGAAAGAACCTTCTCAAAATGGAAAATGATAAAAAAAATGATTTACAATCTCGCATTGGTCGAAAGCAACTGAAGTCTTTCAATTATATCAATTGAAAATAAAGCTGCTAAAAGTATAAATTGTGATGAGCTAATACATTTACAGAAAACTGAGCCAGGAAAGAAAAATCTTATGATCAAGTTCTCACATTAATAAAGCGTTATTGGGGCGCCTGGGTGGCGCCGTCGGTTAAGCGTCCGACTTCAGCCAGGTCACGATCTTGGGTCTGTGAGTTCAAGCCCCGCGTCAGGCTCTGGGCTGATGGCTCAGAGCCTGGAGCCTGTTTCCGATTCTGTGTCTCCCTCTCTCTCTGCCCCTCCCCCGTTCATGCTCTATCTCTCTCTGTCCCAAAAATAAATAAATGTTGAAAAAAAAATAAAAAAAAAATAAAAATAAAGTGTTATTATGTAGAATATTGTACAAAAATATAATACTAAAAATACTCTTTGCAGCTTGCAAGCTTATGTTGTTACTCACTTATCACTCTTCCTCCTATTGCATTTTATAAGTAATTAGTGGTTTTATGGAAAAAGCTTTATATTTTAGTAAGTATAATAGCATTTTTCCCCTGTTCTTTTTACACAAAGGCCTCCTGTCTGACAAAGAAGTCTGACCAAGCTTTCGGTGGGTTTCAGTGCATTCCGACCAGACTCTCCACATTGGCTACAAACCAACAGGGCAGTGACTGGATGGGGCCCATGTCTTCAGGTACCTGCCGAAATTAGCGTTGACTGAGTGATGCATGAATTCAGGGATATTCTGGGTTCCTTCACTGGCAATGCCAGGATACTTAGAAACTACTTGTAAGGGGATTGTTTTGAGTATGGAAACGAAAAGACACAACAAATGATCACACATGGTTTATTTAACTATGACCATATTCATCTCAGGTTCTGGATATCCTTTCTATGCAAAAGTAGTTTCACTCGAGACCAATATAAATGTCATTGACTGAGGTCAACGTGTCATGAAGAAGCTTATTCATAACATCGTAGGTCCCAGATGGAGTCTAAATGACAGCCAGATATGTATGGGCACATTTGGTAAAGTGGCCGTGTGGGTCTGCCAAATACTGACTGGCAGAAGAAGATACTGGATAAAACTAGCAGGGCTTAATAAACACACCTGTGAGTAGAGGGGAAGGAGGCTGTTTACAGCACGGTGGTTGTAACTTGGTTCCCTCTCTGATCTAAACCCATAGCTGGGTGCCAGGGTTATAGAGAGCAAAGTAAAAGCCATAATAGCTACTTGGCTGATGTGTGTAACTGGACCCCAAGCAGCTCTAGTATAGGGCACTTTAAACAGAGTGTAGCACAGGAGTGCCTGGGTGGCTCAGTCCGTAAAGCATCTGACTCTTGATTTCAGCTCAGGTCACGATCTCATGGTTCATGGGTTCAAGCCCTGCGTCAGGTTCTTCACTGAGCGCATGGAGCCTGCTTAAGATCCTCTCATTCCCTCTCTCTCTGCCCCTCCCCTTCTTGTGCTCTCTCTCTCTCTCAAAATAAATACACAACAAAAATTAAAAACAAAACGAAGAGTATAGCACAATGCAAGTACAGACAACGGGCGGTGACGGGGGTGGCAAGGAGCATGGACCTTCCCACACTTTCATCTACCTTCAGTCCCTAGTCCAACCAACAGCCAGAGAAACCTCGAGAAAACAAACAAGTTTTGCCTAGAACCTTTCAGATTAATCTAAGGACATGGTTTTTCTAAGATAAGATCTTGGGATGAAGTCCAAGCTTAAGTCACAAACATGTCCACTAAACTGCTATGCAGAAGACAATGAAGGAAATAATTCTTACTCCTAGAAAAGATGGAGAAACGGGTGTCCCATCCCAAATCATCAGTAGAGTGCCTAACACCCACAGATGTTTAGTGTGAGGGCACTACCAAGGCAGCATTGGGGGCAGGTATCCTGGTATCCAGGATTCAGAGGAGGCCAGAAGAGCCAGAGTTCCCCTGATACTTGATGGAAATCCCTGGAAAACCATTGGACTTGCACATAGCATGGGATGGTGGTGTTCAAATAAAGCTCATGTAGATCTCAAAGAATAGGGAGTTCCTGGTTGGCATCTGAGATAAGGTTGAATGAATGGAATGAATGAGGAAATGAAAGAATGAATGGAGTTAGAGGTGTCAGTTACTTTGAAGTGAGAATGGAGAATTTTAGCATTTTATATACTTCAGTAATCCCAGAGGAGTCTACGATGATGTCTGAGTATCAGACACTCCAAAGTCTATCCATTTGATTAGAAATACCTCCGATAATACTTCTAGGCACTTTAGCACCAGATTTCAAGTTTTCATCAGTCTAAAACCTTGAGGTCAGTCTTGTATCCTCTTTTCCTCTCATACCCCACATCTCAGCTGTCAGTAAATCCCAGTAAGTCTACCTTCAAAACATATCCAGAATCCGGGGCCCCTGGGTGGCTCAGTTGGTTAAGCGTACGACTTCGCTCAGGTCATGATCTCACAGTTGGTAAGTTCAAGCCCCGCGTCGGGCTCTGTGCTGACAGCTTGGAGCCTGGAGCCTGCTTCAGATTCTGTGTCTCCCTCTCTTTCTGCCCCTCCCCTACTCACACTTTGTCTCTCTCTGTCTCTCAAACATAAAAAAAAATTATAAAAAAAAAAAAACGTATCCAGAATCCAACCACTTCTCACCAGTCCACGGCTACCACCCCAGTCCCAGCCAACACCATCTGTTTCCTGGATAATTGCGGTAGCTTCTTTATTGATCTCCCTGCCTCCATGCTTTCTTCTCTTGGAATTGTTCTCAACTGTTCTTAAAGTTTTCAGGTCATGCTACTCCTGCCCAAAACCTTCAGTTGTTTCCATATCTTGGCTACTTTGAATAATGCCGCTACAAACATGTGAGTACAGATGTCTCTTCCGCATAATTATTTCATTTCCTTTGGATGAACATCCAGAAGTGGGATTGCTGGATCATATGGTAGTCCTATTTTTAATTCCTTGAGAAACCTCCATACCGTTTTCCATAGTGGCTGCACCAGTTGACCTTCATGGATGTGTTAACTCAAAGGGAGAACCCTTCCGCGATGTATACATGTATCAAACATAGGGTATGCTTTAAATATCTCATAATTTTATTTGTCAATTACACCTCAATAAAGCTAAGGGGGAAAAGTCTTCAACAGCTTCCATTTCACTCAAAGGGAAAGTTATAGTCCTTACAATGGCCCACAAAGCTCTATGGGATTGGCCTGCCCTAGCCCCACCTTATCGCCTCATCTCCTACTGTTGTCCCCCCCCTTCTCTTCACTTAGCCACACTGGGTTCCTTACTTTTCTTGCATGTGTCTCATGTCATGGCGCTAGGCATCTCCTCTGCCTGCCACATTCTTCCCCCAGATAGCTGTACAGCTTCCTTCCTTGATTTTGTCAAGATTTTGCACAAATGTCACTTTCTCTGTGAAACCTTCTCTGGACACCCTTTACCACTGTGAAACTCTCAACCACCTGGGACCCTTCCCTTTTCCTGCTTCATTTTTCTCTAACCATACATTATCATCTGACATAGGATATATTTCATTTGATGGTTTTATTTGTTATCTGTTTCTTCCCAATAGAGTGAAAGCCCCACCAGAGCAGGGATTGTTATCTATTTTATCAGAAGCATATCCCTAGCTCCGCTAACAACACCTGACCCTACCAGGTGCTCAATAAATAAACAAATAAATGTGTTGGTCATTCTAACTCTTATTTGAGGCCATTTCTCCTGCCAAACCTCAGTTTATTTACAACCCTCTTCACGGCGACCCAATCCTGGCAGCTGGCAGTGGCATGTGAAGGAAATCGTGCTTGGAAAAACACAGTCCATCATCGGAACCCCTAGGGGCATTGCTAGGGCAACAGAGATTATGGTTCAGCTAGTTTGGACTCAACTGCTTCCTCTCATCATTCATAAATCTGGAGCTGAGATTGGCAGAGAACAAGTGGACTCTGGCTGCCCAGCAGTTAGAGGAGGGACCTTTGATAGGCCCCCCTTGAGAAGTCTAACAACCCCATCCGAGAACCAGCTGGACTCTGGCAAAATCCTCAGAATTCTGGGAAGCTGTGTCTCAGCACAGGAAGTACTAATTCTCCCTTTCTTGGCCTGCTGACTGGTCATTCCCCACAGAAAAGTCCTTCTTCCTAAACAACAACTATTTCACTAACATCAGACCAATACCCCTGCACTGCTTGGGATATGTATATTCTTCACCTACCCACTGGTTTTGAGATTAAAACCATGACATCTTATGTTGGCTGTGCATCTGTCCATGAAACGCAATAATTACAAGTTGACTTTTGGTGATGCTTTCTTTAAGAACAGACTCTGGCGTGGGGTGGGGGTGGGGGGTGGACATTCTAGGACAGGTAAGGTAACCTTGCCTGCCTGGTGAGTGCTGACATTGGGGGAGTCTACCAATCCCCAGAAATTCTTCCTTACTCTAACTCACCAAAACAATAGGTTAGTCAAGAAGGATTGCTGCCTTGACAGGATAGATTTTACCACATTGTATGGGCTGAACTGTATCTTCCCAAAGTCATATGTTGGAAATCCCAAGCCTGGTACCTCAGAATATAACTGTATGTGGGGATAATGTCTTAAAGATGTGATTAAGTTAAAATGAGGCCATTAGGTGAGGCCCTAATCCAGTATGACTGGTGACCATAAGAAAAGGAAAGGGTGAGTGCACACGGGGGCGATCATGTGAGGATACAGTGAGAAGGTGGCCATCTCCAAACCAAGGAAAAGAGCCTCACAGGAAACTCACCCTTCTGGCACCTTGATCTTGGACTTCCAGCCTCCAGAACTGTAAGAAAGTAAATCTTTGGTGTTTAAGCCCGCCAGTCTGTGATATTTTATTATGGCAGGCCCTAGCAAACTAAGACATGACCTTATTTCTCATGCTCTATTTCTGTTCCTATCTGATCCATCAAAATCACAAAATGCTGAAAATTCTGAAGATATGAGGGCCTTCCGAAGCAAATGCATTTCTTTTTTTTTTCCTTCATGTGTATTTATTTATTTATTTATTTTTGAGAGGGAGAGCACAAGTGAGAAGTAGAGGGTGAGAATCCCAAGCAGGCTCTACTCTGTCAGCCCAGAGCCCGATGTGGGGCTCGATCTCACAAACTGTGAGATCATGACCTGAGCCAAAATCGAGAGTTGGACACCTAACCCACTGAGCCACCCAGGCACCCCTGCAAAGGCATTTCTTACGTACCCACTGCAACGTTCTTGTAAATGCCTTTAGAAATTATAGCCCGCAAGATGATTCCTATGGCCCTTAACTCTCATGGCGATATAGAGTAACTTAGGGACAACCACGTAGGTGATTTGCAGGAAAAAGCTGACTGGAATCGTGCTCTTAATTTTGCTAGTGTACCAGAGTTGGGTGAGAACAAGAATGCTGACTTTTACCGCTGAAACTCACTGAAATATGTAAACCAAACTGCAGACGTATTACTTGACAGTGAGAGTTATCTCTCGCTAGTGGCTAAAATACTGCTACTCCTATCTGAGGCATGGTGTTCCCACTCACAGAACACTGTGGGAGACATATTGGCAACTGGTGATCAGAAGTGAGCCATGTGTGTGGCATCAGATCAAAGGAGGGTAGTGGATAGTCACCCAGGTGTTTTTCCAGGTCATGGTCCCTGTGCCAGGAGAGAGCCCTTCTCCAGGCACCAGAAAGCTGGTGCTGCCCCAGAGCATCTCCCTCATCCGGACAGCACCAGGTACACATGAACAACTTTGCATGCTCCAAGCTGATGCCGCCCTTTCCTGTTCACCTACCCTTTCTCCTCACAGGACACCATGTGATTGATTCGACTTCCTTTTTCTCATGACAAATCACATTGGAGTTGGAGTTTTAGCTGTTCCCAAATTTTCTGAGCCCTCATTTACAGTTTCTTGCTTTCCCCTCAGAGACAACAGTCATGTTCATTGCACGTGGATTTTATTAGAGAAACACTGAGGGCAGCCATTTCTCCAGGTTTTAGGGAGCACGTTAGCACTACAATTTCATGAATGGATAATAATACCTGGTTTTCAGCAGGAAAAAAAATATGTTCTGGGTGTTATTGTTTATTTTATTCCCCTTTTTCAATTCCTGGGGGGTGGGGGGTGACAACCCAAACCGAAGCCTCCTTTCGCTGCTCTTCCCCTGCTTCCTGCCCTGTCATGTGTGTGTTTAGCTTCTCTGGCAAGTTCCACTTATGGCGGCCAACATCCCTCTTGAGTACCTAGGACAATAGAAGTAACAAACACTTCAAGGGATCTAGCCAGAATTTGTTTGGTTGCAAGAAATACCCAAGCTAGTTTGAATAAAAATAAGACTTCCTAACAAAGATATACAACCTATGGGAAACTGAAGCTTTTAAGTCCAAACCTCACCCAGGCAAAGCACATCCAGTCTGGCTCCAGTGCAGGGGTGGGAGGAAGGGAGAGCTTAAGAGCAGGGTTTTCCCAGCCCTGCAGCGATGGATCCAAAATCCGTGAGATCTTGTGTAAAACACCCTTCAAAGTTACTTGGGGGGTCTAAGAAGAAAAGGAAATCATTAAAATATATCTGTACATGATTTTTGTTCAATTATAGAAAGCATTCTGCTGTGCCTCAGGATGAGAGGGTGTTTTGATGGCAAAGACCCCCTCTGTGCATCTTTCCTGTTCTTTCTCCAGGAACTGTTGGAAGATTGATTAAGAGGGTCTCTCACAGAGCTTTCAAGTAATCTTTCTCTGCAGGTCGCCCTCTCGTCTGGTGTCTCCACCATTTCTCTTTGTACCTTGCTTCTGTTCTTTCCCTCGCTCTCTCTCTCGCTCAGCTGGCTTTCTCACTGGGCCATTTCTGCACCTTCTCCCTTAACTGAAACTTGCCCTGTGGCCTTGGCATCTCTTCACTGGGCCACAAAACTTATTCTGTAGCACCTGTCAGTGCAAATTACTAGTTTCTGTTACTCCCAGGCCAAATTACCAAGAGGGAGAGAATCTGAAGGCCATCAGGTAGCTGGATAGGTCTGCATCAGGCGTCCCCCATGGTGTAATCAGCACTGATGAAGGTAGACGTGCTCACCTCTCACATAGGATGGGGCACAAGAAGCCAAGACGGAGGGTTGGGTGGCAGCAAATAGATCAATATGTTCTCTACTTCCAAGTCTCCTGGCTACCCCTGGAGACACCAGCCCTGGAGGCCGAGGCTCCTGATGCCCATTCAGTGCTGCACCCACTACAACATATGCAGTGAATACACTAACAGTAGAATTCCTCCATCCAGAAATAGACCCACAGATACGCTGTCGCTTGCTTTACGACAAAAATGCCACCATACCGCGGTGAAATGGGATGGCCTTTGCATTAAGTAGTGCTGGAACAATTCGATATTCATATGGCAGGGAAGGGAAAGGAATAAACCCGGACCCCTACCTCAGGTCACACTCAAAAGTTAATTTGAGATGTATTATGGATACAACTGGAACTCTTATGCACCGTTGATGGGATCTCAGCCGTTTTAGAAAACCATTTGGCCATGAGCACTAAAGTTAAACAAGCATATACCCTCTGAGCCAGGAATTCTGCTCCCGGGTATGTACCAAAGAGAAATGAGTTCTTGTGCCAACTAAAAGACATATGCCAGTGTGTCCTTAGCAACCTTATTTATAATGACCCAAGATGGAAAACAACCCATATGTCCATCAACCGGAGAATGGTTGAATTCTGATATAGCCAGCTAATGAAATGCATTACCTAGTTTAAGAAAGAAAAATCCACTGATGCAAGCAACAGCATGAATGAGCCTCACAGACATGTGGAGCAACAAAGGCTAGACACAAAAGACACACCCTGTGTGCTCCCGTAGATACGAAGTCCACCAGAAGGCAAAACTAACGGACGGTGATAAAAATCATGAGTAGTCACGTCTAGTAGGGGGCTGCACACGGGCAGGGGAGAGCATAAGGAACCGTTCTGACGTGCTGCCGATTTTCCTATCTTGATCTGAGCGATAGCTACGTGAGTGCACACGTATGCCAAAATGTATGGAGCTCCCTACTTACAATTGTACGTCTTGCTTTGTCTACTTCGGCAGGTGCTCATTTTTGTGCCACAAGAGAAAAGTAAATGCAGCGATTCCAAGTAAAAGTCTAAGTGGTGGAAGCAATGGTTCTTCTCATTTTTTGTCTTTTCTAGACTATGCTCAAAGCCACCATGAAACAGGGGAGTGGAAATTAATAGCACTGCCACAGTAACGAATCATGAATAGTCTTTGAAGGAATCATCACGTCACCATATTGGGGGTCTTAAAACCATTTGTCCAGAAATCTATATTTTCTCTCATATGGAAAAAAAAATACATTTTACATGTTCCGGGCAGTCTTAACTTTTCTCATCGGCTACCCTTACACCACTCCGGAAATCTGGTGGGTTAGGGAAAATGAAGCAGGGAAAACAGCTTTTATCTTCTCCATCTGAAAAAAAAAAAAACACAAAACCCTAAGGGGGTTTCTATAAAGGAAGAATAGAATGGATGGTTCATGCTATTAACCATGTGTGCAATGGCCTCTCTGGCGGGCAATGCAATCACTGTACAAGTATGTCCCACACTCGGTCTCCTGTTTGTTAGGAAAATAAGAAACAAGACGTGAACACTGGGAAGATAAATCTTGAGCAGAACTCTGCTCCAAACAAAAGTAATAGAAGCAGCCGCCGGTTCAAGACTGAAGGGGCGAAGGGAGGGTGGTGTGCACACGGAGATAAAGTCTGGGAAGCAAGAGGCTTTATCTGGAAGCAGTGTGCAGAAAAGCATCAATAAGCTTGAGCAGACAGAACACGTGGGTCTGAGTGATAGCTTACCTTCGTCCTGAGTGCCTCTGTGCTGACCTTCCAAACACCAGATTTGCACCTGACGGGAAAGTCTGCGTAAGTTTCCTTAGCCATTATTTATTTTTATTTTTTTTTTAATTTTTTTTAACGTTTTTTTTTTTTTTTTTGAGACAGAGAGAGACAGAGCATGAACGGGGGAGGGGCAGAGAGAGAGGGAGACACAGAATCAGAAACAGGCTCCAGGCTCTGAGCCATCAGCCCAGAGCCCGACACGGGGCTCGAACTCACGGACCGCGAGATCGTGACCTGAGCTGAAGTCAGATGCTTAACCGACTGAGCCACCCACGCGCCCCCCATTATTTATTTTTAAAAAATATTAGATAAGAGAGTAATAACACTTTAAAGGGGGAGGGAAGAGTGGAATTGTGGAATTGAAAGACTTCCAAGTATTTCTCAAAGCCTAGTTCTACTGTGAATGGGTTATGTGGCCCGGTGTAAGTCCCCCAGCATTTCTGGGGGTTGAGCTCTGCACTTGCAAAACAGAGGGACTGAGTTAGAGTCTGAGTTTCTATCAGCCCTCCCCGCCCTGACATTAAATTGTGCTCCATATTCCCCATTTAAAGCACTTATGGAAAACATGTGATAAAGTTTCAGAAAGATGTTCATCAAATACGCTTCACAGTTTTATTTGTTTATTTTGAGGGAAAGAGAGAAAGAGAAAGAGCATGAGCAGGGGAGGGGCAGAGAGAGAGAGACAGAGAGAGAGAGGATCTCAGGGCTTAGAGGATCTTGGTGCAGGGCTCGAACTCACAAACCGTTGAGATCATAACCTGAGCCAAAATCGAGTCGGACACTTAACCAGCTGAGCCATCCAGGCGCCCCTCAGATATGCTTTAAAAATGAAGGTTGGTGCTTGAAGGGCTAAGCTTCTGGTAATGTGACATTTTGCTCCTTTGAACATCTTTTGTGAGCTGGTTTCATTTGGGTACTTTTCCTCTCTACCTAGAGGCTCTTCCAAATGACAGCTTCTCGATTATCATCAGCCTCAACTCAGAACATCAACCACCCTTGTTCTACTTCTTTTCCTGCACAGTCTCGGGAGCCCCAAATAGGGGACCACTAGAAGAGCAATTTTCGTCTATTCACATGACTTTCATCTACCCTCATAGAGAGGAGAACATAATCATGGCCGCAGTTCCCTCCCTTTGAGACCCGGAACACGGAAACCTACCAGCCACAAGGGAAGGGGGCTTGACGCTCCGCAGTACTGCTAGGATTTCTCCACTGGGCCTCCAAGGCAGACCCTGGGAAATCTGAAAGCAGAGGAGTGTCATGCTACACACAAAAGACAAGGCGGATATTTATTCTGCATTTACATTATGCTGGATCTCAAGTTTTTGCTGCCCTCAAGTTTAGACCAAACCTGTAAAACGTCCGTGAAACAGAAACAATTCACAGCGGTTGAATTCAATACAACAGGTGTTTAACTTTGGATCAGTCCAACAAGTTTCTGACTCAAGATTCTTTCTCAAATGAAATTGTCTTTTTTTCCAGGACTGCCTGGCTCAAGATGGTATCGCTACCTATACTTTATCATTCAAGTTAACCAGGAAGACATTTGACACAAGTCTGCTAGGCTGAGAGAGTGAAATAGCCTCTCTTCATCATAAAACGTTCTTTCTTTTAGCGGGAAACCAGCAGGAAGACAGAAGGCAAAACGCTTTGACCACAGTTGACCTTGAAAATGGTGATTTGGTCTCAACGGACACTGATCACAATCTTCAATAGAGCTCAGAGATCTGAAGGAAATAGTGGCATTTAACACCACCCTCTCTTCTTTTCTTAACTTTTCTGCATCAGATACCATGCTCTCGTCTTTTTAACATTTTCTGCTTCTGAAATGTGTACTTAAAACCCCCAACCGCGGTCACAAAATAGCGTTTGTAAAGATATAATGCCCAAAACACGACCCACGAACAACCGTCATCCAAAATCCACTGGGCGTGGGGGCGTGGTCCTCGCTAAAATGCAGATTCCTGGGCCCAACGTCAGAGCTACCAAGTCAGAATCTGTGAAAACGGGACTTGGCCGTGTGGGCTCTTAGCGAGTGTCCTGAGTGATTCTAAAGCACAATGAATTTGAGAACCATTTGTCCGGCTTCCTTGGCCTAAACAAAACTGAGGTTTGACCGTTCAATTTTAACAACAGCTTAAAGGAAGACCACAGAAAGAAGTCCTCAGGTTTCTGATATATTGAAGGACAAGGCAGAGGAGCTTTTCTGGTTGATCAACGTGGGCTCTGAGGAGGGGCGTGGCTTGTCTCCACGACTGCCACCACTCCAGTGGAGTCGCAATATGGAGATGGGAGGCCTCTGGGGGGATCGTCCTTGGGTGATGGCATGCAGTGTGGGCCACACGAAGTCTGAGGTGCACACTAGACATGTAAATGTCGGCATCAATTAGACAATTGAATAGGATTTTCCAGTTTGGGAGACTTTACTTGTCCACACCCACAGAATGTCCAACACCAAGAGTGAACCCTGATGTAGACTATGAACTCTGGGTTACGATGAGTCAACGTGGGCTCATCGGTTGTAGCAGAGGTACCATCTGATGGGGATGTTGCTAATAGGGGACTGTGCATGTGGGGGGCAGGGAGCATATGTGAAGTCTCTGCACCTTCTCCTCGATTTTGCTGTGAACCTAAAACTTCTCTGAAAAATAGTCTATTTAAAACAAAACAAAACAATGACCACAAAAACAACCTACAACCTGGGATGCCACCCCCCTGATACTGGCCACCAGGCCAGTTATCTCTTCTTTAGAAGAGAAGTTTAAATGACCACAGATCGTTCTATGATATGGGGTATCAACGTGTGTGCGTGTGTGTATGTGTGTGTGCTTTTCATGCGCGCAAGGATTACCTGGGGATCTTGTTAAAATCAGATTCTGGTTCAATGGGTCTAGGGTGGGTCATGACCTTCTGTGGTTCCAACCAGCTCCTGGGTGATACCGTTGCTGCTGATGCATGGTCCACACTTTGAGCAAGAAGGGCCTAGAGCTTTCCATTCTGGAGTTCTCTATGTGTCTCACAACTGAAGGACCTGGTCTCTGGCTTCTGTGAACCCATGTATCCTCTTACTGACATGCCTGCATCTGGAACATTATGGTAACTGATTTGGCCACAGCCCTTTCAGAAGCTAGCAGCAATCTGAAAATAGTGATGAGGGTTTCGAAGTTACAAGTTTGGCTTCATGTCCCATTTTCACTGCCTATTTCCCGCGAACAACCTTGGGCAGGATACTTAAGAAGCTATGCCTCAGTTTCTTCGTCTATAATGTGGGTATACTAATGCCTAACCCTCCATGTTGTTGGCAGAATCAGGTGAGGAGATGGAAAGTAACAACACTCTAAATTACAAAGGGCAGCATCACTTCATGGGTGATTGAGAAGGTGGGCTCCAAAGTTTGACAGAATCACTGTTTTCCAGTTGTGGCACTTTAGATGAGTCCCATAATCTCTCCGGGCTTCAGTTTCCTTGTCTGTACAGTAGACCTGTCTCACGGAGTTAAGAAAATTAAATCAGATCATGTGCAATGCAAGGTCCATAACTGATATATTTCAAATGTTAGTAAAAACATTTTTTTAAAAAAAGGGGGCCACTGGGTGGCTCAGTGGGTTGGGCATGCGACTTCAGCTCAGGTCATGATCTCACAGTTCATGAGTTCGAGCCCTGCGTTGGGCTCTGTGCTGACAGCTCAGAGCCTGGAGCCTGCTTTGGATTCTATCTCCCTCTCTCTCTACCCCTCCCCTGTTCATTCTCTCGCTCGCTCACTCTCGCTCTCTCAAAAATAAATAAACACTAAAAAATTTTTAATATTACGATTTTTTAAAGATATTTTTTATTTCACTATTATAAGCGTTTCAGTACATTCCGATTTTTTTAAAGAAAACATGTACTATATTCACAAATCAGATTAATAAGTCACAGTTCCTCATGTGACAACCTTTCCTGGGTTTATCTAATGTCTAAATCCAGTTAAACATGAATCTCCTGAAAAAGACCATTAGGAAGGATCAGTGGTAGGAATCTGGGCAGAGTGGATGCTGTGGGATGAATTGTATACCCCCAAAATTCAAATGTTGAAGTCCCACAAGCATATAACAAGTACTTGAGAATATAACAAGTTTAGAAATAAGATCTTTAAAGAAGGTGATGAAGGGGCACCTGGGTGGCTCAGTCGGTTAATCGTCTCTTGATTGTGACTCAGGTCACGATCTCACGGTTGGTGAGATCGAGTCCCGCCTCGGGCTCTGTGCTGGCCTCACAGAGCCTGCTTGGGATTCTCTCTCTCCCTCTCTGTCCCCCTCTGCCTGCTGCTTCCCCACTTGTTCTCTCTCTGTCTCAAAATAAATAAATAAACACTTAAAAAACATTAAAGATGGTGACAAAGTTAAAATGATGCCCTTGGGGTAGGACCCTAATGCAATATGACTGGTATCCTTATAAAAGGATGACTCCAGAAGCGTGTGGATAAGGGGGCAACCAGGTGAAAACACAAGGAGACGACAGCCCTCTGCAAACCAAAGAGAGAGGTCTTAAGAGAAACCAACCCTGTTGACACGTTGATCTCAGACATCCAGCCTCCAGAAGTGTAGGAAAATAAATGGTGCCAAGCCCCCCCAGTCTGTGGTATTTTGTTCTGGTAGCCTGGCACACTGCGGTAAAAGGAACTTGTGCCGTGAGCAAACCATACTCTACAAATACGCTGCTGTCTTCCAGGAGTGCCCCCCAATTCCACCTCATTATTATTACATTCAATAAAACTATTCAATGCACAGCTGACATGTGTCATTCTCATACTTTCACATGTAGAGGTTCACATTTTTCACGTGACCCACTTTGTGAATCTGTTCGTCATACCACCGTATGAATTTTGACTCATACTCCAGTCTCCCCTCTGGGAGCCAACAGGTGCACCTGTACGTGAGGCTCACGCGAAGCCACCACACGTGGGGACCACTCTGTCATCTGGCATGCCCGGGGAACTGTGCAGCTTGAGGAGGAGCGTGCTGTGCAGAATAACAGCCCCTCAAAGAGGTCCACGCCTATGGGGCGCCTGGGTGGCTCCGTTGGTTAGGCGGCCGACTTTGGCTCAGGTCATGATCTTGTGGTCCGTGAGTTCGAGCCCTGCGTCGGGCTCTGTGCTGACAGCTCAGAGCCCGGAGCCTTTTTCGGATTCTGTGTCTCCCTCTGTCTGACCCTCCCCTGTTCATGCTGTGTCTCTCCCTGTCTCAAAAATAAATAAAACATTTAAAAAAATTTAAAAAAAAAGATGTCCATGCCCTAATCCCCGGAACCTGTGAAAATGGTAAAAGGGACCTTGCAAGTATGGTTAGGGTAAGCCTCTTGGGATAGAGGGTGATCCTGGATCATCCAGGTGGACCCAATGGGTTGACAGGGGTCCTTATAAGAAGGAAGCAGGAGGGTCAGAGTGGGGAATAAGGGATGTAATGGTGGAAGCAAGAGGTCAACAGGATGTGAAAAGGGAGCCATGAGCCAAGGAATGCAGAAAAGGGCAAGGCAACATTCTTTCCGGAAGCTTCCAGAGCACCATAGCTCTGCTGACACGTTGATTTTAGACTTTGACCTCCAGCACCGCGAGGGAAGAAATCTGTGTTATTCTCAGCCTAAATCTGTGATAATTCATTGTGGGGAGCTCTGGTTTGCAGAGGTGACTGGTTCAGGGCGTGCCAACTGCGGGAGTGTTTGTGGCCACCTCTGCTTGCTCCCAGCTGTCCACTGCAGGGCATTGCCAGCCCCCCGTCTCTGTCTGGGCACCTCGCCGACCTGTAGCCAGTCTGACACCCCAGCCTTCCCTGCCCTGTTTACGGGCATGAGCGGTCAGAACTGTCCATGCCAGGACCTGGAGTGAGGTCTCAGAGGCCCAGACTGTATGGGTTCTACCCTTTTGGTTGCTGGATCCTGGGAGTCCGGAGGCAGGGGCCTGGGCAGCTGAGGGCAGCAGGGAACAGTGGAAGGACACCGAGGGACCTGGGATAGTAGCTATGGAAATATTTCAGTATTTTAGCCTCTTTGGCAGCCTCACTTATCTGACCTGCTTGTGATCCAACCCCGCCACACTCCTTGTAGGGTTTTGTCCTTGATCTCTGCCAGAGATAGAGGCCCCACAGGTGGGCGACAGGGCCAAGATGGATTGGGTGTCCCACCCACAGATACTCAAACCGGCAGCACAGCCACGCCGGGCAGCAAATCACAGCCCAGTCACGGGGCCCGCGTCGGACTCCAGTCCGCAAGACAGGAGGAGATGGCAAGACACCAGTTATTGGAGCCAGAACTCGGAGGATAGGGGAGCGAGAGAGGCCCCCGTTACGGAAGGAACTTCACTGTCACCAACCAGTTGGGAGCAGATCTGAAACACAGCTTTTCACGTGGCGGGATCCTGCTCTCCTGATCCTGCGTTGCTCTTTGAAACAACAGTGATGGAAAACACCAGCAGGAGAGCCAGGGTCCCTGGAACCCGGAGCAAGGAAGAAGGACCGACAGCATCTGCCCACACACACCGGCTGTTTGCAGCTGTCGGTCCGCAGCTGCACTTCCCGGTAGAACCGAGATGACCTTCTGCCTTCAGATGCCGGAGGAACATGCTGGAAAGCGGCCAGGGAAGGCAGTGGGAGCAGGAGTGCTTTTAGCTTATGCAGCACTTACAAACCCAGATCTCCATCTGTGTTTCCCCCAAAGATGTTTTCGGTCTCTTTGAAAAGAACTCATTCATCTTATAAATGTCATTAGGGAAATTGCATGTAACAGGAGGTAAAAGCAGGACCAGAGCATCCAGAGGCTTTGAGGACTCCCCACCCCGCTCTCCCCATCTCTTTCTATTGTGCTCTGTGCTCTCTCTCTCTCTCTCTCTCTGTCTCTCACTGTTTGAATCATGCAAATCTAGAAAGCTCTACTATTTGTAAAAGATTCAAAACAATAATACTTTTCAATAGCAACAGACATTCAATATATTCAGCATTCTTTCACTTCTTCTTCCCTTCATGTACATTACACACACACACACACACACACACACACACACACATCAGCTTGATCCCCTTATGATCTACAGGGCCACACTGCCAACTGTGACTTCGGGACTGGAGATCTTCAGCTGACTGCCAAATCAGGAAGGCAGCAGCCTTATCCCTTTCTGAAAGCTAGATGTACTGATAGCTGGGGAAGACTTAATCCCCAGATCAGCTGCCTGTCCTTGGGCAACACTGTTTCATTCATACCATGAAATGAACTAACCAGATTCTTTGGGTATCTTTGATTATTTCCAGATGGGACTTGGGTCTTAGAACCTACCTGAACAGCTCAACTCTGGTCCTGCACACAAGGGAGTTTGCCCTGCATCTTAAACTTAAGAGGCTCCCCAAACATTTTGCATTGTCGTAAGTAATGTGTATGGAGCATTCAGCATTGATGTCTTGGGAGTCTATAAATGATACCCTCTTTCTTCCCACTCCAGAGCTTGGAACGTGAGCAGTGAAACATGGAAGGACAGATGGAGACCAGAACACAGCCCTACTACTGATGAAGTGGCCACAGGACAAGGCTTTAGCTCATACACAAGTAAACAAATGTATATATTTGATCCTTGAATTGGACTGGATCGCCAATTACAGACAACACTCCACAACCACAGACCCCTCCCCCTGAGGGCGGAGCTAGTCCCCCTTAACCTACCTCATGCGGAGACAGACCAGAACACATCCCTCTGTGGCCTGGCTTGTTTGAAATGACAGTGACTGAGCCATTAGGCTCATTTCTTCTCCCAGACTCCGTATTGGAGAAGTCACTCTGCTGTCCTTCTGGATAGGGGTTGGGCGGTGGAGGGGGAGGGGAAGAAGTAGTGACTGAGGAAAGATTCCTGAAGTCCCTTCACCTGGTAATACAAAAAGTGACATTTCCCCAACATTTCTTGTCTTGGAGCACTGTGCTAATCGTCTCCTTAACAAGCATTAATTCACGTAATTCCCCGGATAACCTTGTGAATTAGGCTCTCTCATTTAACCAGATGGACAAATCTGGAAACTTTGGCTCAGAGAGATGCCCAAGAACCTACGGCCAGTGAGTGGCGGCACCAGACTTTGAACCGAGCCAGTCTGATGCTAGCGCAGGCAAGCCTAAATCACTTCATTGTAACTGCCCCCATCCATCAGTTTTCCTAACATCCCCGTAGAAGAGAAATCACAAAGGTTACAGGCGGAAGGGCAGTTACAACCAGCCATTCCACCCCTAAAGAAACTCACGTACCTACGCACAGGAACTTTGTCCCAGAATGTAGAAAGTACCATTGTCAGTGAGGGCAAGAGCCAGAAACAGCCCGTGATGGAAGAATGGATAAATAAATGATGGGGCCTTCCAACAGCCGTGCAGTGCAGGTCAGTGAAAGACAGTGAGTCACAGCACATGCAATGATGAAGAAATCTCGAGAACGTGATGGTGGGAGAGAAGCAAGAATGAGAGTATGGTTTCATTTAACCTAAGTTTACAACATTCAAAACTAAAATATACACTGTTTAGAGACAATCAGAGGTGATAAGGCTAGAAGGAAAACCAAAGACTTAATCAACAGAGAATTCAGACAATGGTCACCTCCAGAGGAAGGGAGGGAAATTCAATCAGGAAAACCACACAGGAAGCTTCTGGGCTTTAGAACATAGTATTTCCTGGCCCAGGTAGGAGTCGCTTTTATGTTGTGTTACTATTCTTCACACTGTAGAAGTATTTTGTTAAGTTTATTTATTTATTTTCAGAGAGAGAGAGAGAGAGAGCGCGCGCAAAAGCAGGGGAGAGGCACAGAGACAGGGAAAATCCCAAGCAAGTTCCCCACAGTCAGCACAGAGCCCAACGTGAGGCTCGACCTCACGAACCACAAGATCATGACCTGACTCAAAATCAAGAGTCAGATGCTTCACCGACTGAGCCACACAGGCGCCCCTGTACAGGTATGTTTTCTACACTCTTGTATGTAAGGTATGTTTTACAATAATGTTTTTAAAATAAAAACAGTAGGAACATTAAGACGCAAAGAAGTCTGCAAAGTGACCCAAGTACAACGTTCATGAAAGAGCTGAAAACAAAACTCAACTTTTTCTGATGCATGTAGATTACAACTGTTATGGCAAATTCTCCTCTACATACAGTGAATCAACATTAACTCATTCAGTGAGAAGCAAGAGAAGATTCCTTGGCTTTGCAAAACACCCAGCTGCCAGTTAGTATCCTTTGTCCTGGGGATGCAGGGGTGAAGAGGGCAGACCCCAGAGACTGACTTCATTGGTAAAATGAGCCTAAAAGTCACGCTTTTATCTGTCAGGATTGATGTGTCTTAAAAATGATCGTGCACATAAAACCCTTTAATCAGTCCCTAGAAAAGACAAAGTAAAGACTCAATGACCATTAAGAGTTATTACTGGCCTAGAGACGAAGAATCATTTCATCAAATTTAACTTTCAGGGCACTACCAGAATAGATGTTTCACACCTTTTAGTATTTTTGTGTTGAGGGTAGGATAGGGACCGTGGTTTTTCTGAATTAGGAAATCAATGAAAAGAGAAATCTGAATTCGTAGCCATGGGAAGAAAGACTTGGCTGCAATCGTGACGTGTTTCAAGAGTGGAATCTGGAACTTGGTCAGAGGCTCTAGTTTCTTTCACCTACCGCCTGCCTCCAGCCTCTCTGGTGCCTGAATTTTCAGGGATCGAATTGCCCTCAAGTTCCTTTCCAAACTGAGGGTCTCATGGGATCTCATGACACCTTCACATTAGGGGTCTTTATTCTTTTACTCAACTATCCAAAGACAGGAGTCTGCATACTGTTGTTGATATTAGTCCGGACAAGACAGAATTGGACAAGCAAATATCTTCTCCCGCCAATGTCTCCAACACCCACCCCCCGTATTTCTTGAACTCCCTCCTTGCTCAATTTCCCAGATGCTAGCACTGCAAGCCATATGGGGTAAGAACAAAGACTCTGAAGTATAACAAATCTGGGTCCAAATCTTAGGTCTGCCACAGGCTAACGGTGTGACCTTTGGTGAGTTATTTACTCTCTCTAGACCTCGATCGCCTCATCTATAAAATGGGCCTAATTCCAACTTTATAACCATTTTATTGTTGTGAGAATCAAATCACATACCGCATGAAAAAGTATTTAGCATAGTGCCAAGCATATAGTAAGCACTCAAAACAATGGTAGCTATTCTTACACTCTCCCAGATGTTATCAGACTCGATAAGCACCCTGTTGGTTTCATTGCCTGGCTGACCCTTTCTGCCTGCACCATTGACATCGGGTTTCATTTCTCCCCCTGTTTTGCACACTTACCCAGGGAACCTCACCCAGTCCCATGACTTTCACTGCCTACCACAGACAACACACACACTGATGATGCCCAGAGCTCTCTGTCCAATCTTGTTTCTAGATTTGCATCTCCACCTATCTGCCCCAGCCCCCTACTGCCTCTGCTTTGGTTCTGGTCCTCCTTACTTCAGGCTGCTTGAAGGAAATGGCCTCTATTTGTCGCCTCATGCCCCACACACTAACTCCCTCGCATACCCAATCATTCTCTAAATGCCACTCAATTTGTCTCCTTCAAAAACAAGCCATGGACGGACTACATCAATACTCTCTGAATGCGGGAGAGAGGAAACATCTTAACAAATATTTAACAGTGAAATATTGGGGGCATACCCACTAAGATCAAGAAGCAAAAATGATGCCTAATAATGGTATTATCGAACATGGTTCTGGTTTTTATCATTTACCATGGGTATATCCTTCTCCCAGATGGAAGCAGTCGCTCTGCCTTCTAGCCCCCCACCACACTTGCTTAACGCTTAACATGTATAGCAACTCATCGTTCCCTCCCTGCCTAGCCCACATCATTGTCCTCTTTATATTTCCAGAATCTGCTGTCATGCCTAACGCATAGTCAGAACTTGTTAACAAACAGAAAACAATCTTATAGTTGACTTTTTGTGCTCCCCTTTAAAAGCAAAGACAAGTGAAATTTTTCTTGAAGTCACAGAACGACAGTATCATTTTTTGTGGGATCTAAGCATTTTCCCTTCTTAATAATTCAGAAGTGGTTGTTTTTGTTTTCGTTTTTTTTTAATTCGTTGGCTAGGACCAAGGAGTGGGAAGGCAGCTTTGACTTATAACAAATGATTCATTTCTTAGCTTTGAGTTTCAAACTAGACTTTTATTAAGGAAGTAGGGAGAAAGTCTTGAAGGAACCAAAGCTTGGACAACGGAATAGACCAGAGAAGGAGGTCCTTGAAGGAAGCTCTTGGCCCCTGGGAGGAGGAAGTCTTTCCACTGGCAGGAGACAGTCAGTGTTCCAGAAACTTAATGTTATCTGTGTATACAGGACAACTAAGTTTGGAAGGTCAAGCTTCACCCTAACTAAATTCATAAGAGATCAGTGCATAAAACACAATGGCAGGGGTTGGTTTGGTTTATAACTGATTCACCCATTTAACAAGGACATACAGCAAAAGGTTAACACCAGTTCCCGAGTCAAACTATCCAGGCATGAGCCATTCACTAGCTGTGCAACTGGGGCCACAGACTCAGTCAGCCTGTTTATTTAGTCCTTTAGCACAAAGCGAAGATGGTGTTCCCCCTCCTGTAGAGTCTCAATCTTCTATTCTGTCTATGTTTGTCACATCCTTAGATTAGCATCTAGGAAGAAGTTTCAAAATATTAGCTATGGTTATCAGAACTAAAGTTATGGATACCTGATCCCTGTCCTTATGGTGTTCCCTGAATGCCGGACTAGAGTTCTGGTGTTCTTCATCAATGCGTTCTTTCCCCACGGGAAATCTTTGGAAGCCAAGTGATCAATGGCTATGTCCCTGGCAAACAGTAGTCAAAGCCAGGGATGTTAGTTGGCCCATTGGTTCCAGTTGTCACACGCTGAAGCATCTTTCCTTGTTTGAAATCACAGGTGCATGCTTCTCGAAAACAAGGAACTCATTTATTGTAGCAGAAACTGCTGTGTTTGCATCAAAGATTCTTCTTACCAGGCACCTACCTAACCTCCTGTCTCATCTCCCAGCTTTCCTTGCAGTTAGGGGAGGTCATGTGACTGGGCACTAACCAATGCAATGTGAATGGGATGTCGTGCGTGCCCGTCCTGGCCTGGCGCATAGAAACTCCCCCCAAGCAATCCTCCACACTCATTGAGACTTTGAAAGCCGCATATTGAAAATGTCACAGCCACAAGAGGAAGAAATCCGGGTCCTCAAATTTCTACTTGAATGAGGCATCTACTCATCAGCAATGCCCACCGTGAACTTCATATGAGGAAGAAATGAACTTCCATCATATCTGAGCCATTACATACTCTTGAGTATATTTGGTATATTTGCTACTCATTGAATAATTACATCAACAAATACATCTGTCTTTATCTTCGTGAACTTACAGTTCCTACAGCAGTGCCGGGTACATAGTAGGAACTCATGCCCACAGAACCCCAGATTTCACTAGAAAACAGAGCCTGGTGTTTAAACAGCAGAGTAAGGGTCATCATTAACATGCAGGAGGGGTGCCTGGGTGGCTCAGTGGGTTAAGCGTCCGATTTCAACTCAGGTCACGATCTCACGGTCCGTGAGTTCGAGCCCCGCATCAGGCTCTGGGCTGACGGCTCGGAGCCTGGAGCCTGCTTCCGATTCTGTGTCTCCCTCTCTCTCTGCCCCTCCCCCGTTCATACTCTGTCTCTCTCTGTCTCAAAAATAAATAAACGTTAAAAAAAAGTTTTTTTTAATAAAAATTAAAAAAACATGCAGGAGACGAACTCCGGAACTTTACAGACGAATGTAGTGATTGAAATTTCCAAAACATAAGAATGCTACGTCCAGGAAGAAAATATAAAGCATTTTTCTCCAATTTCAGTTCTCCTTAGATTTCACAAATCAGATCATCCAGATCCAGAATGACCGGAAATGATTTCACTTAGAAACAGTAGAAACCAGGCCATGTACGTGTGAGGAGAGCAGCCACGCTCCGAGAAGATTCTTCTTTGCACAGTCACTGACAGCTATGTAAAGAGGTGGAAAATTGATATTGAATAGATGGGAGAAACTCTAGGTTTGCACTAAATAAAAAGACTGACTGAACCATGTGACCCCCAGACTGGCACTGTCCCGGGATACCAGCAGTGTCTGGATAGATGCCTGAGGGAAACGAACAGTGTTTGGATAGACGCCTAAGGTTTCTTTTCCAATACCTCCCACCCCGCTCCACTTCTCCACATTCCCCAGAAAGTTCTTCCTCTGGGAAGAGTCCCAGCATACTGCATTTGCCACCGATGGTGCACAAGATGTGTGTGTTGTTTCGCACCACCATGAAACACTTCCTTCTTCTCAAAGTTTTTTTTTTTTTTATTAAAGAAGCAAAATCATACCAGCTCTCCACCACCCCATCTGTTACTCCCAGTTAAAGAGAAAAGTAACACTTGGGCTCTGTCCAAGTAATGCAGGTGGCAACCTATAAAATGTGATCTTGGGGGACACCTGCGTTGCTCAGTGGGTTGAGCATCCGACTTTTGGTTTCGGCTCAAGTCATGATCCCAGGGTTGTGGGATCGAGCCCCGTGTCGGACTCTATGCTTAGTGTGGAGCTTGGGATTCTCTCTTTTTCCCTCTGCCCCTCCCTCCCACTCACACTCTCTCCCCTGGTCTAAAATATAAAAATAAATAAATAATTTTTAAAAATTTTATCTTAGACCAAGAAGATGAGCATTAGACAGGAAAATGTCATTGTAGGTGGGAGTTAGAGGCAGTCTACGGGTGTATATGGGACAGGAGAAGTCTTGGAACTCACCACTCCCACTGACCCCTCATAAAGGGTTATACACAAGGTTCCTCACTTCACTGAGATGTTGGTCCGTAAGCAAAAATGGCCATGTCTGTGCCCTGCCTCCAGACTCACAGCTTATCGAACCAGAAACGGACATCCAACCCAACGTAGTCAACTTAGGGTTGACCAGCAGTCTGTGGGAAAGCCTGGTGAGAAATGGCTTCCCTCAGAGATGATGGTGATTAAGGCATCAAATTATCTTTCTCAGCAATATGAAATGAAGCCAAGAAGAGAGTCTGTCTTTGGTCGCAAGAGAGAAGGATAACAACACAGGGAAAGGACAAACAGGATTGGAAACAAATATTAGAAGGTCAAGGGAAAGTAGAAATTGTGAAACTCGAGGAAGCAGAAGCTATGGGGGCACAGAAGTCAAGATATATGCACGTAGAGAAGTAAGTAGCTATTCACAGTGGGCTGGAGATACAAACGGGAGGTGTGCCCCAGAATAGTTGACCACTTGAAGATCAACACATTCCAGCTTCTCAGAAGAAGACAGGAGCTGAGGCTGGAAACAGGGTAACTGGTCTCGAGGACGATGTGAGTACTGAATGACCTTCCTGGTGCCATAATCCATTCTGGGCTCTGTGATGCTATGCTTCCCGGTGGCTCTTACTCCTCTAGACAGGTTGCATGGCTTTACTTCGATTCCCAAATGGCCCGGCAACAAGCTTGAGATTCCGGTCTTTCTTATTCCCATGAAGACACTAGCGATACCCACCTTAACTTGAAGTGACACAGGTAAGTATATTCCTTTGTATTCCTTGCTATTGAAGAGTGGAGTGTGTGTGTGTGTATGCGTGTGTGTGTACAATGTGCATCAGCGTGCGGTGGGTTGGCAAGATGAGATGAGATGTAAAAGGATTTTGCGGGCAGCAGAGCAGTGATAAATTTGGGACAGCAGGGTTCTAGGGGAGGAGACCCCGGTAATGGGGGTAAAACAGATATGGACAAACTCATTGGTGCCTTTTCACACTTTGTCTGGCACCAGTCTGGCTTCCCGTGTCCCTCAGATTCCCTTTGTCCTAAATATATTGCATGCAAAGAGAAAAGGGCCCATGTCCCTTCCATTCACATCCTTTACTCAGAAAGTCAGCTCATCTTCTTCTAAGGAAGCACTTCATGTGCTGATTGCTCAGGACTCTCGGTGGAAAAGGGCAGGAGCTCAGTTCGGGCTAACCTCTGGGGCTGGTCTCTGATGGCTCGTCGGGTATCTTCTCACAGGCCTGCTGTCTGCCGGAGGCAGGAACCGTGAGGGGGTGGCTCCTGCCCTCACTCACATCCCTGTGGCTTCACCAGCCTGGACCCCAGACATCCCTAGAGCGAAAGCTGTAACCAGAAGGGAACCATCAGCTCCTATTTGCGTCAAATGTTAGACCCGTGGCAAGGCGTGGGGGGCAGACTGGGCAAACTGCCGGGGGTTGTTGGGACCCCCCCACACACACTGTGTCTGTTGCGGGGCCTGGGGGTCTCACTCTGGGCTGTGACCAGCACAGCAGCAGTTGTGTGTGGATGCACACACAGCCGCGGCTCCCCTCCAGCCCAGAAGGGGGCAGCATTGTCTCCCTCTGCCTGCTAGGCCCTGGCCTCCCCACTGGCTGGGATTCCAGGCTTCTGTCTCCGCAGGACTAGAAATGGAAAAAAGATTTTATCTTAGGAAAACCATCACGCCGCCAATGTCAAGACTCTCTGAGGTCAATCTAGATTTTCTTCCTCCTTTTAAGGTCTCAACTTTTAGGGGAACCTGGGTGGCTCAGTAGGTTAAGTGACTAACTCTTGACTCAGGTCATGATCTCACGTTCATGAGTTCGAGCCCCACATCAGGCTCTGTGCTGACAGCACTGAGCCTGCTTGGGATTCTCTGTCTTCCTCTCTCTCTCTCTCTGCCCCTCCCCTGCTCATGCTCTCTGTCTCTCTCTCAAAAATAAGTAAATAAACATTAAAAATATAATAAGGCCTCACATTTTAAAACAGTCATAATACCCCAACGCCAGAAGGAGACTTTCGGATTATATCCTATCTAGCACTCCGGTTTAAAAATGAATAAATAGGCCCTATAAAGGAAAAGAAACTCAAATACTATTTCAACATTTGGTAGCAAATTGCTAAGTCACCTGAATCAAACATAAAAAGCAATGAAGGAGAAATAAAATATCTGAATGAAATATTGGGTATCAGTTTCTAGAAGGCAAGACTAAACTTTCAACAGGAAGACAACTTGTCAAAAAAATACCCAAATAGCCTTTAAGAGGAAACACGTGCACAAACGTTTTGGACATGCACTGGGCAACAGAAATATGATGTAAGCTAGATGTTAAGTCATAGATGTAATTTTTTGTAATTTTCTGATATGAAATTTATTGTCAAGTTGGTGTCCAATTTTAAAGTGGTTGCTAGAAACTTTTTTAAAGGTAAAAATCAACAGGTGAAATTAATTTTAATGGTACTTTAATTTTTAACCCATATATCAGAAATATTATTTTGCCAGGTAATCAATAAAAAAATTATGAATGGTATCTTTCACGTGCTTTTTTCTTACCAAGTCTTTGATCGCTGGTATGTATCTTATACTTAGAGCACATCTCAGTTCTGACTAGCCACATCTCAAGTGCTTGGTAGCCACACGCAGGGAATGGCCACCGTATTGGACAGAACAGAACTGAACAACACATTCCTTCTAGACCTTGCAAAGACACTGCACAGACATTTACACTCACTCCAGAGCCCCCTGGAGAAATGTTTTATACAAATAGACTATAATGGACTGATAACTTTTGATCAGAAGGAGCTTCCTGTTTCAAAAGAACCTGCTTTTAACTTCCCCTCTCTTCAGAGAAACCCCAGAAGGACGCATGATAATTGCAACATTATTATTCCTAAACAGTGAACTGAAGTTGACGTTGTCCGGTCAATGCCAATGGGAATTTGGTGGAAGAGGCCTTCTGTTTTACTCCCAGAGGGACCACCCACTCCATGAGCCAGAGGGTTTCATAAGATCTCATCAAGCCAGCTGAGAACAAATGGATATTTTTTTTCCCCAGTACTGCAAACACCAGCGACAATTTTTGTACAGCTGCCCTCCCTTTATCATAGGAGGTGATGGGAGAGGCAGGCCGTAATCAGTGTGTTATTTGAGGACAAATAGAGCACGTCAGGCAGATTGCTCTTTCGAAAAAGCAAAACAGCTTTCAGGGTTCCAAGTCACTTTCAAGTGCTCAGGAAAGAATGGCAGTTTAAACTTGCCATCAAAATGGCGGACAGTCAAAGCCAACCGGGGCACAGCAAGGAGTGGATTCAGAATTCCCCAAGCCCTCCTTCCCAGTAAAGATGGAGGTGCACGCCAGTGTCCCTTTTGGGGAGTGGATGTTTCACACTCTGCTCTCCTCAGCAGCAGCCTTTGAGATTTGTTTGTTATTGTTGTCTGGCATGGAGACAGGCACAATGTTTGTGCACACCTCCAAGCACCTCTCCCTGGGGCTGCTGCTTCCCTGTCTTCCTCAAAGCCCTTGGCAGTGACCCCTGAGGTGAGGGTTTCTCACTCAACAGTGAGCCGCGCTGCAGGCACACCTTGACCCAGCCTCATCCTAACTGCATTGAAGTACAAGCATCCCCCCTAAAAGGAGGCAGTGTCATCCCTTTATTGATGGAGTCTTCCTTCCATGGAAGAACCTGTGATGAGGATATTTGTCATTCCCAGCCTCTGAGTCTTCTGTTCTAACAATAATGATTGACCTTCCCTGACCACTTAACTAGAGTCGCCTGGGGTTCGCGTAGTAACTCACTTAATGCCCTTTTTCTGTTCCAAGTGCTTTACTTACTGTATCAGTTTTATGGGGCTAACAAAGGATCACAGACGGGGTGGCTTGCACCACAGAGTTTTATGAAAGTCCAAGGTCAAGGTATTGGCAAGGTTGGTTTCTTCTAAATGTTTCCAGAGAGAATCAGCTCCTTGACTCTCCCCCAGCTTCTGGTGGTTTGCTGGCAATCCTTGGCATTCCCTAGCTTGTAGGTACATCAGCCCAATCTCTGCTTTCATTTTCACATGCGTTCTCCCCGTGAATATCTATGTCCGCGCTTCCCCCCTATCTATAAGGACACCCATCACACTGGATTAAGGCCCACCTTAATCACCTCATCTCAATTAATTGCATCTACAGTGACCCTATTTTCTAATAAGGTCACATTCTGAGATATTAGGGGTTAGGACTTCAACATCTCTTGTTTGGGGGACCAAATCCAACCCGTTTCATATACATTAACTCATTTCATCTTCCCCAAAGCCCTCTGAGATACGTTCTTAGAAGATTTATCCCCATTTGCATAAGACACCTGAGACACAGACAGAGGAAATGACTTGCCAAGGTCATATGGCTGGCCAGTAACAAAGCCACCCCAGACCGCCCAGCTGCAGCACCCAAGAGGCAAGTGTGTGCTATGCAGCCCTGTGAGATAAGCATTGCTATTTCCACATCGAACTTACCCCTGAGGAAACTAAAGCACACAGAAGTCATGAAACCCACCCAGGTCTACACAGCTAGTGATTGGCAGAATTGAAATTTGAACCCACTACTATTTGGCTCCAGTGTCCTAGTTGTTAACCATTAAGCTATACAACGTCTTTAAATTAAAGCAAGTTCCCAGAATTCAGGAAAGGCCACACTTTCCAAGGCTGCACAATTTTTTGGTATTGTTGATTCTATGTCATATTAGCCCTTGGAAGGGAGCGATACTGGTCATTTGTACCCAGTGGAACCAGGCTAATACCAGGAGTGGGGAAAAAGGACTCAGAAACTTTGCCAAGTGCTTGAGGCCGCTTCCCCAGCACTGCCCTGGACCACCTCAGGCTCTACCATGGCCATGGGAAGAGGGTGGACAGGTACGGAAGCCACTCTGGGCTGCTT
This sequence comes from Acinonyx jubatus, assembly GCF_027475565.1. Taxonomy (NCBI): domain Eukaryota; kingdom Metazoa; phylum Chordata; class Mammalia; order Carnivora; family Felidae; genus Acinonyx; species Acinonyx jubatus. The sequence goes on along the minus strand of NC_069382.1, from coordinate 160,148,386 downwards.
TGGTTAAATGAAGAGGGGGGTGGGGGTGAAAGGGTTCAGGTCTTTAAAAGAAGAGTCTGACAGACCCCACCTGATCCATTCTCCATACCTACAAGTAAGTGAGGCTCATCCCACTCTCTCAGGAGGAATGGGGGAGTCTGGCTCCTGAGCAAGCGGACCAGTCTTGCTCTGCGTCACAGTGCAATGATTTTTCTCTCTGAAAAATTTAAATGAAGGGACACAGAAACTGGGAGCTGAGACCTGAGTTTCACTAATGTCATCGCTGGTGAACCACACAGGCCTCGGGATCGGCTGTTCAGCTTCTCCTTGAAATCTGAGAGTAATCCATTGAGTTCCCCTCTCCCAACCCTGCTACTTGCTGTCGGTTAAGAGAGCTTGAGTTGTCTTTTCAATACATTTAGTAAGAGTCCCATATAGTCAAAACAGTAGTGGCGCTAGCTTTCATTTCATCATTCCAAAAACCCTTCTCCCCAGGTTCACCCAACTGGAAGAAGCTTCCTTTACTTGGTTCTTACAAACTAGGTACCATACTTCAACTAGCTGCTTCTAAAATAAACCAATTCTGTTTACACTCCTAGGGTAAAAGCGCCCCGAGGATAGCAGTGTCGTCTGTTGCATTTACTTCTGCATCCTGAACACCAAGTGAAATGCCTATTACATGGTGGGATTCAGTAATATTAATGATGGATGTATAGCTATGCATAAATAGTTTCTCCCATTTTATGCATTTACTTGCAATATATGCCATTCTGCATGTTGCTTTTTTTTTTTTTTAAACTTATTCGTATGCATTGGAGATTGTCAACTGTTAGAGAGGCAGGAGGCAGGGGGTGGGACTCTCCTTTCTGTAAAGCAGAAAATAGGGAAAAAAAGCAATTCTCTGACCCCTTCATGCACTAATCCCAGGATACAGCCATCACCCAGCATGAATTAAACCTGCCGTGTAGGGCATGCCTTGTATGTGACAGAGACTTCTCTTTGTTGTTTTGAAGCAAGATGACCCACACGACAGCCACTAGTTCTTAGTGCCCAGCATTCAGGATCTGGCTACATTTTTTAATGTCTATTTTGCCTGTGGACTCCTGTTATCTTCCTATCAAGCTAAATATGAGTGACGTCCGCATCACGGGTACTCAAACACGTATGGGATGGATTAAAAGTTAAGGTGCACTACGAAATGAATTAAATTAATTTTTCTAATTAGGGTCATTAAAATAACAATAAGATACCAGTACAGTGTCTGGCCAAAATCCAGAACATTAACAACACCAAATGTTGGAGAAGACAGAGCAACCGGAACTCTCACCCATTGCCGGTGGGAATGCAAAATAGTACAGCCACTTTGGAAGACAATTTGGCCTTTTCTCACAAAGCCTGCAAAGCTAAACCATACAACCCAGCAGTTGTGCTCCTTGCCATTTACCCAAAGGAATTGAAAACGTATGTCCGTTTGCGAGGTGGATGGAGCTAGAAGGTATTATGCTAAGCAAAATGAGTCAGTCAGAGAAAGACACATACCGCATGATTTCATTCATATGGGGAATTTAAGAAACAAAACCGGTGAACATATGGGGGGGAGTAAAAGAGAGAGAGAGAGAGGGAAACAAACCGTAAGAGACTCTTAAAGATAGAGAACAAACTGAGGGTTGACGGAGGGAGGGGGATGGGAGATGGGCTAGATGGGTGATGGGAATTAAGGAGGGCACTTGTGACGGGCCCTGGGTGTTGTCCGTAAGGGATGATCTGAATTCTACTCCTGCAACCAATATTGCACTGTATGTTAGCTAGCTAGAATTTAAACAAAAATTTGAAAAGAAAAAAAGAAAGAAAACGTATGTTCATTCAAAAACCTGCACACAGATGTCTGCAGCAGCTTTACTCATAGCTGCTGAAACTTGGAAGCAACCAAGATGTCCTTGAGTAGATGAATAAATGAATAAGCTGTGGTATGTCTAGGCAACAAATATCATCCAGGGCTGAAAAGAAGAGAGCTGTAAAGTCATGAAAAGGTAGGCAGAGGCCTTAAATGCAAATTACTAAGTGAAAGAAGCCAGTCTGAAAAGGCTGGATATGGGATGATTTCAACCATATGACATTCTAGAAAAGGCAGAACTGTGGAGACAGTAAAAAGATCGGTGGTTGTCAGGGCTGGGGGAGGGGGGAGGGCAGGAGGATGATTTTTTAATGTTTTTCAATAAGGTAGCCTTTGGAATTCCCTTGGGACTTAACACAACGGGCTACTTGTAAAGTCTTTTAAGTAGCTTGTCCCTGCTGCCTGCCCACCCATTGTCTTCATGCCCTAGAGCCAAATTCTTCTGTCTGCACTTGGGTGTGGACTGCTTCCATAAGAACCAGCTAATTCAAGAGTTCTATTCCCAGAGAGTCACCTTTCTCATTTATGGCCAGGGACATCTCGGTTGCTTCCAGATTTTGGCAATTGGTGCACCGTAGGATAAAAAATGGGATGTGGGCAGATGTCTCAGAATCTAGAAGTTGTAACAGCGGGAGACAAAGGGGTCATCTGAGATCAAAGGGGACCATTTATCAGGGTTACTCTTGTCATAGACTGTTTCTTCGGGGCATTTACATCACCCTCTGAAGTCACCGTGACCAAGAGCTTCTTTTTGTCTCTGTCTCCTCCCAATGGGATGTATGCTTCATGAGATGGGAGCCTCTGCCTGTCTCGTTCACAGTTCTATCTCCAGTGCCTAAAATCACTCCTGGCATGTGTTTGGTGCTGAATGGTTATCTGTGGAACGCATGAACAAAGCAAAGAGAAGGATGGGGATGGTTTTCGGCTTTGTACCAGTCCGGGTGCTTAGGAGTCCTTCATTTTGGGAACCCGTCTGGAAATTATCTAAGAAAGCTTTTCCCTGACACACGAGAGGATCGTGGAGAAAGTAGCAGCCATCTGGGGTTCGGTGGAGAAAATGCTCTGAAAATGTAGTTACGGCCTGATGTCAGTGGAGCCTGACTTCAAGTGTCTCCGGTCATTCTTCGGGCTTTCGCTAACATTCCTCTCCACGTCCTTCGGCCCACCACCCCACTCAAAAATCACACTCCTATTTTCAGGATTTTGTTATGATGTCATCCCTCTTCCAAGTACCAATATCTACATTGGTTACCAATTGCTGAGTAAAAACATCACCTCAGAGTTTAGTGGCTTAAAACAATCATGGTATAATGGGAAATATATATCTGGTCTTTGTCCCCAGTCCCCGACACATAGCTCTTAAAGCTCTTGGAATGTACTGAGTGATGTGTCTTTATATGCTAATGAGATGAGGGGCAGCTGGGGAACCCCTAGATAGCTTCAGGATGATGGCTGGCCCCAAAAACACCAAGGCATAATTAGCAAGTTGGCTCAGCCCCTCCTACACCCCAATGCCAACCAGTGGGGGGGCAAGAGGGGGAAGGGCTGAAGGTTGAGTTCAATCACCAATGGCCAATGATCTAATCAATTGTGTCTATATAACGAAACCTCCATAAAACCCCCTGAACAATGGGGTTCAGAGCTTCTAGGTTGTTACACACAATAAGGTGCCGGGCGGGTGACGTCCCCAGGCAGAGGATGAAGGCTCTGCCTAGCATCCCCTCCCCTATACATTGACCTGTGGAACTCTTCCACTTGGCTGTTCCTGAGTTGTATCCTTTATAATAAACCAAAAATAACAAGTAAAGGGTGTGCCTGAGTTCTGTGAGCAGTTCGAGCATGTTATGAAGCCTGAGGAGGGGGTTGTGGGAACCCCGATTTATAAGCTGATGGATCAGAAGTACGAGAGGCCCAGACTTGGGGCTGGCGTCGGAAGTGCGAACGGTCTTCTGGGACTGAGCTCTTACCCTGTGGGGTCTGCACTAACCCTGGGTAGTCAGTGTCAGAATTGAATCCAATCGTTCAACACCCGCCTGGTGTGCAGAGAACGGGACAACCGGTATGGGTATGGAAAACCCACACACATTTGGCCTCAGAAGCGTTGTGAGTGAAAACAAGTCAACAATAGACGTGTACTACCCGTAGTTTCTGTGAGGAAGGACTTAGGGAGCCGCTTACCTGGATGGTTCTGGATGGGAGTGTTTCTGTGAGGTCACAGTCAAGACATCAGCCAGGCGGCGGCCACCAGAAGGCGTGACTGGGCCCGGAAGTCCACCTCCAAAGCTCCACTTCACCGTTGCCAAGTTGGTGCTGGTTGTTGGCAAGAGGCCTCTCTTCCTTGCCACTTGAACCTCTCCAGGGGGCTGCTTGGGACATGATGGCTCCCCTCCCAGCAAGTGCCCCCGGAAAGCAAGATGAAAGCTATAATGTGTTTTGTGTCTGGGCCTCATAAGTCACACCGTGTCATTTCCACAATGTCCTGTGGGTTTCCCAGGTCCGCCCTAGTGTTTGTAGCCGGGAACTACACAGAACACGAATAGCAGGAGGCAAGAATCTTTGGCAGCCGTCTCGGAGGCTCAAACACAGGGCTCAAATATACTTTTCAAATCAATGAATGAATTACTTAATCAACTCCGCGTTTCTCTAAACCCAGTCCATTTGGATCTAGTATTTAGCACAAGAGCTTAGGCTCCTGGCAACACAAAACTTTTTATGGGCTTTAGTGTTTTCACCCTGGAGAACCTCAGACAAATGATCTACTTTCATTGTGTCTCGAGTCTGAAAATGGGAGTTGTAAAATCACCATGAAATTAAATAACTTCAGAGCCATGAAGAATGTTCATTATTAAAACTCTCCCACAGGCCTGGCCCCAGGCAAAACTGTGAAGCCAGGGAAGCTTGGCTTTTCTAACTTGACTCTGCAAATCTCCACGGCCCTCCCCCCACCACCGTCACCTCACTGTGCAGTATCCCGTTTAGTGGGCACAGACGTGCATTTTGCAGGACTCGCTTTCACACACTTTGAGAAAGTTCCGGTTGGAGATGGTAATACTGTGTAAGTGCGTGGTTAAGTAAATTCAGCAAGGTCAGTTTTTCTCCTCTGGCTCTGAAACACATCACCAAATCTTGGGGTGCCTGGGTGGCTCAGTCGGTTGGGCATCCGAGCTCTGCTCAGGTCATGATCTCACGGCTCATGAGTTCAAGCCCTGCATCGGGCTCTGTGCTGACAGCTCAGAGCCTGGAGTCTGCCTCAGATTCTGTGTCTCCCTCTCTCTCCGCCCGTCCCCCACTCACCCTAGGTCTCTCTCTCCTTGAAAAATAAATAAGCATTAAAAAATTTTTTTAAATAAAATTGCGATTTAAAGCACAGCCTCCCCACCTATCTTACTCTGCTGTGGGCTTTGTTTCCCAGCACTAGCAAGTATTGAAAGTATTCTAACAAATTATGTTAGTGTTACCTGCTAACATACTACAATGTACTTCCTTATTGTCTTTAATTTGTGTCTTTCTCCCACACCCACATGCTGGGCCAGAATTTCAGCTCCACAAGGGCAGGAATCTTCATCTGGTTTTTTTGTTTGTTTTTTTCACTGACGCAGTGCCTGGCCCGTAATCCATACTAAATATCTGGTGAATGAATGAATGAGTGCTGGGGTGCTGGGGTACAAGAGTGAATAGAACAAAGTTGTGTCTTCTGCGTGTTTATCTTTCTCTATCCCGCTCTCCCCATCCAGGCATACCGTCGCCATTCTCTGGGTTCAGTCCAACAATGATGCAGGTATCCTGTCCTGATCTTCCAGTTTTTTCCTGCAGGGGCCTCCAGCAAGCTGTGGCATCTCCTTTCCAGAGCAGCCCAAGTGCCTTTGCTGCAAAACCTAAATCCCCAGGTCACTCCAGATTCCAATTTCACACTTGTTCTTAGGAAAATAAAGTTTGCCTTCCAAATGTAAACATTCCAGAGCCCCAGTCATGCTTCCTAGACTCTCTTCGTGGCAGTACCTCTGGGCTTCGGGCAGAACACCTGCCTGTTTTCACTCTCAAAATGTTCAGAAATGGGTTATAAGGCTACACGCGTTTGTCAGTAAAGATTACCACCCGCCCCCTTTCTTTACTATGAAAGAGACAACGCTGGCTAGTCCCCAAAAGCCACATTAAGAGGAAGAACATTCCAGTAACAGTTTATTAAAAACACAAGACATGCCAAAGGGAAGCGCACAGAGAATGCCAACTGGAATCAGACAAGGTGGCCGGAGAAGCCAGATGACAGGAACACAATTAACAACAACCAATCGCGAACATTTAAAGGGTTTCATTAAAGTGCAGGAATGCAGTAACCAGCTTATGTAACATCAACCACCTTTCTCCACAGATAATCACATTAGTGTATGTGCTACTGATGCAGATTAGACCCGAGGAAGTATTTTTCCAAGTACCAAAAAGAAAATGGGGACAAAAGGCATTGTACGTCATGACCAACTGGTTGAAAGACTGGAGAATTAGATATTTTTAAAAAATAGTTATTCATTTTTGAGAGACAGACAGACAGACAGAATCTGAACAAAGCAGGCTCCAGGCTCCGAGCTGCCAGCGCAGAGCCCCACAGGGGGCTCGAACCCACGAACTGCGAAATCATGACCTAAGGTCATGTCGGACGCTTAACCAACTGAATCACCCAGGCGCCCCCAAAGGCTAGAGAAATAGGGACAGAATGTGAGTGGGGGAAAGTTGCAGAAACCAGCTACTAAGAGCTACCTTGGGAATTTAAAGGAGTGTTTCGGTGGCAGGGAGTGGGGAGGGACGGACGCACAAAAAGGCTTTGTGACGTTTGGCACTTTGCTGAAGAAAGAAAGGCCGGTGGTACCGGTCCGCAGTCAAGACCGAATGGCCAAACCTGACCCTCTACAACTAAGCTGTCCCATAAGGCAGCCAAATGAATTGAAATTAAATAGACTTTAAAACTCAGTTCCTCAGTCACACTATACACACATCAAGGGCTCAATAGCCACATGTGACGTAGAGGCCTGTGCAGATATTTCGTGTTTCCATCATCCCAGAAAGCTCTGTACGGCAGCACGGCTATAGAGCTTGACAGGTGGAAAAGCAAATACCCATCAATATCTATACCAGCTAGACCTGTTCTTCTCGTACGCTCCTAAAGAGAGGCACTCTCACAATGTCCTAGTTGGCAAGGACCTTGGCAAGCTACATCAACGTTCTTACTCTTCCTGATGCTTTTTTTAAAATCAGATGAGGCCGAGAGAGGTTAGCTTAAGCCATTTATTGAACACGTATTTTAAAAGGTGCCACAGACATTAAAGTGAATGAAACGCAGTGAAAACCTCAAGGTGTTCACATTTTTTTAATTTAATTTATTTTTTTAATTCACATCCAAGTTAGTTAGCATATAGTGCAACAGTGATTTCAAGAGTAGATTCCTTAATGCCCCTTACCCATTTAGCCCATCTCCCAGTAACCCTCTGTTTGTTCTCCGCATTTAACAGTCTCTTAAGTTTTGTCCCCCTCCCTGTTTTTATATTATTTTTGTTTCCTCAAGGTGTTCACATTTTAGTTAAAATGATAACATGAAAGAAACTAATAATATTAAAAGGTAAATTTTATAATAGAGGTATGCATAGGGCACGGTAGCAGATTGGATTTTCCAAAAATGGTCTGGCAGTATTTTTAGTTTCACATGCTTTTCCAGAACCACCCAGGACCTTCCACTCTTCATCAATAGGGGACATCTAGTTCCTTTCTTCTTTAACTTAGATGGACTTGTGACTGTTCTGACCAATATAATAAAGCAGAAGTGATGTTCAGGGACTTCTAAGACCAGATCATTTAAAGAATACAAGCTTTCTCAATTCCTCTCCTCTCCTCTCTCTCTCTCTCTCTCTCTCTCGCTCTCTCAGTGTGCACCTTTGGAACCCTGAGCCACCTTGTAGAAAGTCCAGCTTCCTTAAAATTGTAATGCTGAATGTAGGGAAGCAACAGAGATATATAGAAAGAGCCTCCGGGCTCTTGCTGTTCTAGCGTCGAGGTGTTCAGCCCTTCCCCTGCAACAACTACCAGCCAAGTGAATGAACAAGTCCTCAGATGATCCCAGCCCAGTCTTCCAGTGTCCAGCTAAGGAGAGAGAAGCTGTTCCTGCTATGCTGTGTTCAAATTCCAGACCCATAGAATCCAGGAGCATAATAAATGGTTGTTTTCACCACTAGGTTTTAAGGTAGATTGTTAAAATTGGAATAGCCACTCTGGGATCATAGAGGGAATTCTCAGCCTTCCTAGGGAAGTCATATAAGATTGTGAAGAGCTGCTAATATTTGAACTCAATCCTGAAGGATGATACATAGGAACAAGGAGGAGATAGATAGTCTACCAGAAACAGAATAGAGTGTGGAAAATACCGAAGCCAGAGAGCAAGGGCTAATCTGGGAACTGTCAGCAGTCAGGTACAACTGGAGTGCAAGTGGGTTTGGTAAAGGTAGGAGTTTCATTCATTGGTTTTTACTCATCCATCCAAAAAGTATATATTGAGTCCTATCCTGCTCTGCTTGTGTATCAGTTAGAATTGCTTTTGGCTGCAAATCCCACCTCCAGAAAAATTCGGCTTAAACAATAGGGACTCGTTGTTTCCTTAGTGAGAAAATCAGAGGTAGGCGGTCTCAGAAATGGTTTGCCATCTCCAGCCAGTCTCTTGCCATCCTTCTAATACACTGACTCCAAATGTTGGTTTGTCATCTCGATGCCTCGTGGTTGCAAAATGGCTGCAATGGCTCCAGGCATCACAAGCACCACATTCTCTCCTACCACACCCAAAGGCGGGAAGTTACCATAAGTGAGTCACATGGCCACCCCAGCTGGGATGGGAGCAGGAAAGGAGGATGCTGGGAAAGTGAGGATCTGAGACACAGGCAAGGGAAAGGGGGCTTGGGAAAAGTTGGGGGAAGACCACCAGCAGTGCCTACCACACCTCGGCCCAGCATAGCGCTTTAGACATCATGTCCTTTCAGGATGCCAGATGAGGTTGCCAATGGAAGCTGCACCAGGTTATGCAACTCAGAGCCGTAGAAAGTTGTGGAAACACTGCAGCTAACACACTGATTTGGTCAGTAACACGGAAAGCAGAGGACAGAGAAAGAAGGTAAATGAGAGCGTAGTAATTCCTATGCCACATCTTCACAACTGTCACTAATCACATGTGACACACATAAATGCGCACACACATACATGCGCACACACACGCACACACATACACATACACACACAGCCACCTAATTACTGTTTAATTCAATAAAAATACCAGGGCCTATTAGAAAACGCTGGTGCTTGTGGGAAATGGATTGGATAGGACTAGGTCAGAGACAGGGAAACTAGATTTTCCCCCCAAATCCACCTTGGTTTCAAAACAGAAATTGGAAGGTAAGTTTGAAAATCCTACTTGGTTACTGTATGATCTGCAGAAACATAAAGACTACCTTCTCCAGAACTCCCTTAAATTTCAGTGTTTTCAATATCCAGAGAAATAGGGTGAAGGGAGAGGGTGAAGGCAGAAGTAAATTTCTTCTGATTCAAAAAAGTTTCCAGTGCATTAAAATGGAACAAAGTAACCTTATAACACAAAGAAGTATCTGCGCCAGAGACAGCGCCCAGACCCTCCCTAGCACAGGGCTCCTCTCTCCAGGGCAGGAGGGGAAAATGCTACCAATTTCTCACTGAACTGTCAAACCCCATTTTCTCTTCTCCAATTCAGTCCTGGGCTTGATAGATAGAAAGTGTTCAAATAAGAAATGACTCTAAGATATTCCAAAATAATAAAGCCGCACACGCAATTGCTCTAAGCGGAAAGGGTCTCTAAGCATTTTTCAATGGATAAAAAAATATACATGATTACCCAAAGGCTCTGGGTGTTAATCTTCAAAAGGCGTATGGAGAGCAAGACTGAACAGGAAGGATAAACTGAACATAAAGGTAAACTGGATTATTCTACCAGGAGAGGTTAACCTTTTTCGAGGAAAAGCGAATCCAACAATTAGGTCCTGCGTTTCTCCCAAATGAGCGTTCAGCCAGGGGATTTGGAGGATCTTTAAGGATGACAGAGGACGATAGGTAAGTGTATGTCTATGGATTTTGCGAGGGGATTGAATATAGCTCATCGGGGAGGGTGGAAAGGGGGGTGGAGGAGTCCATCTAAGATACTTAAGGCCCCCTTTGGAATTCTCTTCATCACCGAGTTGCCCCAGCCAGGTGTGACCTTAGATGAAATGAGAAAGCCCCCCGGGTGCAGTGAGGGGGAGGTCTGAGTAAGCAGAGCAAATACACATTTCTCCGTTGCCCAAGTTTCTTGGCGGCTGCCGAAGCCTGATGGAGCCACACTTTGCACCTCCCCTCCCCCGCCACCGACTCTCCAGCCATTGCTTGGAGTCAGGCCATGCCCAGTTGTTGCCCAGTCCCAGCAGGAGAATGGTACAGGTGAGACAGTGACGTGTATGGTTGGGAAATAAGGGAAAAGGGGAGAGAGGAGTTATAGAGAAACTATACCCCCTCTTGCTCTTCCACAGTTTGTCTCCCTCTGGCCCTCCCCCCCCCCCCACCACACACACACACACACACACACACACACACTAATTTTATAATTTTATGACTAATTTTATGTGTCAACTTAGCTAGGCCACACTCTCCAGATGTTTGGCCAAACACTGTTCCAAATAGTTCTGTGAAGGCATTTTTTAGAAGAGATTAACATTTTATTTTATTTAAAAAAAATTTTTTTTTAACATTTATTCATTTTTGAAAGGCAGAGAGAGACAGAGTGTGAATGGCAGAGGGGCAGAGAGAGAGAGCGACACAGAAACAGAAGCAGGCTCCAGGCTATCAGCACAGAGCCCGATGCAGGGCTCGAACTCACGGACCGTGAGATCATGACCTGAGCTGAAGGTGGCCGCCTAACCAACTGAGCCACCCAGGCACCCTGAGATTAACATTTTAAACCAGAGACTTTGAGTAAAGCAGATTACCCTCCATAATGCGGGTGGGCCTCGTCCAATCAGTTGAAGGCCTTAATAGAACAAAGAAGAAGAGGGAATTCTGCCAGTAGCCCACCTTTGGACTCAAGCAGCAACCCTTTCCTGCGTCTCCAGCCACCATGCAGATTTTGGACGTGCCAACCTCCACTATTGTGTGAATCCATTCCTTAAAAAGCCCTCACTCTGTTGCTGTCATCTGTCATGCTAGGGGAAGCAAGCAGCCATGTTGGAAGTAGCCCTATGGAGACACTCATCAGGGCAAGAAACTGAGACCTCTAGCCAGCCTCCAGAGAAGTTCTGAGACCTGACAATAGGCATGTGAATTGGCTTAGAAATGAACATTCTGTAGCCTGCCAGCAATGACCCCAAGTGGGCTTAGAAGACCGTCTTACAGTCAATGCTTCAACAGCCCAGGCCAACAGCTTGACTGAAATCGCATGAGAGATCCTGACCAAGAGGACCTCACATGAGTAACACCCTGACCTGCAGAAACTGTGAAATCATGATATTTGTTGTGCTAAGCTGTTAATTTTGGAGTAATTTGTTACACAGCCATAGATGACTAATACATTTGTAATGGTAACACAACCACTTGGAAAGCAATTCGGCAACATCTACTAGGCAGAAGATATGCCTGCCTTCGAACACAAAGTTCTAATTTAGGGTATCATAGTGAACAGTTATTATGCTTTTTAGCCACCAAACACTCTTTGAAAACGGTCCTCCATTGGAGGAATTTCCTACCCTTAGCACCATGTCCCTTGGGCAAAAGCCTGCCTTCTCTTTTCCAGCCTCCCTTGCTGCTAAAGCTGAGGGATATGACCCAGGCTTCCCCATTCAGATGCACCCAGATGAACCTGTGATTGAGAAAAGAATAGGGTGACACTGATTCTGGCATGGGGGATGATGTGACATGGGCCCTTTGGAGGCAGTAGACATAGAATTCCTAGTGAATCCCAGCCTGGCATCACGGGCAAACAGCAGCACCCCTAAAGACAGTGGATATGTTTCCTCACTACAGGCTTCCAAATCTGCTGCTTTGCCCCATCTCAAGCTTCTGTTTGATTCAAAATCCTCTAATAGATCCCTTTTATGCACACCGAAACCAGCTAGAGCGGAGTCTATATTTTTGCAACCAAGAACACCAAGAAAGTCCAAGGAAGTGTTGGGTTGAACGCCTCAGTTCTTCATTCTCTGATGATCAGAGGCTTCTCTGGGTGTCTTGGTCCATCTGGGTTGCTATAACAAAGTGTCACAGACTGGAGGCTGAACTACAAACATTTATTCCTCACAATTCTGGAAGTTGGGAAGTCCAAGATCAAGGTGCCAACAGATTCAATGTCTGGTGAAAGCCCTCTTCCTTCTTCAAAAGGCTGCCTTCTTGCTATGTTTGAGAGAGAGAGAGAGAAGGGTGGTCTCTTCCACGTCTTAGAAGGGCACTAATCTCATCATGGGGGCTCTACCCTCATAACCTCACCTCCAAAAGTTCCCACCTCCAAATAACATCACACTGGGGACTAGGGCTTCAACATATGAATTTGGGGGGGACACAAACATTTGGTTCATAACACTAAAGAGTTCTGCACTTTTGCAAACAAAAAGACGTGCTAAAATGGTTGCTGCAACCAGAGAATGGAAAAATAAACTGTGGTGTATTTACAGAATGGAATTCTATACGTAGGTTAAAATGAATGAAACATGTATGTGTCAACATAGATCTGAAACTGTAACGGTGAGTAAAAAAAAATAGCGAGTCCCCTTGTATCATTTTAAAAAAACACGCGGGGCGCCTGGGTGGCGCAGTCGGTTAAGCGTCCGACTTCAGCCAGGTCAGGATCTCACGGTCCGGGAGTTCGAGCCCCGCGTCAGGCTCTGGGCTGATGGCTCAGAGCCTGGAGCCTGTTTCGGATTCTGTGTCTCCCTCTCTCTCTGCCCCTCCCCCGTTCATGCTCTGTCTCTCTCTGTCCCAAAAATAAATAAACGTTGGAAAAAAAATTTTTTTTTAAAAAACAAACACGCAGCGCAAAACGACTTTTGTTTATGGATACATACGTAACGACCCTAGTCTTAACATATACACACTAAAGATAAATACCAAGTCCAGGGAAATGGCTACTTCTGGGGTGGGGGGAGAGCAGGGGATTAGGAAAGTGTCTCGGGAACCTCAATCTGTTTTTTAGACAGACCTCGTGTTATGTTACTTCACTTTATTGGGCTTTGCAGATACTGTGTGTGCATGTGTATGGGTGTGTATGTGTGTGTGTGTGTGTGTGCGTGTGTCTGTGTGTGTGTGTGTGTGTGTGTTGTATAAATTGCAGGTTTGTGGCAGCCCTGTGTGGAGCCAGTCTATTGGCCCCATTTTCCCAAGCAGAATTTGCTCACTTAGCGTCACATTTTGACACTCACAATATTTCAAACTTTCTCATTATTATCATATTTGTTATGGTGATCCGTGGTCAGTGATCTCAACTTGCTGAAAGCCCAGGTGATGGTTAGCAGTTTTAGTATAAAAATAAAGGATTGTTTAACGACACAATGGACACAAAGGATTTTTTTAGACACAATGTTATTACACACGTAATAGACTGCAGCATAGTGTAAACAGAAGTTTTGTGTGCGCCGGGAAACCCAAAAAATTTATTTGACTCACTCATCTTCTTTATTGCGGTGGTGCTTTATTTCTTTTTCCCCCAAATTTATAGATATAGTTGAGATCACATTGTGTAAGGTAAGACGGACAACATGATGCTGATACATACACGTAGATTGCAAAATGATTGCTACAGTTGGTTGGCTAACACCTCCATCACCTCATGTGGTTACCATTTCTGTAGTGAGAGTATTTAAGATACACCTTCTTGGGGCACCTGGGTGGCTCGATCGGTTAAGCAGCCGACTCGGCTCAGGTCACGATCTCGCAGTCCGTGGGTTCGAGCCCCGCGTCCGGCTCTGTGCTGACAGCCGAGAGCTGGAGCCTGCTTCGGGTTCTGTGTCTCCCTCTCTCTCTGCCCCTCCCCGCTCACGCTCTGTCTCTCTCTGTGTCTCAAAAATGAATTAACATTAAAAAAAGGTTTTAAATAAGATATACCTCTTAGCAATTTTCAAGTATATAATACAGTATTGTTAGCTCTAGTCACCATGCTGCACATTAGATCCCCAGAGCTTATTCATCTCATAACTGGAAGTTTTTACCCTGTGACAACAGGTCTCCATTCACTCCACACTTCCCCGCCCCAGCAACCTCTGTTCTACTCTTGTTTCTATGCTTTTTAGATTTCTACGATTTTTTTAGATTTCACATATGAGGGATATCAGACAGTATTTCTCTTTTTGTGTCTGACTTCATTCACTTGGCATAACGCCCTCAAGATCCATCCATACTGTTGCAAGCAACTGAATAATATTCATATATATGACACATGTAATATTTTATTACCTATATATATCACATCTTCTTTATCCAATCATCCACAGACAGACACTTAGGTTGTTTCCATATCTTGGCTATTGTGAATAAGGATGCAGTTAACACAGGAGCACAGATGTCTCAAGATCCTGATTTCATTTCCTTTGAATCTACACCCAGAAGTGGGATTGATGGATCATAAGTTAGTTCTATTTTTAATTTGGGGGGAACCTCCATACTGTTTTCCATGGTGGCTGCACCAGTTTGCATTCCCACCAACAGCCCACAGGGTTCCCTTTTCCCCACATTCTCACCAACAGTTGTCATTTCCTTTGTCTTTTTTTTTTTATTAGAGAGAGAGAGAGAGAGCGAGAGAGAGAGAGAGCATGCCCTGGGGAGGGGTAGAGAGAGAGGGAGACACAGAATCTGAAGCAGGCTCCAGGCTCCAGGCTGTCCGCACAGAGCCCAACATGGTGCTTGAACTCATGACCTGTGTTATCATGACCTGAGGCAAAGTTGGACGCTTAACTGACTGAGCCACCCAGGTGCCCCTGTCTTCCTTCCTTCCTTCCTTCCTTCCTTAATTAGAACCATTATAACAGGTGTAAGGTGGTGATATCTCATTGTAGCTTTAATCTGCATTTTCCTGATGATGAGTGATGTTGAGCATCTATTCATGCACCTGGTGGCCTTGTATGTCTTCTTTGGGAAAATGTCTATTCAATCCCTCTGCCTGTTTTTAAATTAGATTGTTCGGTCTGCCTGAAACTGAGTTGTAGGAGTTCCTTATACGTTTTGCATATTAACCCCTTAGCAGATAGGTGGTTTGTAATCATTTTTTTCCCATTTGGTAGGTTGCCTTTTCATTTTGTTGGCTCTTTTGCTGTGCAGAAACTGTCTAGTTTGATACAGTCACATTTCTTTATTTTTGTCTTTGGTGCTTGTGCTTTTGGTGTCATATGCAAAAAAAGGAAAAAAAAAGAAAAAGAAAAAGAAAATCATTGCCAAGACCAATGTCAGGGACCGTTCCCCCTAGGTTTTCTTCTGGGAATTTTACCATTTCAGGTCTCGTACTTAAGTCTGTAATCCATTTTGAGTTAATTTTTGTGAGTACCAGTTTTCCCAACACCATTTACTGAGCAACTGCACTTTCCCCATTAAGCGGTCTTGGCTCCCTTGTCAAATATTAGCTCACATATATGCAGAGGTTTATTTCTAGAGTCTTGATTCTGTTTCACTGGTCTATGTGTCCATTTTCATTCTAATACTATACTGTTTTGATTACTATGTGATACAGTGTGGCATCAGAAGTGTGATGCCTCCAGCTTTCCATAATCCCCTCCAGTACGTTAAATTTACTGCTATGCACCGTACTCTATGTACTGCCTGTATACCTGTCAGTTTCCTTGAGGGCAAGGTTTATGATTTACTCATTATTAAATGCCTAGATACCGGCAGAATGCTGAGCACATGGCAGATAATTGTTAAACAAATGAATTTGGCTCGATCTTTTTTTTTAAATTTATTTATTTATTTTGAGAGAGAGAGAGAGAGCATGAGTGGAGGTGGGGCAGAGAGAGAGGGAGAGAGAGAGTCCCAAGCAGGCTCTGCACTACCAGTGTGGAGCCCGACACAGGGTTCAATCTCATGAACCGCAAGATCATGACCTGAGCCAAAATCAAGAGTTGGACGCTTAACCGACTGAGCCACCCAGGCGCCCCTGGCTCAATCTTTTATAGCACCTGAATATCATTTTATATTTGCTTTACAAGGCACTCACCACTCCACCAGACATCTTGTTCCAGATTTAGAGAGTTCTAAATGTCAGAAAAATAAATCTTTCTTAGAATGGACTCACAAGTGCCTTCAGGTTGTTTCCCCCAAGCTGCACTTAATAAGCCCGATGCCTGTTCCATCAATGACTCCTTGAACGTGAGGAGTCACACCCTCCCTTTCCAGACGGGGTCGACCATCTCCCCTTTAGTCTTTAGATCAAGCATCTGGATACTTTCAACACATATGACGTACGTATTTTCCTAGTGAATGCTGTTTATAGGAAACCAAATAGATTTCAGACCCAAAAGGAGTAAGACATTTCTCAGGGCCAAAAACTCCATGTTATTTTGTCTATACCCACTTCCAGCACTCAATGGACGCTCAAATTAAACTCTTTTGGCTATTCTTTTCCTGTCCTTGTATAAAAATGAAAAGATAAGCATGAGGTTCACAAAGTCTTCCCTAATATCACCCTTCCTCATTCTCACCCCCCATCCCTGTGGGAAAGAATTCACTGACCCTTCATGTACTTTCCACAGCACTTTGTACAAGCCTATCTCAAAGTACTGATCAAGATGTATATGATGGTGAAGTTTCTGTCTATTTCCTCAGGAGACCATGAACCCCTTGAGGAAAGTCTCATTTGTTATTGTATTCCAGCATCTAGCACCGCGCCTGGCACATAGTGGATATTCAACATCTGTTGCGGGCAAGTGCAATAAAATATCTAAAATAAAATTACCTTATTTGAACACAGGATTCCTTTTCCATCCATTTTTAATAGAGAGATAAAGCTCTGTTTTCCTGGGTCGCGTTGGGGCAAGAAAAGATGACTGTGCTTATACATTATACATATTTGGGGGATACTGGAAGGGAGTCCTTGCAGGCTTTTGAGAAAGAAGATACAGGTTTTAGGCTTCCATGTAAGAAATTTGCAGAGCACAGGGTATACCTTGAATTGAGTTTAATAGCATGATTGCTTCCATAAGGGCACTCTGAAGTTCCAAACCAAAGGCCCAGAGAATGCAAATAACCTGTGCCCCTTTAGGACAATTTCCATGGAGAAGCAGGTATCTGAGCCAATACGCCTCCCCACCTCCTGC
Source organism: Acinonyx jubatus (assembly GCF_027475565.1). Classification (NCBI taxonomy): domain Eukaryota; kingdom Metazoa; phylum Chordata; class Mammalia; order Carnivora; family Felidae; genus Acinonyx; species Acinonyx jubatus. Next base: position 160,131,202 of record NC_069382.1, on the reverse strand, counting down.
CCGTGGGGGTACGAAAGCTTTAGAAGTCAACCCTTAAAAAGAAATTTTCTTTCTTTTTTAAAAATTAATCCCCATCATCCCTTTAATCTTCTTTGGGGACCTACTGGATGGGTGGGTTAGAAGTCAATAGCCGTGACAGCATTTTCCCAGGAGGTATGTTCATCAGCTGTTATGAAATCGGAAGTGTGCGTGTTGGGCGTGGGAGTGACAGACACGGCCAGGGTGACTTCTGTTCAAACAGAACCCGAGCTACGGGCATTTTGTTGAGATGCCCTCAAGGACAGACACTCAATCTACAAAAGTGGAGTCCAGGAGAGAGTCCATGGCAACCATCCCTAGGAGATAGGGGGACAGTAAAAGAGAAGGGCGCTAGGAGCAACAGATTGGCTTTTAGCGTGTGGCTATTTCAGGGTTGGCTTTTGAGAGAGCCAAATTTGTGACCCACCCATGGCAAGGGTGCCTTTACGATTTGCGCACAGCCTCTTTGCTGACCCCTTTTACATCTCTACCTTATTCTTTCCAAGGCCTCAAAACTTCATTCGGGAACAAAGTGAGAACAAACGGAAACTCTGAACACAACGTTTGTTGACGGGTGGCCTTCTCTCGTAGGATATCAGGCTGGAGATCATCAATTCTTTTCTCTTGAGCTGCTTGGTTTTACCAGACAGGAATCCTCCAATTTTCTGCCGTAGGATGGAGAAGGGTACAAAGCCTCTTTCTGTGTCAGAACCCAGTGGGGAAAGGGAACTTGTTTGCGATTGAAGGTATTCACTGTTCACTTGGTGTCTTCCTGCGATTTCACCTTTCGTTGTCCCTTCACAAGATATTGGTGACAGGGTGGGGTGGTAGAATGAGGTAAGTGTATGTGTTCAACACTCTGTGACTAATGGCAAGTCTTTGCAGTGATGTCTGGGAGAAGTTAGCTTCCTGTAAGTGATTCTATGAGCAGGAATGTCAAATAGCCATATGACCTAGAGAATACACGATGACCTTTCTGTACTAGAACCAAAGCTATTATTCTTCAGCTTACCTGTAGTTCCTTGGACTGTATTAACCTAGTATTTTCCCAAGGGATTAAAAGGATCCATCATTGAGAGTTGCAGAAAAGGTCCATTTGGATTCTAAGCTACTCCCAATCACTAGAGATGTCACACTCTTTGGAACCACTGTTGGGAGAGGTATGGGAACATGCCAGGATGGTCTGGTCCCCCTCCTCAAAAGGGCTACTCCAGATTAAAGGCTAGCGTCCTGCTAAGGGTGCCTCATGTCCTTCTCTGTGATCATCATCTCTGGAAAGTCCCTCCAGTGTCCTCAGAGACTGACAGCCTCCCAAGCTGACCCCCCAAGCAGACTCAAACCCGGGAAGATTTTGTTAGCAGGTGGACTGGGGAGACCTCAGGCCCTGAGGCCTCGACCCAGCCTGTCCAGAAGATGTCCTCAAAGGCCTTTTTTGGTCATGAGAAAGAATTCAAGGACAGACCCAACACAGTGGATTAGCAGTACAAGCAGGAAAGTTTATTAAATCGAAAGTACACTCTGGAAATGTGAGAACGGGTGAGCTCAAAAGAGAGCTGAGCCTGGGGTTTGGGTCTCTACCTTCTGATGAAAGTTGTTAACAAGGGGGAGGAATATTCATCACTTAAGGTGGGAATGAGCAGGGAGCAGGGTTTTCACATCTTACATTCTAGTGGGAATGACGCAGAGCTTATCTTGAAAGGCAGCAGGACCAATTTTAGGAAAGATCTACCCATGCATTCTAATTTGATAAGAAGAGATTCATTTGGGCTTGTAAGTCGTAAGAAACTCAAAAAGAGTAAAGGCAATGGCCCTGTGGAAGCAGAAGGCCAGGTGAGCAGCACAGCAGGATCCAGCAATGTTCCCTGACCCCCAGGGAGGTCTGGACTAGATGTCCCTCCCCATCCATTGCAGAGCTGGAGATCTAAGGTCCTAATTTCTAATGTCTGCATTTTCTCTATTACAGAAACACGTATAAAGGGCTGAACACAGTGCTCAAAGTCTAAGGGCTGATATTACAGCTGTTGTAATTATCTGTCCTCTTTTCTGCCTTTCATCGTTGGAGGCTGTCAGTACTCGTACACATTCCCAGAAACATCCTGCTTGTCCGGAACTTTATTCTCCCAAAGCACTCGGATTTTACACTCTAGATAAAACTTCTCAGACAACCCTGAGCCAAAAACATCGGGAAACTTGAAGTCTCCTTTTACCGTTTAGGGAGTTACAGACCTCTTTGGTGATCTTAATGTAGAGGACAGGTTTAGACAGGAACGGTAATAGGCATTTGCTGATCTGGGGTCACCCGGTGTCCTTTCAAGCTACTTCCATTAACAGGCTCTGTTCTCATTCTTACGCCCTGGGGTTCAGATGCACACCGCCCCTCATTTACACCTAACCCCATCACCCCTCCCAAAGCACCAATGATGAAGAAACACGTGACTTCATTCAAGGAGCTCATTCAGCTCCCCCCACCTGCTCCCCACAGTGACTGGTCTAAGGTATCAACAGGTGTTCTAATCAGTGCGGGGGGGGGGGGGGGGGGACACAATGAGACCTTTTGCGGAAATGCTGCAAGGAAGCACGTGCTCTTTCCTCCTGAAGCCGAACTTCACATTGGAAGCTGGAGGGCCACAGCCATCTTCGAAACAGGTGGGCACTGAAAACAGAGCTAACCCCGAGAGAAAAAAGCTGGACGAGCAAGAGAGATGAAAAAGATAAAAGGAAAGAGGGATCAACAGATGGGATCTTGGTGGTATTATTTTGAAGCCTAGGCCAAACGTGCTAGAAGCCGAAGATAGAGCCCTGACGTTTCCACCACGCGAGGCAACGATCTCCCGTTTCTACTTGAGCCAGTTGGCACTGTATTTATGGTCACCTGCAAAGAAAGAAGCCTAGTTGTGGAGCTGAGTGGCAGCTACCTACCACACAGAGTAGGGGGAATGGATGCTTCGCTGATGTGACTTGAAGGAGAACAGGTCCAGGACAGCTGGGTGGGATGGGAGAGACATGGGCAAGCAACAGACTCCCCCGGTCGTGCCCCGCGAGTTGGGACTGAGAGCTTGGAAAGAAGATACCACTGTGGGTGTCGTGCAACACCGCGCCTACTCATTTGTAAGTGTGGGAGGACATGGGATTTGAGAAATTGCAATTAGAATAACAGCGGCGCCTGGGTGGCTCCGTGGGTGAAGCGTCCGACTTCGGCTCAGGTCACAAATGGCGGTTCGTGAGTTCGAGCCCCGCGTCGGCTCTGTGCTGACAGCTTGGAGCCTGGAGCCTGCTTCGGATTCTGTGCCTCCCTCTCTCTCTGTTCCTCCTGCTCGCACTCTGTCTCTCCGTGTCTCAAAAATAAATAAAGATTTAAAAAAACATTTAGAAGAATAACAACTGCCTAATAGGGTAGATTTCCTGGGTCTCTCAGATTCCAGAAAGGAAATGACTCTCGTAGGGGTCAATTCTATGGATTCATCAAAAGATCATTGAGTCAAGAGAAAGAACCCAGCTCCTGCACTGTAAATCCCAAACAACCTTCTTTTTAATTTTTTAATGTTTATTTATTTTTGAGAGAGAGAAAGAGAGCACACGAGCTGGGGAGAGGCAGAGGGAGAGGGGGACAGAGGATCCGAAGCAGGCTCTGCACTGACAGCCCATTGTGGGGCTCGAACTCATGAACCTTGAGGTCATGGACCTGAGTCACAGTCGGATGTTTAACCAACAGAGCCACCCAGGCACCCTCCAAACAACCCTCTTTTTAAACTGAGGTACAAAGTAAACCCCTGTCTTAACTCAGGCTGTTAGATCAAAACACCACAGGCTGGGACTTAAACGGACATTTATTGCTCTACGTTCTGGAAGGTGAGGAGTCCCAGATCAGGAAGCCAGCATGGTCGGGGTCAGGGAGGGCCCTCTTCCTGGCTTGCAGATGGGGCCTTCTCACCGGGTCCCCACTCGATGGAGAAGGTGGAAGCTCTGGTGTCTCTCTCGGCTCCTTGTACGGCCCCCCCTACTCCCACCATGGGGGCATCACCTGCATGATCACATGTAAACCTAATTACCTCCCACAGGCCCCAGCTCCTAACACCATCCCTTTGGGGTTTGGGGCTTCAATATACGGGGAGGGGGGTGGAGAGGGCAACATTCAGTCCCTAACAATCACCACCGCGCTGCTGATATTCAGAGGGCTCCTGCCATGTTGTGGCTACTTAACTTTCATGCTATGACCAACCCTTTCTGGTTTTCCAGAGGCTGCTGTGGCGATTTTTATAGCTGAGATTCCAGAACCTTCGTTTTGGTCTAGCATCCAGAACCAACATGCCCTAGTTCTGCTGGAGTGGGCAGGTTTCCTCTTGTGTTTTCCTGCGATTCCAGGTTTGGGCCCGGTTTCTAAAATGGGTATGATGCCCTTGGCCGCTGACCGTGGTGACCTTCCAAAGGAGCTTAGCCAACAGAGTAATCCTTGCTCATATGAGAGACCCCTGCCTCGAAAGCTTAACTTAAACCACATTCCACAAATCACAACCCCCCAGGAGAAGCCTCTGTTCTAAGGAGATGATTGCACTTTTGTCTTTTAAGTAGAGCTCAAGCTCCTGTAAATTTTGTCAGGGATTCTCCATGGATAATGAGATTTGGGAATAGGATTAATGCCAGAGTATGTGCTCCCCAAGTTTCTAAGAAGTACTATTATTTAAATCCCGTTTTTCATTTCGTTAGAAAATGACGTTAAAGGGAGTGCAAATTACTTGTTGGCTTGTTTGTTAATTAGAACAATATGAAGCGAGAATTCCATCTTGGGTCAGTTTGAACAAAGCATTCTGTAGCCAACGGATGTACCCCTTGAGTTCCAGAGTGTGATTTCTACTGGTCTCAGCAAAAAGGTTAAAAAAAAAAAAGAATAAAAGAGAAGGAAACAAGGCAAATATTCTCATCCTCTCTGTTATGAAGGGCACACGCACAATTGCAGGAAATAACCCCCATCTTAGTGACTTAACTTGAGACCATTTTATTTCTTACTCATGCAAAGCTCAACTGACTATTGGGCAGGCAGTCTCGTGGGTGCCATGGTCTTCTGGCTGAGCCTTAGAGTTGTCACTAGACCCCTCTGGCCCTGGCCAGCAGACATGGAAGGCAGGAGACTAAGGACACATGTGCAGGACGATTTAGAGGCAGAAGTCTCTCTACCCACAGATGAGACTGAGAAATGCACCCTGCTCTGTCCCCAGAAGAGGAGGTTCGGGTTTGGGGAGCTCTAGCTGATTCTGCTACCTCTGTTTTGCTCGGCACTCAATGTCAGTACAACGTCTTGCCTTCTCTCTCCGTCTTCTGCGTATTCCTTGTCAACATCACAGTATTTGCATAATACTCCGCACTGTATAAAGCCCTTGCCTGCGCATTCTTTCAGTTAATCCTTCCCAGCAGCCCAGGAGCACCAAACATTAATCTCCACTGGGTGTCGAACCCAGGTCTTCTGGTTCCAACTGCACTATCCCCCAGGGAGGCAGCGCGGTGACCAGGCCGAGGGACCTGGCTGTGGTGCCAGAATGCCTGGCCGAAATGGGGGCCCCGGCGCTAGCTGACCAGCGATCGGGGCGTGCTGGGGACCTCTCTGACACCAGCCTTGCAGCACAGGGCCATGAAGAAGTGCCTCCCTCATAGGGCTCTGGTGGGGGCACGGATGGTGATGGCCACGGGCCCAGCAAAGCACCCGGCTTCTAAGAAACATCCACAGTGACTTGCTGACGGCCGCTGTGGGAAGGAGGCTAAAAACATCCAGACTCTTGTAGGGTCCCTGCTTACACCTCCAGGGTTTCCTACTGCAGAACATTTTCTCAAATTTCATTTTAACATAGAGAGAAAGCATTTCTGGCTGCATTTTCATTTTCATGACCACAAAGGGGTGCCCTCTGTCACTTGGTGAGGGACCCAGGGGCTAGGGCCCTCTCCCCAGACCATCAGTCACGTCAGTCTTTCCGCAATGGTCACGATATGCTCTGCCCCCCCACCGCCCCAGACAGGGAGGCTACAAAACTGGAAACTACTTCTGAGGGGCCATTGAACAAGGAACCCTTTCCGGGGACCCAAGGGGGCCTTTGAACTTGGGGCATACAAACACTTCAACTGTTTCAACACCACAGGTAACTTTTAACTATACCAAGTCTACACCAAGTTTCTGTGAACTCTGTCACTTACAAAGGCATTTCTCATTTGACTGTCCCACAAGTCCCCCAAGAGGGAGACATGGAAGATGTTATTACTCCCCATTTCTAAGGCTAAGGAATCCGAACCTCATTTAGATCACTTTTTCCAAAACTATACGGCTACTGAAGAGCCTAGTCAGTACTGGAATATGCCAGAATATGAAGTGTTACTGCCTTTCTCGGTATGGAATCCTCAGAAGCAGATTCTGAGACGAGGGTTTGAAAGCAAGTGGTTAGAGGTGATCCCAGGAAGTGGAGAAATGAGGGAGGAAAGGGAAGGAAGCCAGTAAAGTGTCTCCCATGGGCAACTGAGGCTCATCCTGCTGGGAAGCTCTGGGAGACACTGAGGGATGTTTATCCTCTAACCTCTGTCTGTTGTTGGCTGAGGGATCTTCCAAGGGCATGAGCTCCCTGGCCTGCTCAACCTACCTCATGCCCAGACTGAGAGCAGACCTTTGTGTGGAGAATCCCCGGGGCTGGCAGTAGGATGCTTCTGCCACGAGTCTGGATGGTGAGCGTGGAGGGGATTTGGGTGGGGCGCCAACAGCATCTGCCAGGCTCCCGTGTGGGACCAGAGGCTCCTGCAGGCACCCCTCCCTCACCCCAATATCATCCCAACCTATTGCCACTGACTCCTCATGGTGCAGCCCTGGTGAGGACTGTGACTTTCCCAAGGGCACCACATGTTGCCTGAGAGGGAAGGGATTAGAAATAGCTTACGATAGGGATGTAGGTCCAAGACTGAATCCGGTTCTGCCATTTTCTAAGGTAAAGACTCCTAACCTATTAGTGCCTATTTCCCCACCAGGAAAACAATATATTTTGCAGTGGATGGTTGGGAGAATTAAATTTATAAAAGCTAAAGGGTGAGCCCAATGGCAGCAGGAACTGTGCATGTCTTAATCATCAGTGCATTCCCAGGACTTAACACAGTGCCGGGTAATGGGAGGAAGGAAGGAAGGAAGAGGAAGGGAGAGGAAGGGAGAAAGAAAGAAAGAAAGAAAGAAAGAAAGAAAGAAAGAAAGAGGAAGGGAGGGAGAAAGAAAGAAAGAGGAAGGAAGGAAGAGGAAGGGAGAAAGAAAGAAAGAAAGAAAGAAAGAAAGAAAGAAGAAGGAAGGAAAGAAGACAAGGGAGAAAGAAAGAAAGAAAGAAAGAAAGAAAGAAAGAAAGAAAGAAAGAAAAGAAAAAAAGGAAGGACAGAGGAGGAAGGGAGGGAGAAAAGAAAGAAAGAAAGAAAGAGGAAGGAAGGAAAGAAGACAAAGGGAAGGAGGGAGGGAGGGAGGAAGGAAGAAAGAAAAGGAAGAAAGAAAGATAGAAAGAAAGAGAAAGAAAGAAAGAAAGAGAAAGAAAGATGAAAAGAAAAGAAAAGAAAGAAAGAGGAAGGAAAGAAGATGAAGGGAAGGAGGAAGAAAGAAAGAAAGAAAGAGAAAAGAGGAGGAAGGGAGGGAGAAAGAAAGAAAGAAAGAGGAAGGAAGGAAGAGGAAGGGAGGGAGAAAGAAAGAAAGAAAGAAAGAGGAAGGAAAGAAAGAAGACAAAGGGAAGGAGGGAGGGAGGAAGGAAGAAAGGGAGGAAAGAAAGAAAGAAAGAAAGAAAGAAAGAAAGAAAGAAAGAAAGAGAAAGAAAGATGAAAAGAAAAGAAAAGAAAGAAAGAAAGAAAGAGGAAGGAAAGAAGATGAAGGGAAGGAGGAAGAAAGAAAGAAAGAAAGAAAGAAAGAAGGAGGAAGGGAGGGAGAAAGAAAGAAAGGGAAGAAAGAAAGAAAGAAAGAAGAAAGAAAGAAAGATGAAAAGAAAAGAAAAGAAGAAAAGAAAGAAAGAAAGAAGAAGGAAGGAAAGAAGATGAAGGGAAGGAGGAAGGGAGGAAGAAAGAAAGAAAGAAAGGGAAGAAAGAAAGAAAGATGAAAAGAAAGAAAGAAAGAAAGAAAGAAAGAAAGAAAGAAAGAAAGAAAGAAAGAAAAAGGAAGGAAGGAAGGAAGAGAAAGAAGCTGACAAATGTCAGTAGCACAGAACCTGATCCTCTAAAGTTTCTCAAAAAGTGTTGTTTCCCAACCTGCCTTGCAGTTTCTTGGCCTGGTGATATACTACAACATCATAACAGCTGAATCAGGGAGAAAATGAAAGTTTTAAGCACTATTAAACATAGTTTCATTTTTCAGGGGAACTATGAAGTACCGACTTGAAAAAGTGTTTCCCAAGAGGCTCAATGTCTCTCTAGCTTGTCTCTCTGTGAAACATTGTGTGGATTTGCCCTCTCTCCTCCCTCTGACCCTGTCCTGTTGTTCCTTCTACCGGGACCAGTAGTTTATCTGCCCGGGACTGCCAGGTGCAAAAGGCAGGGGTGAGACAAAAGCCCTGATTTTCTTGCTGCTTTCTGTACCTTTCTTCTTCCATCCTGCTTGCTTGCCACACACCACCCCTGCCTCCCCGCCTCCCCCTCCACCACCGCTTGTCATACACCATCAGCGAGCCCACGGGAGACCTCCTATCACATAGAATCTTCTACCCATGTTGGGTTCCAGTGAATATTACTGTGAATGCTCATGTATCATGAACCCCAAAGCCAGAAGCGTGCTGTGCACATTGCAAGTCATCATGACAAGGCTGAGACACCACGAAGCAACCCGCTCGTTCCACAAACCTTTATGGAGCAACTTTTATATGCCAGGCACCGTGCCTGCCTCTGGGGATACAGTGGTAAATTTGGTGGAGCCTATCTCTCCTCTTATGGAACTTGAAGCCTCGTGGGTAGGCAGAGAGCAAACAAGTAATCAGCAAATAAATATGCGTGGTTGACCTTTGAATAACGTGGGGGTCAGGGGTGCCAACCTACTGTGCAGTCAAAAACCCACACAGAACTCTTGACTTCCCCCCAAATGTAACTACTCATAGCCTACTGTCGACTGGAAGCCTTACCAATGACGTAAGTGGTCAATTAACACAGATTCTGTATGTCATGTGCATTATAAACTGTATTCTTATAAGAAAGTAAGCTAGAGAAAAGAAAATGTTATTAGGAGCATCATAAGGGAGAGAAAATACATCTACAGCACTGTACTGTGTTTATGGGGAAAACATCTGCATATAGGTGGACCCACACAGTTCAAACCCGTGCTGTTCAAGGGTCAGCCGTAAATACAGTCATACGCAAGGTGGAGGAAATGTATAAAGTCCTATGAGATTCTGTAATAAGGAGAGGTCATCTCACCTGGGAAGTGTCATTTGGTATGTAGATGCTAAGTGAGAGAGGAGGTATGAGAAAGAGTGGGGGACTGCCTGGTAAAAACTCTTTAGGACGGAAGAAAGCCAACATATGCAAAGACCCAAGAGGCTCAGTGTGGCTAAGGCATAGTGAGCCAGGCACAGCAGGGCCCCGGAGGGAGCCTGAGAATTTCTTCCTAAAGTGATTCTTCCCAAAGTCACGCAGCCAGCACATGTGGGGCCTGGCTAGATTCTGAGCTAGATTATGCAAAGCATCGTTTAAGTCATTCATTCCATGGACATTTATTGAGTACCTATTGTGGCCACGCACTGTTTTAGGCTTTGAAATAGAGAAGAAAAGGAAACAAAGTCTCGGGACGCCTGGATGGCTCAGTGGGTTAAGCGTCAGACTCTTGATTTCGGCTGAGGTCACGATCTCACGGTTTGTGAAATTGATTGAGCCCCCGCATCAGGCTCTCCCCTGACAGCTCGGAGCCCGTTTGGGATTCTCTCTCCCTCTCTCTCTGCTCATGTGTCCGCTCTAAAGAAAGAAAGAAAGAAAGAAAGAAAGAAAGAAAGAAAGAAAGAAAGAAAGAAAGAAACTTTATTAAAAAAATTAAAAAGGAAGAAAAGAAAACAAAGTCTCTCCTGTCAAGGAGTTTGATCTCTTGTCCAAAGAGCCGCAGATGCCTAGGGGGGACTTTCAGGCAGGAGATAGCGGGTGTGACAGAGGACTGGAAAGAAGTGGGTGCATTCGAGAGGTATTTCAAAGGTAACGTCCAAGGCCCGTGTGATTAACTGGACATCAGGGTGAATGTGATGGGGAGGCCGCAGGTAACGTCTGGGTGAATGTGATGGGGACATCACAGGTAACTTCTGGGCCTCCAAAAATATGCAGTGCCTTCTGAATCATCCAAGAGCGAATAGTTTATGTGCAGCGTGGTTTAAATATTTGGATTCCTTAAATGTACAGATACTGTTATGGGACCCCATCTGAACCAGAACCTGCTCTTTTCCGAGCTGTGTTTTATTTAGGATAAATAAAAGGTGAGTGTGTGAGGAAGGGGTGTCATTTGTCCTAGCAGAAGTAGAATATCTAGGTCTACACTGTAGTTTTCTTCAGTTTCTGATTTAAAAATTTCCAGAAGAGTGCTCACTTCAGCAGCGCATACACTAAAATGAAATTTTTTCAGAATGTTTTTTACTATCATGAGGGTTATATTAGTTTCCCAGTGCTGCCATAACAAATTACCACAAATGTGGCAGCTTGAAAGAAGAGACATTTATTCTCTCAGAGTTACAGAAGCCAGAAGTCGGAAATCAGAATGCTGGCAGAGTTGGTTCTTTCTGGAAGTTCTGAGAGAATCTACCCCCAGAGCCCCGCTGCTAGGTTCTGGAAATCCCTGATGTTCCCTAACTTGCTGACATGTCACTCCAAGCTTTACTGCAGTCTCCACTGTCTTTCCCCTTGTGTCTGTGTCTCTTTTTCTGTCCCTTATAAGGACCAGTCATTGGATTTAGAGCCCACCCTACATCCTGGATGATCTCATCTTTAGCTCCCTAGCTTAATTATATCTGCTGAGACCCTATTTCCAAATAAGTTCACATTCACAGGTACCAGAGCGTTAGGACTCAGACACATCTTTTGGGGAGATACATTCAATCCACTACAAGAGAATAGATACCCATATTAGAAAATGTGATTGCAGGGAAAGACTTTCTGGGTTTTAAGGATGTACACAGAAATGCATCAGTTTTCTCTTTGTTGCTAAACATTAATTATGATAGTCTTTTTCTCCTTCCCGAAATACCATAGAGAAGAGCAGAGATTTCAGTAAGTTACAACCCACAGTTTATGTATAAACAGAGGAAACAAAAGAATGGTTTCATTGTGCATAGCCTTGGAGATATATACAAATTTTTTCAAGCTAGGACTAATTGTTTAGTTTAAAGGTTGATAATTTATTTGCCAAGGAGTCAGGAAATAACCAGAGATTAAAGAACAGCTGTGGATGAATTAATTTTATCCCCAGTCACATGAGCAAGATCTGGAAATGTACCAGGAGGAAAAGAAAATGAGTTGAAAATCCTGGCCATGTGCATCATACTTAAGCTGATCATTTTCAATCTATTTGCCAGTGCAAAGAATAATAAGAGCTCAAAGCATACCACAACCCTGACAGTTATCACCCCATATTGCAGAGGAGAATACTGAGGCCACAGGGAATTAAGTAACTTGCCCAAGGTCACAAAGCTGCTAGACAGTAGAGGCCAGGATTGGAACTCAAGCATATATCAGAGCACCTACTTTTACTACACTTGATCTTAGCCAAAAGGCCGAGAAGCGATCAGAGCACCTACTTTTAATCAGTATGCAACTTTTTTTTTAAACGGTGATTTTATTTTTATTTATTTATTTATTTTAATGTTTTTATTTATTTTTGAGAGAGAGAGATAGAGTATGAGCTGAGGGAAGAGCAGAAAGAGAGGGAGACACAGAATCAGAAGCAGGCTCCAGGCTCTGAGCCATCAACACAGAGCCCGATACGGGGCTTGAACTCACAGACTGTGAGATCATGACCTGGGCCGAAGTCGGATGCTCAACAGACTGAGCCACCCAGGCACCCAGTATGCCATTTTTAAGGTCTTTGTTATTTCAAAACTATACGTATAATAGTGGTTATTTTTCTGCTAAAGGCAAAATGTTGGGTAAACCCCCGCTGGCCTCTACTGAGCACCCACACTTCTATTTCACCCTCATTTTCCTACCTTCCAAAATGATCACTGGACTATATTTTATGTCTTTCTCCAAAAAAATGATAGGTGTAAAAATGTCTCTTAGGGCAGGTTGTCTCTATTTGCATAGCTAGCTGGTGTAACAAGGGAGTCCAGGCACTGGGGCAATGTCCTGTCAAAGACACCCTCCAAGATTAAAACCAAGAAAATCCTGACTGTGGATTTTGGTGGGGAGGAAAAAAAGGATAAGAAGAAACTTTAGATTAAAAGAAACTCAAAAGACGTAACGATTTTTTTAAATGATGAAAAATAAACAAACCATAGTGCCCAAGGGTGCACAGCAGGTGATAAAACTATTTTAAAAACACAAGAAAGTGATAGCAAGAGAAGTCAGCAGAGTGGTTACTTCTTGAAAAAGAGGGACAATAAGGCTGGGGCACACGGAGGGATGTGTCACAAAGGTCTGTTTCGTGTCTTAGTAGTTACAAGGTGCTCGGCTCACTATATCCCATTAAACCATTCATTGACTTTGTGTGGTGCTCTGTGTCTGTATTCTATTTTGCCTTAAATGCATCTTTTAAATTTTAATGATAATGCAAGCGTATTATTTACAAATCCAGAGGTAAACACCAAGAGAAATGGCTAGAACAGGTGAGTGTGGGTTACTTCTGCGGGTTGCATGGCTTATGGGTGATGAATCCCTATATTTCATCATAAATCTTTGATGCTGAGCTTTTCTGATTAAAAAATAAATTAATTTTTAAAATAAAATCAACCAGGGATAGTGAAACCTTACTTTTGGCAAGACTGCTAAAAGATTTCATTAGGGATATAGGGCACCCAAACCCAATGTCTAGGTTGTCCCAGGCCCCCCATAAGTAGTTGTGATTCTATTTATTCCCCCATGCCAAATTGCAGGGTGAAGAAATGTGTCCATGACTCCCCAGCACCGCCTGGCACATGGGATGCACTCAATAAATATCTACTTATTAAATAAGTATGTGAATATAGAGGTATCTTTACAAAATTAAAACTGTTTCAATATAAACTTCCCGGCCAAACCTTGTTAGTTCTGGCTATGAACCAGCTTGGGAATGCCAAATCATATTAAAGCATTTGGAATTAGCATCAGGGAGGTATTGGAGCAGGGTCTGATCACAACACTTCAAAAGAATATAGCCCCTCTGACCCCAGAAGCAGTTGAAAAAAAAATTTTTTAATTCTAAATGGCGAAACTAGCACATACGCTCACAGTTTTGAAGCTGCCTTTGTCCCCACCCCCACCCCCAAATGTGAGCTGGATTTGGTGACTTGTTTCCAAAGAATGGAGTATGGAATGGGAAAAATAATGTTATAGTGGTGAAGGGTGCTGATATGACCTTAGCCGAGGGACCAAGATTAATACGACAGTGGTAAGTCCAGTTGGTAGGACACACCCATTGACTGGAGACAATGAGAAGACCCCTCACCTCTGAGGTTTTCTTCCCAAAAATTCATATCGTTGATCCCATGATGAGAAAAGCATCAGACAGGGGCACCTGGGTGGCTCAGTCGGTTAAGCAACTGACTTCGGCTCAGGTCACGATCTCACGGTTCCTGGGTTCGAGCCCCGCATCAGGCTCTGTACTGACAGCTCAGAACCTGGAGCCTGCTTCCGATTCTGTGTCTCCCTCTCTCTCTGCCCCTCCCCTGCTCGTTTTCTGTCTCTCTCTGTCTCTCAAAAATAAATAAACATTAAAAAAAATTTTTTTAATAAAAAGAAAAACATCAGAAAACTCAAATCAAAAGACATTGTATAAAATATCTGATCAGTACTCCTCAAAACTGTCGAGATCATGAAAAACATGGTAATTAACTTGATCGTGGTAATTATTTCACAATGCATACATATATTGAGTCCCCATGTTGTACTCTGTAAAAAGTATCAGTAAAAGTTTGTTGAATGATTTTTTAAAAAAAATTGTGAAAAACAAGGAATAAATGCAAAACTACTCCAGATCAGAGTAGGCTGTGGAGACATGTCAACTGAATGTGTTGTCCTGTCCTAGATTAGCTCCTAGGACAGGAAGAGAACATTAGTGGCACAAGTGGGGAAATCTGAATGAAGTCAGGAAGTTAGTTACTAATAATAGGCCAGGGGCGCCTGGGTGGCCCAGTCGGTTGAGTGTCAGACTTCTGCTCAGGTCGTGATCTCGAAGGTTGTGGATTCGAGCCCCGCATCAGGCTCTCTGTTGTCCTCGCAGAGCGCGCTTCAGATCCTCTGTCTCCCTCTCTCTCTCTCTCTCTCTCTCTCTCTCTGCCCCTCCCCCACTCGCGTTCTCCCACTCTCTCAAGAATAAATGAACATTAAAAAAACAAAAAATAACATGGCCATCTTGATTCCTTAGTTTTGACAAAGTACCAAGGGAAGGTGAGATGTTAACAACAGAGGGAAGGAGTGAGGGGATTTACAGGAACTCTCGATAATCTTTTGCAACCTTGCTGTAAATCCAATTAAAAGTTGATTTTTAAAATGCTGCCTTTTAGATTCTCTTGTTGTAAAAAAAAAAACAAAACAAAACACTCCATCAAAACCTAAGCCTGTCACATGGAGTTGGGGTTGTATATCAGCGTGTGCCAAGTCCCAGTTATAGCTCAGCCTGCCTTTTGGGCAATCTGGCATTAAAAACTGAAGCGAAGAGAACGAAAGACAAGTAGCCTTAGGGAGGTAAAATGTTTTTAACAAAAATCGTCTTGCTGTGACTTCCATTTCAAAATAATGGTGATTCCTTTCTCTCTCTCTCTCTCTCTCTCTCTCTCTCTCTGCTATAGTTGAACTCCTGGAATGTATAGACTGACCAAATGCAAGTAGAATGGGGTGGGAAGAGCTTCCCAGGGACAGGGGTGACCGGTTCAAGGAACTCGAAGAAGCCCAGTGCGGCGGGAGTACAGGGAGAGGAAGGGAGTGGATGGGACGAGGGAAGGTAAAGAGAAGTGGCCATGAGGCGGTGCGGGGCTCTGTGGCCAGGGCGTGGAAAGGTTACCTGAGGGAGAGGCCACCGGAGGGTGACAAACCCACAGAAGCACCAGCTGTCCAACGGTCTGTCGGATCCCTGCTGTGATGCTCTGAGAAGGAGCCTACCCAAATGAATCACCTGCATTTACTCGTGAGGAAATCTCAGACAAATCCAAAGGGAGGGGTGCTCTATAAATGATCGGCCTGCACTCTTCAAGAATCCTAAGTTATGAAAGACAAAGTCTGAGGTTAAGAAAGCCTAAAGACATGGCCACTAAATGTACGTTGGGGATTGGATCCTAGAAGAAAAAAATTATAAAGGCTATTTTGGGGACAATCGGTGAAATTTAAATGTGGACTGTTTATTAATAATGGTATTGAATCGATGTCAAATTTCCTGAATTTGATCATTGGGCTGTGTGTAGTTGGTATGAAGAGGATGCCCTTGTCCTTGCAGGACACAGACTGAAATATTTAGAGGTGAAGGGCCATGATGTCTCCGGCATACTCGAAGTAGAGCAGCAAGAAATAAATAAATAAATAATAAATAAATAAATAATTGTAATAGTGATAGCAATAAGATACACATATATAGGGGCATCTGGGTGGCCCAGTCGGTTAAGCATCCGACTCTTAATTTCGGCTCAGGTCATGATCTCCCCGCTTGGTGAGTTCAGGCCCCACATCTGGCTCTGTACTGATAACGCGGAGCCTGCTTGGGATTCTCTCTCTCTCCCCTTTTCTCTGCTCCTCCCCTGCTCATTCTCTCTCTGTCTCTTTCTCTCTCTCTCAAAATAAATAAATAAACTTAAAAAAAGATACACATATATAAAGAGATAAAGCAAATACGGTAAAATATTACAATCAATAAATCTAGGTAAGGGTATATATGTGCTTATTATTCTATTCTTGCAAGTTTTCTGCAGGTTTGCCATTTTTCAAAGTAAAAAGGTAAAGGCAATCCCTCAGGCTGCTGTGCCATGAATAGACTGGAGGGAGCAATCCAGAAGGTTGGTCCAGGCAAACAGAAACGTGGCTTGGTCTAGGCATTTGACAATGGATGTGAAGGGACGCCCATGTGGTTGACATTTTTCTTGAAGGTGAAGGAATAGGCCTGCGGCATGAGGAGACAGAGGTATCAGATTTACACTTGTCATCGTCACGCAAGTCTACATGTCAGTTTCTTTCACGTTGACCTATCAGCCTAATATTATCTTTCAATATATTACGATAATCCTTAAAGTCACCGTAAACATAAATGTAGTGTTATCATTCATGTAATCATTGCAGACTACATACTCATAACTTGTTCCCACTGATGTAACACATGTTCGTGGAGGAGCCATAACCACTCCTGGAGTCTGTGATTAGTTAGACGTGGGGTACGTGAGGGTGAGACCCGGGACACGGTGCTGCTGAAAGCTTCCCACTGGCCCTGAGACACAGTCAGTTGGAGAGCCACTGCTCCAGGCATAGTCTTGGCTTTGGACTTCAGTCTCTGACTCCTGTTGTATTCACCTGCCTCGGTGTTTGGGAGTAACCCTCCACTCGGGCTGGACGGGGTTTATTAATCGTTGTCCCAGGGATGGTCTGACAGACAAACAAGATTATTCAAGAGAGTCTAAAGTCAAAGCAATGTGTGATGGCATCACTTTCATGAAGACTTTGAAACTGTAGCTTCTGAAGTCCTACCTGCTCCTTTCCAAGTCCCACTCTTCAAATTTCAGATCCCTCACATTTTATCTCAGGAAGAGCAGGATGAGAATACACTCTGTGGCATTTTTAATTTAAATCGTGTGGCTTTGGCAACTGTTAAAACCCACTCCCAAATCAAGGAAAAACATTTCAGCAAAAAGATAAGTCTCACAATTGAACCAGTTGGAAATTCTAGACCCTGGTGAAAGGGTAACAATGGAAAAACACACATAATCAACTTTCAAGCCTCTTTTGGCTCTAGGACACTTGAAAGAATCCAAAACACCAGATGAGATTAGACATCAAGCCCATTTTATACTGTGTTCCAGTAATCTTAAAATTATGCCTGCGGTTACTACCCTTAGATGATAGCTCCAGGGTCTGTGTATGTCAAACAAACATGAAACTAAAATATCTCTTTGGGCATTCGTAAGCCCAAATAGTTCTGAAGTTCAGTGTTAGCTCTTGTCCAAAAGGTTTCACAGGGGGCATCTGGCTGGCTCAGGCCGTAGACCATGCAACACTTGATCTCAGGGGTCATGAGTTCAAGTCCCATGTGGGGCATAGAGATCTCTTTAAAAAAAAAAGTTTAATGAGTCCCTTGCAAAGATACTTACTACAAGGTTGCTTATAATAGCAAGTAAAGAACATAACATAACTGTTCTTTAAATAAGTTATGATATATCCATGTTGTAGAATTATAGGAAATGACTTTTTAAAAAAATTTTTTAACATTTATTTATTACTGAGAGACAGAGAGAGGCACAGAATGAGCATGGGAGGGGCAGAGAGAGGAGGAGACAGAATTTGAAGCAGGCTCCAGGCTCCGAGCTGTCAGCACAGAGCCCGATGAGGGCCTCGCACTCACGAACCACAAGATCATGACCTGAGACAAAGTTGGACACTGAACTAACTGACTGAGCTACCCAGGTGCCCCAAGGTAAAGTATCTCTTTAAAAAAACAATAAACACAACTGACCGGAGCTAGGGAAAGCAAGGGTGTTTCGGAATTAAAAAAAAAAAAAAAAAAAAAGCCCAGTAGGAGATCCCTAAATGGCTCAGAAAAGGGGCTGCAAACTTGCTATAGATTTGGAGCAGCTGGGCCAGTCTTCAGTGGATGGACAGGAAGTGAGAAGCCCTTCCACATGGGCCCCCGTGACTGTCCCTTTAGGCCCGGGAGAGATCCCAGTATCTGTGAGTCAGGGCCTCTGCAAGCCCCGCTGAGGCCCAGCTGCGTGCAGGAGGGCGGCCAGCAACCGGCAGGCCCCTTGTCCTTTCCCCAGTGCAGAAACGGCGCTTATGGAGAAAATGCTGACTTATTTAGACACCAGCAGCACGAACAGCTCTCAGGAGGGCAAAATTTGTCCCAAAGCTGCTCACAGGCCAAGTTCACTTCAAGTACAGGAATGATGAGTTGATGACCTCAGCTCCTTCTGCCCTTTCTTTCCACGGATTGGCCAGAGCAGCAAGCACCTATGCCCAGACCCTGATCTGCTGACTTTGTTGCCCTAAAGGAAAAGAAGACATAAAACACTAACCTTATGCTCTCTGACATTAAGTCTCTGCTCTTTAGGCTTAAACTGCACCGGGTGGGGGAAAGGGGCATGCGTTCCTTCTAGTAATAGTAGCTTCACTGTTAACCTGTTTGGGCCCAGAAGTGTTCCTCATCTGTAAATGTGATTTAACATCTGAGCTATGAGGGGCTCAGTCAGTTAAGTGTCCAACTTTGGCTCACGTCATGATCTCGTGGTTTGTGAGTTTGAGCCCCGCGTCGGGCTCTGTGTTGACAGCTCAGAGCCTGGAGCCTGCTTCGGATTCTGTGTCTCCCTCTCCTCTCTCTCTGCTCCTCTCCTTCTCACACTCTCTCTCTGTCTCAAAAAATAAATATTTTAAAAATGAATAAATAAAATCTGAGCTATGAATATGTTTTATTTATTAAAACAAAAGGTTTACATGGCGGGTGTGGAGGAGGAGCAGTAACCTTGGAATTAGGCCCCAGCAGGGGCACCTGGGTGGCTCAGTCGGTAAGCATCCGACTTCGGCTCAGGTCATTCATGATCTTGCAGTTCATGGGTTCGAGCCCCGCGTTGGGATCTATGCTCATGGCTCAGAGCCTGGAGCCTGATTCCGTGTCTCCCTTGCTCTCTGCCCCTTCCCTGCTCATGCTCTGTCTCTCCCTCTCAAAAATAAATAAATGTTAAAAAAAAAAAACTATAAGGAAGAAAAGGAACTAGGCCACAGAAGACACCAAACATGAGCTAGCATCTCTCAGAAGCCATCATACCTTAAAAGAATAAAACCAGTCATCTAAATGGTATTAGCATAGTCTCACTTCTTCTCTGAAATTAATCCAGGCAACTTCGTTTGTTCCTATTTTAAATATGTGCATAAGTGGAAGATTTGACTGGTACCATCGTGTTCAGCCAGTCCAGACCTATTAATGAATTAATAATGACAAAATAATAACTAATACTTTCTGAACACTTATAGCATCGAATGTATTGAATGCACTGAACTCAGAGGCAAGAGTTGTGTTACGTGTCTGACATATTTCATCTCATTTAATCTGCATAATGTTTGGACGTAAGTACTATTATTATCCTCATCCCCATTTTACAGATAAGGAAACTGAGATTGACAAAGAACACACCGCAGGTAGGTGGCAGAGCCTATATTCAAATTCATGGTGATTTGATTTCAACGCCTGTGCTCTTAACTGCTCTGTTACTGAAAGAAAATCTGTTCTTCAGATGAACAAAAGCTTGGTTCTAAACCACCTCATTATTTGTACCTGGAATTCGAACCAGGTAGCTTTGGTGGCAGAACAGCAAGCTTCAGGAGTGCCAGCCTCAGTTTTCCCATCCCTAGATGGGAATAATACTAGACCCATCTCACAGGGTTGCTGTGGGAACCCAAGGCGGTAACTCATGTAATGTGCTTGGCTTAGTATCTCACACATAGCAGTTGCTCAATAAATATGTAATACAAATAACTAGTACTTACAAAAGGGTACAAAAGGGTAGACACAGCAGCCAAATGGATTTACCAGGATAGCCAACAAACTCCGTGCAGAAATAGGGTCTGAGTCAGGGAATACTGAACAGAGAGAAGTCTTGATGGAAGGACTGAAGAAGCCATGGGCATCAAGTTCACCTGCTTGATTTATTTGGCCCTGGAACCCACCCAGGCAGAACAAGCTGACTACTTTATCCTCCGACCAACAGCGCTATCTTAGAGAAACAGTCAAAATGAGCTCAATCAACCTTATCTGAAAGTTGCTAAGACAGTAGATCTTAAGTTCTCACAACAACAGCAACAAACAAACACTGTAACTATTTGAGGTGATGGATGTTAACTAAGGTAATGGTGGTAATCATTTTGCCACATATATGTGTATTATATCATTACCTGGTACACTTTTTTTTTTTAATGTTTATTTTTAAGAGATAGACAAAGCGTGAGTGGGGGAGGGGCAGAGAGAGGGAGACAGAATCTGAGCTGTCAGCACTGAGTCTGATGTGGGACTCAAACTCACAGAGTGTGAGATCATGACCTGAGCCAAAGTCTGACACTTAACCGACTGAGTCACCCAGGCGCCCCTTACCTGGTATACTTTAAATGGATACAGTGTTGTGCGTCATTTACATTTCAATAAAGCTTGGGGGGAAATCAGCTCAATGTGCTCATCTTGGGGGGGGTGGGGTGTGAGCCATGAAAGGGCAGCATTAAAGGCTGGAAGATGTTTGGGTAAGGAAATAAAGGAAGCCTTACTTTTTGAAGACCAGATTGGTAGTTTTTAAACTGTGTTCCACACAACCCTGCTTTCAGGGGTTCCAGAAATGTTTTCATCAGGATTTTCCTTTCTTTTTTTTTTTTTTTTTTTGAGAGAGAGAGAGAAGGCACAAGTGAGCAAGGGGTAGAGAGAGGAAGAGAGAGAGAATCCCATGAGTTGCAGAGAGAGGAGAGGAAAGAGAGTGTGTGTGAGACCAGATGGGGGCCTGAGCTCACCCCGAGATCATGACCTAAGCTGAAGTCAGATGCTTAACCCACTGAGCCACCCAGGCACCCCATTAGGATTTTACTTTTTAAATATAATGTGGTTTAATAATCAACAGACATACTCAAGTGTGTTATAAATCAAATTTAAATTCATTGGAGACTTCCAGCTGAAATAACTTCAGAGGTTAACTTATTTTTATGAAGATTTCAAAAACAAAATCCCCCCACTTTCTCTACTGAAAAGAATACTGGAATTTGCAAGACAGCTTTTTAAAAAACAACAGAAACAAAGAAACAAAAACAAAACCCAAAACATTATTTGTAATCATATATCTGTGTGAGCTTGGATTTTCTTAATCCTACGCAAGCAAAACAAAATTCATAAAGCTGGGTCCTGGGACCAATAAAACGCGGCCACTTTCGAAATACCAGGTTCATCAAGTAGTCTCATTGTTCTCATTAGCTTTATAAAGCAAACTTATAAAAGGAATGTAGACTAATAAAATGTGATATAAACTACTATATACACCCACAGTGAGGTTCTACATAAGATTTTATTTTTCAGAAAAGATCGTGCTACTAAGTGAAAAGTTTGAAAACCTCAGCCCTAGCCCATTTGGACAACGGGGTGGGGAGGGAGAAGTCTCATGCACAAGACCCTCAGGTCTCTGCTCTACCCCGACTGCTAAGACCACCTGTTTCTCTTTCCCTGCCCAGACCCTGCAGCTCTGAGGTCCTGTCTGCGGCCAGGCCCTCCTGCCTGACACCAGGCCACACCAGCTTGGAAAGCAAATCGAGCAAGTCTTGCTAAGAGCTCAGGGCTTCCGGTTCCTGTTAACCCGGAACTTCCTTTCCACTTTAGCATTCATCCGTTTACTCCACTTATCGGTGAGATCTGTTCTTGAGCTGGCGGGAGGGAAAATACCAACAGGAAAGGATGGAGGCAAATAGAAATGTTGAGCCTGGCCCCATTTCTCTGGAAAATTCCAGAAAGAGAAGGGGTAGATGGAAAAGTGAAGACCTAGAAGAGAAGGCGTATGAGAGAGATCGGAGCCATAAAACTTTTCACTTTTGCATAAACATACGGAGGACCGTCTTCTAAAACTAGATTAGTTTATAACTAATAGAAGGGCCATTAGTTTCATCATTATTTTCCACATAAATGTGGTCACCCTCAAACCCTGCAGCTTCAGCATTATATTTCATATTATTTAGCCATTATACAAGTTAAGCCTACCTCCACCATAAATCTCTGTATTGCAAAAATGTCTCCACTTGTATGCAGAAACATTTCAGGTTCAAGGAATGACGTTAGAGGAATGACAAGGTAGACAGGTAATCCCTTAGAGCAGGTTGTTAATCTGAACTGTACTAATGCCTCATATATTTATTAGATATCCAGAAGAGTTGGAGGCTTGTGAGTTTGGGTAACTTTCCAGTGCGATCTGAAAATTCTATCAGTCTAACACAAGACCAGCCATAACTAACTGCTGAAGACCGGTGGTGGGTTCATGGAGGTTCAGTATTCTATCCTACTTTTATACATCTTTAAGTTTTCTTATAATAAAGTTTAAATAAATGTATTTATTTGTACTGAAATAAATCTTAAATCTATTTTAGAATAGATCCCCCTCCCTGAAATCTATTTTAGAATAGATCCTATCAGTCACCTTCATCTGAATCTCAGTGTGACAGAAGTCACACACTGACCAGCCATGCCTGAGAGGAATAACCGTTATCTCTCCCTGTTCCCTTTGGCTCCACGATGCAATTTTTCTTCTTGGATGTTCTTAGCACACCTCATTCTCTCATTCACAGCTCCTGTCCCCAAATGTACCTATAGACGTTCTGTCCATATGTCACTCCCTCATTTGTCTAAATGCAGAAGAGAAAAACCCTGAGCCTAATTGTAATTAAAGTTCTGTTGTCTATACCCTACAGTTGAGGGTCAGCAGACATGATTACAAATACACACCTCCAGAAAAAATAATGTAAGGCTGCCCCCAAATGCAAAAGAGTTTTCCAGAAACTCTAAAACAATAAATGAATCCCTACCCCCATATCACCCTTGCAGAGGTCTTACAGTGTTTGTGCACAAAAATCAATAGCTTGCAAAGAACGTTCACCAAAATGTGAATAGCAGAAAAAAGAGAGAACAGTATCTTTTCCCTTGGGCAAAACCGTAAGGATTAAAATTACGTCTTGTCACCTTAGCTGGCTTGCTGTGGGGCACTCCGTCCTTTTACCTCCCAAACATGAAAGTAGCCGTCAGATGTTTCACTGAACTCTTTGTATCAGTTCCTCAGTGATGCCATATTTTGTCCTTTCTTCTTTTTCTGTTCTTCCCTTCCTGCTTAGTAACATTAACAAGCTACATAGGACCAGGAATCAACTGCCCTCTGCTCTCCTGTCTTAGGTTCCTCTCCTCTAGCTCCTGCCTGATATCAAGCGCTTGTTTTCACTCTACAGCCTTTTCTAGGCATGAAGCTTCGGATGTGAAAGCAACACTCCTCTGTCTTCAAAGAGATCGTTTTCTTCTCTCCTGTGACCCCGCCCATACCTTGCTCCACTGCGCCATCTTGCAGAAAAGTGAGGGCCTGTTTAACTAAAGCCTCGATGTGGATTCAACATAACTGTTGCCAGATTTAGGGTTTGTTTGTAATGAACAAAAAACCCATGGACAAATAACGTATATAAAATAAAAGCAGACAAACAGTAATTCTTTTGAGAAAATTCAGGGGTATTTTTAGGTCATTCCCATTAGAGGGCACTGGACCCTGCACCATGTTCTCAATCACCTCTAGGACCCTGGGCTTCCCCACCTCTCCGTGGCCCTCACCCCTCACTGCCTCTGTAATTCTAAAAGGCTATTCAGCATACATAACAAGGTCCAGACAGAACTGAGACCTTCTTCGTTGGTGAGAATGGGAATTCCTCAGTAGAGTTTGCACCCTCCCTACAGATGGAACTCAGGCCCATCTCACGAGTTTTCAGACCCTGCCTCAAAATTGGGGTTCTGACACTTGGGTGAACTCAAGGGGGCTCTGGAGAGAGTCATACCTGAGCCTGAGAAATTCTAAGTGTGGGTAAATATGCAGGTACCAGGGATCCATAAACAATGAGCAATAGATATCCTATCCTGCTCATAATCCGCACGTTGTATGCCTACCATACCCTCCAGCGGTTTTCTGCTCATCACAGTCCTGCTCTAACTTCATTTTACAGGTTAGGAAAAACTGAGGTCTACATTTATCCGAAGTCACTTGTAAGAAGCCTCTACAGGAACTGTTAAGTTCCTGTAATGACAACCTTGAATGTGTGTGGCTCATTTTCCCCAGCCAGGAGGATAGCCGATCCAGGCCAACCCCAGGAAGTGGCTTATCTGTCAGTGTAGGACACTCCTGTGTGGATGCTCTCCAGCCGGACCACCAGGAACACAACTGAAGCTGAATGGATCGTGTTTAATGTTCACAGCAGCGAGACCACACATGGTGCGGAAGCGTGGGGCCCTCGGGAACAGCGTGTAGAAAGATCCAGTGGGATTGGGGCTTTGGTCTGGTAATTTGGGGGAAGGTCCAAGGAACAGGGGTTTGCTCTGGAACGAGTGCTGTCGGGAAGTGGGGATAATTCTTTGATGGCGTATCACAATAAATCTCACCTAGGACAGATGAGAGCAAAGCTAATGCTGTCACCAGTAGAGCAGCGGCAGTGACTCAGACTTCGGTGGGAGAAATGAATGTTTGGTAGTTTGTGGCTTGCAGTGACCTTGTTTTTGCCTGGGCTTAGATAAAATTATGACGTGGTCTTGTTTTTTGTGTCACTTCATCGTGGTCACAGCATAACCTTGTTTGAGGTTGGTGTTTTGTGACATTGGGTGTGTCCAACCAGAAAACACGGTGGCCCAGCCGGAGTGCCAGGTCAGCTCCTAACAACATCCAAAATGTTATCTGTCGCAAGCTAGCTCCCGCCTGTCCGGGCTGTTTTTCTTGTTCTCAGCTCTGTTTAGTCTTGTCTTTCACGTCTGGAAGATGTGGTTAGATTAAAAAAAAAAAAAAAAAAAAAAGCAGTACACCATGGTATCCCAGAACTTAATTATTGAAACTGGGTGGCTCAGTCGGTTAAGCATCTGACTTCAGCTCAGGTCATGATCTCACAGTTCGTGGGTTCAAGCCCCACGTTGGGCTCTGTGCTGACAGCTCAGAGACTGGAGCCTGTTTCGGATTCTGTTTCCCTCAGTCTCTGCTCCTCCCCCACTTGTGCTCTGTCTCTCTCAAAAATAAATAAACATTAAAAAAAATTTTAAACTAGCAATTACATGCTTTCCATTGTTGTCAGCAGTTGTGTTTTTATCTGCCTTAGAGGCCTGTGGAGAAGGGCCCCTTTGCAAATACCATTCATTAGCACCCTAACCCCAACATTGTGTCCGACGTCTGACTTAGGTGACAGATGTCTAGCACCATCCAACTAGGATGGCAGTTAGGACTTGAACTCAGATTTTATGGCTTTTACTCTGGAAAACAGTGTGGAGGTTCCTCAAAAAATTAAAAATAGATCTACCCTATGACCCAGCAATAGCACTGCTAAGAATTTACCCAAGGGATACAGGAGGGCTGATGCATAGGGGCACTTGTACCCCAATGTTTATAGCAGCACTCTCAACAATAGCCAAATTATGGAAAGAGCCTAAATGTCCATCAACTGATGAATGGATAAAGAAATTGTGGTTTATACACACAATGGAGTACTACGTGGCAATGAGAAAGAATTAAATATGGCCCTTTGTAGCAACGTGGACGGAACTGGAGAGTGTGATGCTAAGTGAAATGAGCCATACAGAGAAAGACAGACACTATATGTTTTCACTCTTACGTGGATCCTGAGAAACTTAACAGAAACCCATGGGGGAGGGGAAGAAAAAAAAAAAAAGAGGTTAGAGTGGGAGAGAGCCAAAGCATAAGAGACTCTTAAAAACTGAGAACAAACTGAGGGATGATGGGGGGGTGGGAGGGAGGGGAGGGTGGGTGATGGGTGTTGAGGAGGACACCTTTTGGGATGAGCACTGGGTGTTGTATGGAAACCAATTTGACAATAAATTTCATATATTAAAAAAATAATAATAATAAAATTAAAAAAAAAAGATTTTATGGCTTTTGATCCCTTGCTCTCCCCACATGCTCTGCCGAGGGCACCAGCTGGCGACCAACCCGCACGAGAACCTGGAGCGGATTCCGAGTCCGGGAGGACTTTCCACATTGCCACTGAATTGAGCCTAAAATTCTCTCATCAGAGATCAGGACAGTAACGAAAATGGTGTAGCACCTGTAGGCTGTACATGGGCCAGAGGCACCTGTAGGGTTCCCTGGGGCTCATCTAATCCTGCAGGGCAAATGCAGATTGGGGCAGGTGCAGCAGTGAGACCCAGGCCAGAAGACTGGTAGATGGGTCTTATTCCCCTCCAGAGAGCCACACCCCCTTATTCTTCTACATTCTGTACAAATTCCCACTTGAAGACAGATTCTGAGGTAAGTTTCACAAACTTCCAGACTCCTCAGAGGACATAATTGAGGGACCAGGTCAATCAATGAACATCCAGGAAGAGGGATCGTCTCCACAGCCTTCACCCCTCCTTCTGTTCAAAGTCCAGATTGGCACAGAGGACCAACTTAGGTTGGCAGCTCATACTTATTTTTGTTCTCTGGGCTTTGGGGTTGCAGAGATGGAAAAATGAGCAGAAGCAACCTCTTTTCAGAGTTTTCCCAAACAATTTATTCTGGGGGTGGGGGTGAATGAGTCTTCACGCAGCTTTTATCACCCATTAAAAATATTTTCCGGTGTGCCTGGGTGGGTCAGTCTCACGTCCGGTTCCACACTGACAGAGCGGAGCCAGCTTGGAATTCTCTCTCTCCAAATAAATAAATAAACTTAAAAAAAATATTTTTCTACCCCTCAGCATGGGAAACAGGGAATTTTCACCTGGAAAAGAGCTCCTTAGTGAAGAGACTCAGCTTGCTACAGGAAGGATGAAGGCTCACTCTTAAAGTGTGTGTTTATTTTCAGTTATCCCAGTACAGAATGTTCTCTCAGGTAAGGTGGATTAAAAGCCTCTTGAATACAAATACAGTTGAGTTGGATCTCAGGAGGACTTGGTTAAATACACAGAAATGGTGGCTTCAACTATTAAATTACATTGCCTCTTGCCAACTCAAATCTACATCTGTTTTCTTCTCCAAGCTCCCTCCTGTGAGAAGGAGGAGGTAAAAACAAAATAAGAATTCAACCCACAACACAAGCGCCCAACCTTCTCGGAGTTTCTGTGGAATCCCACACTGCCTTAGTAGAACCTGTGTGCTCACTTGTGAAGATGCGTCCACGTTAACTTACAACGCGGATATGCGACGCCAGGGTCATCAATAAAAACTTTCTCATGAATGATCCTGTGGGGAATGAGCACAAAATTAGGAATCCTTTTTACAACATTTAATGTCGTTTCTGACTCTGGTGTCTCACAACCAAAACGGAGCTTTTCATTTGTTTGTAAGCTCCTACCTAATGTGCTTTGTTCAAAGCACTTGTAAAACAGAAGGGAACTTGGGACGCGTGGGTGGCTCAGTTGGTTTAGCGTCCAATTCTTGATGTCGGCTCATGTCATGATCTTGCAGTCATGGGATCGAGCCCCACGTTGGGCTCCACGCTGAACACGAAGCCCTGCTTGGAATTCTCTCTCCCTCGCTCTCTGTCCCTCCCCCGCTTGTGCTCCCTTGCTCTCAAAATAAATAAACATTAAAAAAATAATAAAACATAAAGGAACTAAAAAAGGGAACACAGTTGATAAGTCAATAAAGTCATTAGTCGCATAGCTTAGAAACTCTCCTGCCCTGATCGGTCTTGCTAAGTTCAGACAGGCTCCAATTATTTGGTAATAATGTAAAGGGATTGTTTATCTTATTCAAAAATCCTCTGTTAAGACTTTCAAAATTCTGGCTCTTTTGACATGAAATTAAGAGGCAAAACGCTCAAGTCCATTGCTACAACATAACAGATTTATACACTGTTTTTAAAGATGTGCTGGGGCACCTGGGTGGCTCAGTTGGTTGAGTGTCCAACTTTGGCTCAGGCCATGATCTCACGGCTCTTGAGTTCGAGCCCCGCATCAGGCTCTGTGCTGACAGCTCAGAGCCTGGAGCCTGCTTCCAATTCTGTGTCTCCCTCTCTCTCTGCCCCAGCCCACTCGCATTCTGTCTCTGTCTCTCCCAAAAATAAACAAACATTAAAAAAAAAATTAAAGATGTGCTGTCCCTCCCTCAAAGGAGCAGGCAGAGAGGAACATGGGACTCCGAGAATGGGACCCAGGGGAGAGAGGAACCCGCCTGCCTTATCTAACTGGCCCCCTGCTCCTGGAGACCCAGGCCAAAAGCCAAACTGTGCTCAGTTGTGAATTCCCCTCACACACAGTACTTCCACAATTTAAATCTCTTTTCCACAAATCTTTTCTTTTTGAGGTTAAGAAATGAGAAAGGAGATCCTCTGTTTCCTCCTTTTGTCCCCCAACTCCCAACACACCAGGCATGTAACAGGTGCTAAATGATGGCTTCATTAGAAATCTCTCCACTGGGGGCATCTCTAGGACAGGTCTAAGTGGTTTGTTTTTAGTACTATCCCACAATCAAAACCTTCCCTACTTAGCAGATATTATCTTCATGTAAATAGAAGGCAAAGGGAGACTTCTTTCTCTGTTAAAGGTGTTTTAGGTATCAAAATACAGAAATGGAGGATAAATGGAGAACACTCCTTATTCCCCAGGAACTGGGTTCCTCTGGCGGTGACAGACCTATCCTACAGACCCCATTTAACAGTTGGCCAACACCAGGCCTAGAAAAGAAAAAGGCTTTCTGGAGGTCTTTCCTTCCTACAGCCTTCATGGAGGATACAGATGACTTTCCCACAAGCCTCTGTTGTTCCAGCTCGGTCACTCAGCTGACTCGACCTGAGAGAAGAGGGACAGAAGCTGAGAGACTGACTGGCACACTGTCCCACTCTTGGCCTGTGGGTTTGCATTTCTCATAATTGGGCCCAGACAGATGCATTCAGATGACAAGTTCCTGCCCACACATGGCCCCTTGAAGTGACTGGCTGGGGGCGGGGGCCTGGGGTGTGGTGGGGAAGCCTTGAGCTTTTTAACAGCAACCTTGAGTCTGGGGCTGGAAGCCACATACTGCCCCTACTCTGGCAGGCCAGTGTAGGCAGTGGTGTGCACCCCGCTGGGGTCCCTCCCACCTCAGCTTGGAAACCACCTAAAGGTCCGGGGCTGGCTGTCACTACAACAGGGCCAGGGCCACACTGCCCGCTCTTGCCTAGAAGCCAGAAGCCGGAAGCTACTTTCTTACTTAAGGAACGGATCTTTTATTTCCTAACTGGGAAAGGACGTGTTGATATGCAGAGTCTCAGCTAAGGAATTCACTGTGCTGCCTAATATACCGCCCCTAATTCACCCCACCCCCTACCCACTGATACCCTCAATTTGCTATTCCCCAAATACAGGTTTCTGGATTACTTCTGTTGATCTTTTTTTACTCGGTGCAAGGGATGAGTTACCTCCAGAACCTTGACAGTAGCATTGCCTTTATACGTCACAATGACCAGAATGTTCTATACATTTCCACCGCTTCAAAATTACATTTGGAATGATTAGCCAGACATGAGACTTGCCAATAACTCACATTTTATAAAAAGGATTTTAAGTCCATGTGTGTAACATTACCAAGATATAATTCTCTAGGAAGGGAATTCCTATTTTATTTATTTATTTTTTTTGCAAACAATTTTAGAGGCAGGGTGTTAAACTGATTGAAATTTCACAAGATTGACATTATTGCTTAAAGTGCTTGACTTGGTTACAAAAAAAAAAAAAGATTAAGGTACAGATCATTTTAAATAAAAACTAAACTTGTTTTCTTTAGCAACAAAATGAAATGAATGCCACACAAATACAGTAACTATTTTGGTTACAAAGAAATGGAAGCCAAAAATAAATTAATGTAATACTGGAAAACAGAAATTTAATTAGGCAGAAAAGTAGGAAATAATTTTCCCTGACCCATGCCATTTACATGAGTTAATCACAATAGTGCCGATAAATGCCTTGACCATATAATAGCAAATGAGGGCAAAACATTTAGTGCACAATATTTTAATACATGTGAATATACAAAGTTGATCAAAATGCAATGTTTAAAGATAAAATCCATCTGTAATAAAGCTACACTCCAATATCTAAAATAAGCCCTAAGCTCCAGTTAGAACAGAGTTCATTGTTAGGCATGCCCATGAAATTAAGCATATCCATGAAAATAAATGCATAGGGACCACTCCTGTCATTTTTTTTTTTTTTCCCATTTCATCTGAAATCCAAAATATACCAGGCAGTAAAACCAAATATGACTGGCTTCCGAGTCAAACCAACACCCTCCTGCATTGTGTTCCTTGGCTCTCTGAGAACCAGTCCATTCGATGTTGCCTTGGAAGGAAAAATGCATCCACGTAACAGGAATGGATGTCAGCTCATTTTGCCAAAAAGTGACTTTTAAACAAATGCCTTTTTAGCAAACTGTACCATAATCTAGATGCTCGGCCAGGAAGTCACCAATAAAGCAAATACTCTTCTCTTCTCTAGGTGTAAAACACTGTAACTTATTTTAAAACCCTGCAGCAGTTAAAAGAAATACAGCAGGCCTACTCACTCCTGCCAGAAAAGGACCCACAAAAACCCTGCCATTTGAGGGAATATTGCTGAGCCTTTGTGCTATCGTTGACCTCAGAATGGTCTCACCTACCTCACACCATTCCCTGCCCTGCACGAACGATGAACAAGGGTGAAAGAGAAAGTGTTTGCATGCTACTGTCTTCACATAAAGTGAAATGATTCTGGGGAAATGTAGCTGCCTAGTGTTTGTTCCATTTACTGAAGAGGAAAGAAATTACCAGATAGCTCGAAGTTTAAAAGCTGTGATGGAGTGTTGGTGGATAAGTGTGTTTTGGTCTTTCTCCAAGCTTCTTCTCCTGCATCACACAACCATTTTAATGCCTTTGCATTTTTTCTTCCGTACTTGTTTTTATTCCTAAACTCTATCCATGAATTCAGAATTTTAACTGACCCTTTCAATTACTTCTGTTAAGTCACTGGGAAAAACTCTTCACACATACAGACCAAAAACAAAACAAAACAAAACACCCAAAACCAAACCAAACAAAACAAAAAAATCCAAACAAACAAACAAACCAACAAACAAAAACAGTAGTGAATCTGTGACTTAGCATTTAGATGTTACCTCTGTAGGCTTCCAGTTGAAACTTTCTCTAACAAATTAGCCTCAAGAGTCATTCCAAAGATAATTTTAATAGTTTTTCTTATGAACCAGCTCCAAATATATTAGATATGAACCATCATTTTTTTAAAAAAAACTTTGCAACCTACAGTCAAATATATGGGTTATATATAGTACAAACAGTTCCTCGGATCAGTTGCCTTCAATTGCAAAGTGTCTCCTCTTAAAAACGGAATAAATACTCACCTTCCAGGTAAGTGATTACTGCATATGTTTCATGAGGAAAAAAAAAAAAAAGACAAAATATTTATAAATATGAATTTGCCTCTAAATAAGGCAAGGTATATTTTCATCACTTGTATAAAATAACATGAAGATCACCCTGTTTTTGTCTTCTCCAGTGAAAAGTAAAACATTTCACTTCAAGCATGAACAAATGAAGTGTTGGCATGCTTATTTAAGTTCTGAGCAATAAACAGTTCAAGATATCTTAAAGACAAGAAATCCAGTTTTCATCTAGATAAAGTGCTATGCTCTTAATTGTTACAAAATGGCTGCTAACATTTCCAATTTCAATTTGAGTTCACATTATGCCAAACATTTGCATGTTCATTCGCTGATTTATTAGGTAACAAAATAGTATGTTCACAGTATCTTAGAAGTGTATGGAAGTCAACCGACTTCCCAAAGGAAGCCAAGATCTATGCCTCATAGTATTTGTAAGAATCCAAAAACCAGCTCAACAGCAAAACGCCAAATTGACCCTTTTAATAAAAGGTACCAATACTCAAGTGATCTAATAAATACATACATAACAAAAGTGAAAAAAGTAAAAGTAACTACAGTGAGATGAGGTTCTTCCACAAAACGGTCTTGTCAAGCGTTCTAGGAGTCTGAGCCAAAGAAAAGTTGCCATTTTGTTCATTCCTCCGCCCACCCGCTCCCACTTCCTTTGACCCACCTTCACCCCCAGCTGACTCCAGTGGTCCCTCTAGGGAAGGTTCCTTATTAGTCCTGGGACTCGCCAGCGCCTCAGTCAACAGACTGAAATGTTAAAAGGTGAACAGCTGTACAATGCGGCCAATGGTGGTGACACTGCAGTGTCTGGGTCCTTCCTGACCGAGAAGGTGGTGGGTACTGACTGGCTAAGGAGAGCTGTGCCGGAAGCAGTCACCACGGTAGCTCAGCCCTGCGGCCACAGCCTGCAGAACACCAGCCGGCCCGGGCGGATGCCTTGGAAAGCTTAGCAGCGCCAGATAAAGGACAGATACAACTCACAGGACCTTACGGAAGTAGAGCATCACTAAAAACAAATGGCGTAGGGGTATCTTCCTGAAACGTGGTTTTGGTAGAAAGGTAAGAAAAGTTAAGTTTTCACTGTCCACAAAAGCGTCCTCCTCTGGGCTCTGCCTGCCCTGAGCTCCGTGCCTTCTTAGCCTCTGGGGTCCTAACGGCGGCGGGCGGCGAGGGGAACACAGCCCCAGGCAGGCGCTAGCCACCGTGAACAGCTTCTCTCCACCCTGTTCCACCTGGAGGATGATTTTAGTATTGAGGTTACTCACTTTTAAACGTTTTCACTTGCACAAACTTAAAGCTATAGCTGCAGCCCTAACAGGTGAACTTCTACCCGATTCTGTCCTTGCGTCAGAAAAGAGGCAGAGAAGCTACAAGTGGGTAGCAGTGCTTCCCGGGACAAGTTAAAGGAATGCATTGACATGAGATCCCGGAAGCCACTTGGGACGTTTAGCAGGGACCCAAAACAGACTGTAGACCTTCCCGTAGGAAATGTCACTCTAATTGAGCCAGACGTAGTCGGTGGCGTAGCGTTTCCCCAATCCTAAAATTAGCAACTGTTACTCATACAAATCTTACTACAATCTGATTGCAGTTAACTCTACCTCAGACTAAAATAAAACCACAAGTAGTGCTGCATGTAAAAAACCAAAGGGAGAGAAAGTCTAACCCAGCCAGACCATTACACTTGGCGTAGTACCACTGGCGGGGCCACTGGGGAGGAAAGTCTGCAGAGAAACCAGGGAATAGTGCCGTGAACAGTTCCCCCCATGTGAACTCGTCCCACAGTTCTTCAAGTTATTCTCTTGACTGATAGAATAAAATATATCCGGACTCTGAATTTTTTGATATATCTGACGTCAGGCCATAGAATTCTTCAATAGCTTGGGCATCTATTTTCTGCAATAAGAGAAAGAAAACAATACAACTGTTTAATGGGATGACTGAGAGAAGGGAAGACAAACAAATGGAATGAACAAGAAGACTGAAGCAAACACTGTTTGCTACAAAATCACAACTGGGAACTTTCGACAGCAAACAGCTAATGGGGCACAGACCTGGCAATGGGGCATGATTACATACATTGCAAATCCTGGAGGAGGGAGGCCAGCCTTCAAGCTATCGGCAAACATATGTGGGCATGCTTTGAAGCAGCCAGGACGCCCGTCTTTCAAATGGTAAACTGGGGGGTCTGGGGAATAACCTTAATTCTTGCAGGTCGTCAGACTTCGTTCCCATTAGTGTCACCCTCTGAGCTAAAACGGACCTTGTCTGAGTGTGGAATTCTCTCCGGCTAGTATTCCTTTACAACAAAATCAATATATGGGAACACTTGAGTGTAACATAAAGATTTCCAGGTCCAACAGACTGAAAACATATTTTTAAATATCAATCCATACAAGAAGAATCTGGCATAATGAAAGAGTGCTTACAGAGCTTTTTATTAAGTTTATTATTGGGCTGTGTGCTGACAGCTCGGAGCCTGGAGCCTGGAGCCGGATTCTGTGTCTCCCTCTCCCTCTGCCCCTCCCCTGCTCGCACCCTGTCTGTCTCTCTCTCCAAAATAAATAAACATTAAAAAAAATTAAAAATTTAAAAAATGAAAATAAAGAGTTTATTATTTGGTCTGTAGTAGAGAGGGCTTTAGTCACAGTGGAAAATGAGACTTACATATGAATACGGTTTCAGGGGACAAAGAGATCCCACATCTATGGCTGATCAGTTAACAAGAACGCAGTTAACTCATTAGTCCCCAGTCACACCCCTTTCTCCCTTTCTATAGAGAATAAAGAACAGCAGAATTTAGTCTTGAGAGAAATGTAAATGGTTTTTAAGCCAGGTTATGGGAAAACAGGCCTATTTTAGGAAATGTCCGCACATACACGTTCCCCCAAATACAGTCTACGCTGCAGCCCCATTATAGAGTAATCTGCATACCAACCTCTACAATGTCATCATCAAACAAAAGCCAGAAGCCATGACTCTTCACAATAGTAATATAATGCCCACGATTAGGACCACTGGAAAAGAAGAAACACAAGTTATCAAGTTAACATTAACTTCTTTCAAAAACTAGGTACTTCTTTTTAGGCAGTGATCTACCTGAACAACCTCTCTCAGCAGGAGAATGGGTATAGGTCACGTCTATATCCACAATTTATGGAGGAAGACCCACGTGGTGGTGCTGTGGTGAGCATAAAGGAATCTTCTGCAAAGATGCAAAAAAGTCAGGCTTCTAAAGACCCACGGTCCAGTGGGGAAAGCAGATATTCAAATTCAACAAATATAAATGAATAATTACCATACACCTACTATGTGCCAGACTCTCTTCTGGCCGTCAGACAAAAAAGCAGTGAAGAAAACAGTGTCCCCACTTTCTTGGGATGAGGGCTGGAGAGGCACTGAACAAACTAAAATAGATTTCAATGTATACTAAGTGTGATGAAGGGGCACCTGGGTGCCTCAGTCAGTCTAGTGTCTGCCTCTTGATTTTGACTCAGGTCACCATCTCACAGTTCATGAGTTTGAGCCCCGCGTCGGGTTCTGCACGGACAGTCAACGCAGAGCCTGTCTGGGATTCTCTCCCTCCTTCTCTCTCTGCCCCTACCTCCTCCCTCTCGTTTGCTCTCTCTCAAAATAAATAAATAAACTTAAAAAAAAAAAAAGTGCCATGAAACATAAAGCAGAGTAAAGCATGGTGAGTGACAGAGGGAAGTACTATTTGATACACAATGGTGACAGTCCTCTGCTAACCCAAGATCTGAGCAGAAGGAACTTTCCCTGAGAGACGAGGTGACGAGCCATGTGGCCATGTGATGGAAGTTTACAGCAGGTGCAAAGGTACTGGGCATGGCAGGGGTGGGGGGTGGGGGGGTTCCTGAGGGGTTCACTGAAGAGCAAGGAAGCCTGAGCCCAGTGAGCCAGGGGGAGGGGAGGAAGGAGGCCACAGAGGTGGGGCATGGGGTATCATGGTTCAGATTTTGGACTCCGCGGTGAGTCAGTCAGGAAGACACTGGGGAACTCTGAGGAGTGGCATCATCTAAGTTTTAGAAATATGTTAAACTATAATATAGAATAACACGTGCTCAAAGGAAAAGGTATGTATCACATAATATGGGAAAAAGTGGAACTACACAGCTGTTACTATTAGTTAAATCTGCACGACTGAAGGAATTTAACCCCAAATCTAGAGTTCCGTTTTGTTTTTTTCAGTGTACCACTAAAGTTCAAAAGCCAAATTTGCCTTTGTTTTCTGTTGTGTGTGTGTTTTTTTTTTTTTTTAATTTTTTTAAGTAACCTCTGTGCCCAATGTGGGGCTCGATTCACAACCCAAAGACCAAGAGTCACATGCTGTACTGACTGAACCAGCCAGGTGACCCTGTCCGCTTTGTTTAAATACAAGACGAGCCACGCGAACTGTTCCTGCCTTTCTCCGACGCCATCCAGCCACGCTCTCCCCTCCCTGGGCTCTGGACCCCTGGTTTCCTGTTCTTCACACGGCGGGCCTCTGCCCTTCAGACACTCTGCGCGAAATGATCCTCTTCCGATGTGGGCCTTCCTGGCTCATTTTAGCCCTTAGGCCTCAGCCCCGATGTCACCTTGGTAGCTTCGCTTCACCAGTCCCCATCCCTGAAGAGGAACCTTCAACTGCTCTCTCTCAGCGCCCTGTTCATTCCTCATAGCGTTCCTCAAACTCGAAGTCATCTCCCAGTGCTTTTGTTTTGGTGCTGACAGGCGGTGTGCTTACTTGCTAATTATCTATCTTTCTCGCCAGAGGCTCAGCTTCATGAGAACAGGGCCCGTGGATCTTCATCACTGCTGTACCTTCAGACTCTGCTACGAACCCAAGAAACAAGGGTTCAAAGAATAACTGCAGTCGAAATCAGAGAATGAGACCGCACCAGCTGCATCCATGGGGCAGGAGGTCCTGGCGTGGACGAGGGAACGCTCAGCTCCCCAGCCTCGGAGATCCCCAGCGTCCACGGCCCAGAGCCACCTGATCCCCATGTGCAAGGCCAGCCCTGCTCTGTGTAGGAGGACAGTCCTGTCTCTAGTGGGGAAGAATTTAATGAATGCTAGTTAGTAGCACGTGTGACTCGGCACCAGTTGGCCCTTGCTGCCAGGGCCGCTCTGACCTTGAGCCCTCATTACAGAAAGTCACTATTCTGCAACCCAACCTCACTTGTCCTCCAGGTCTCCTATAGGGGTCGCATCCTTATCCTCACCAATGCTCTAGGGATTAGTCATCACCCACAGAGATCCGTACTGAAAACGTGTATATACTTCTGAGCACCTTCTGTCTCCCCATCACCTGCCCACATCAGCCCACTGCCCGCCTCGGTCACAATGCCCTCCAGGTACCGGGCTCTGCCAGCCCTAAGTTCCTGCCACGAGGTCCCACTCAACATTCACAGCTAGTTTCCAGATCACGAGCCTCGTGTGTTCTTTAGAAAAATAACTGGTGGAATTCCTCTTCAGGAAAACCACAGAGCTGGCTTATAACCGACCAAAACACAGAACACTGGGAATGTAAGAAAGGATCCTGTGACTTCAAGTCCGCTCTGCATGGGACAAATAAGGTGCTTCAGAGGCGAAGCATCCGCCGCTGTGCAGGGGGAAAAGGAAATCAGTCTACTCCTCTGCGTGGAACCATGCATCCTCTTGTTACGGTCTGTGCACCAAAATCCAATCCAGGCAGATGGAGAAGAAAATAATCCTGCTCAGTGACACACCCCTACCTAAAACCCAGAAGGGCAGGGGAACGACAGAACACAAATCTCTTCCAGCTGAGCAAAGGATAACAAACAGGTGTATTTTCAGTGGACTTTTCCATGCTTGTATCTATAGCTATGGAAGAAAAAAATATCTGCTCAAAGGACTTTCAGCAAAACACTTTTCTTCTCCGTATCTAGGAGCCTTCTCTCTTACTCTCTTTTTTCTAGTTGGGGAAGGGCTAAAAACTGCATGAAGAGTATCTTGAAGAGTACATTTTGGATTTATTTTGAGATGATAGATAAGAGCCTGGAAGACATTCTCAGAAGTCCCATTACTACGGAGTCTCACAGCCCAGGAAAGGCATAGCTGCCTCTGTTTCGGCACCCTTCTCGCGTGCACCCCGCCGTGCGCCCCGCTTTTCCGCCTGCCCTCACCTGCCACAGTGAACCACCACAGCGACCAGGTCGTACATGCGGTCCAGGTTCACGGCGTCGCTGGAGGTGTTGAAGAGCCGGAGCTCCAGCGGGAAGACCACCCGGTAAGACAGCTTGGTGTACCTGTGCAGCTGTTCCATGTACTTGAACCGCTTTAGGTGCAGGGCCAAAATCATGGGCAGCTTTTTTACTCTCATCCTAAGAAACCACGAAATAGAAAAGAAGTTGTACCCCCTAAGAGCTGTTGGGGGGCAGAATACACTGCTGCCACACAAACGGAGAGCAGAAGGGGTCTAACAGACTTCAGGTCGGCAAGTAACCACACCGCCCGTAAGAATAAAAGGATGCTTGCACACATACAGCTGGTTGACCTGCTTGCTCGGCTAACCGGGCACAGCCAGCAGGAGAGGAGGGCAACAGCAGCTCTGTTTCTCTCTGGCCAAAGGAGACAGTCCTGAAGTTTTGTACCAATGCAAATACGGTGCGCAATTGCTCTCCATTACTGCCCCCTGCCTTCCAGAAAGGAACAATATTTGGACAGCTAAACGCCCCCCTCCACCCCGCCTGGAGATAATGGAGAGGAGGGGTGACCACTTTTGGGAAGAGGACAAGAAGAAGGCTGCGGTATGGACTTCTGGGGTCTGAGGACCACGGGGGGCGCTTGGGGAAACCAAGCACGCTGGGCTCACGCTCACTCACTCTTGTGTCGGTCCTTCCCCTCGTCTAGCTCTTGGTTTCCCCACTCGTAAAATGTAGGGGTTGGCTTAAGGGCCACACTTCCCAAACTGGGCTTGTGGAGCACTGGAGACATCAGCAGAGGCGGGGTTCCTGGAGCCAAGTTTGGACAGCTACTTTCTATTTCAAAGTTCCTCCCTGTGCACTGGCAGAGAGGTTCTGAGAAATCCTACAGTAAAGGAACTGTTCTCTTTTGTCTGATGTAGCATTTCCCAAACTTACATGAACACAGAAATCTTTTTTCACTAGGTGACCATTAATACTCCTTGGTAAAAAAAAAATTCATAAAAACAATAGTTTATGGAGACAACTCTGCTGGAATAGAGATCTTTGGTCCTAGAGATCTTTGGTCCCCTTCCGGACCCCCATTCTAGGAATGCCCTGAGTCAGTGTCAATGCTGTTCAGCATGCACACATTTTCAATGCATATTATTTGAAAAGGACAAATTTTAAGAGACTGTTGTTCAGGAATCTATTGAGGTAAAACCCTGTTCGTAAAAATAAGCAAAATAACGTCTGCAGAAACAGAAGAATCATGGGAAGCCTGATATTTTACAGGAACACACAGTATTTTAATGAACATGCCTTCATGCCATATAGGAAGGCCTGGGCTGGCCTTGGGTTGACTGAGATTGTAAGGACAGGGACAAGTGAGCTCCCCTGATGACTCACAAAAATTAACCAGCTATCACTCCACTCCCATCTGCCACAAGGAGTCACCTTTTGTAAGTTTTGATGCAGCAAGGAAATATGTGCATGTCTAGGGGGGAAGAGCAGGGAAGGCTGAGCAAAGAAATGATTTCAACCTCAGCTCAAGACCCCCGAAGGTTTTAGATGGCGGTAATGGGCTTCTGTGAGCTATTCTGAATATTCCACAACCATGGGCAGAGTAAATTCAATTCATAGTAAGACTTCACAGGATAATTAAAATGTCAAGTTTCTTGGCTTCCGGGGGCAGATAACAGAGAATCACTGTTCGCACACATTGTCCAGGGGCTCTAACTTGCCGGTGCTGGTAAAAAGGCAACTATGGATCCTGTATCAATTCAGAATGTGATGCTTCTTATCACCTATCCATGCAACTGATGTGTTATTGATTTCCTCGTGTTTCCACATTAAATCATTAACTTTTTAAACCTCTTGTGCCTCTAAATAAGAAGTTCCAATATGAAGTAACAATTCTACTAGATATCTACTATGTGTTATACTCTATGCTAAATCCTTTTTATAATCTGTCTTTAATCACAAGAAAATAGTAATTATATCTGACCACCACTCATTTACCCAGCATAGTATCTGATACACAGCACACAATAAATATTTGCTGAACGAATGAATGAACAAATGATCAAACGATCAGACAAATGGACAACTTTCCAAGGCAGGCACTCTTATCCTAGTTTATCCACGGAGGAAGGCAATTGACTTCTTCAAAGCTACTTGGCCACGAGCCCACAGAACTGGGATTCAAAATCAGGTATGGTTCCTTCCCTCAAAACCAAGCCACCCTCTGGGCTAAACCCTTTTACACACCTTTTCTGGGCCTCCTGTTTGCTGCAGCACGTTTCACAATAATATTTCTGTTCACTACACAGTGTTTCTGTGTTGCTGAAGTCTCTGCAGAGAAAAATATTTTCAACTCAAAAAACAGTCCAAAATGTACTTAGTATACACCATGTTTTAAACCCTTTATCACCTGCAGGGTAATTTTTAAGTGAATGCAGGGAAAGAAGTAATGAGAAAAGACTTTTCTTATGAGTAGGGGCTATGATTGCCATTACAGCATGTCTGCTGGACTGGCTTATGGTTTCACCTTTGGAGATTTCCAAGGATAGCTTTATTAAATGGGACACAAATAGATATAAATTAGAGTTTCCAACTGATTAAAAAAAAATATCAAGTTTTAACAAGACTACCTATAAATTGGAGATTAAAAATTATAACAGAAAATACTATTGTAAACGTCCATCATTACACTGTAAGTCAGGTCCAAAAATCTCAATCACATAAAATGCAAGGTGACATTATTGTGTAGTTAATGAAAAACAGGGTATCTCAGGAGTCTGTATTTTCTAAGATCACGAAAGTAAAGATAATGAAATTTAAATCACATACAACTGCCCTTATATTGAACTAAGAAAATCTCAAATTAGCAGGAGATGCCAGCTTTCTACAATCCCCAGCTCCCCGCCCCCCACCCGGCTCCTTTTGAGAACAAATGTCATTGTGATGTTATATCTGTATTCACCCCTATCATGAGACTTACTGCACTACTTATAAGTTTTCATTTTTTAAATGTCATGGCTTTTCATTCTTTTCTGGTCATTGAGATTCTACTTAACATTCCTGTGGTACCGCTTCAAAGGCTGAGAAGAACATCCAGAATATAATAATACCCTAGAGTCTTGAGAAAGCCTGTGATGTTTCTTTATTCATAGGGAGTATCCTAGCACCAGAATGATCAGATTTTATTAAACAGAAAGTGTTATTTACATGGTGTTATGGACTCACACACATAAACAGAGCTTACCAAAAGAAAACATAGATTGCTCATTTATTCACTACTCAAATGTTTACTGACAGCACTCTGGGCTTGGTGCTAGGGGTTCACAGAGGCACCTGCCCTCACACTGCTCACAGTCTAACACGCACACATGCGAGCGAGCTGCCTAAGTGTTCAGTGCAGGTCAACAAGTCATTTCAGGGGCGCCTAGGTGGCTCAGTTAGGTAAGTGTCCGACTTCAGCTCAGGTCATGATCCCAAGGTTTGCGAGTTTAAGCTCCGTGTCAGGCTCTCTACAGTCATCAAAGAGTCTGCTTCAGATTTTCTCTCCCTCTCTCTCTGTCCCTCCCCCACTCATTCTCTCTCTCTCAAAAATAAGTAAACATTAAAAAAGAAAAATCATTTCAGGGGCACCTGGTTAAGTGTCAGACTCTTGATTTTGGTTCAGGTCATGATCTCACAGTTTGTGAGATCAAGCCCCAAGTCAGGCTCCACACTTGTGGTATCTCTCTCTCTCTCTCTCTCTCTCTGCCCCCCCCCCCCCCCACCATCTCTCTCTCTCAAAAAAGAAAAAATAATAATTTCATACAATTCTCCTGCCTAAAATGCTTCAACACTTCCTTAGTGCAATTCAGAATGAAACTTGGATTCTTTGCCATGGCCAGTAGGCCCTCAGTCCCCATAACCCTAGCTGTTCTGACCTCATCTCCTAC
Source organism: Acinonyx jubatus (assembly GCF_027475565.1). Lineage (NCBI taxonomy): Eukaryota > Metazoa > Chordata > Mammalia > Carnivora > Felidae > Acinonyx > Acinonyx jubatus. The sequence continues at coordinate 160,089,661 of NC_069382.1, read as the reverse complement.
CCTGCCTCACCTCCTTCACCCGGCTTAGGCCACACCAGCAGCTTTCTCCTGTCCCTCCAGAATGCCATACCCTTTCTGCTTCAGGGCTTCTGCAGGTGCTGCTTCCTCTGCACTAACAGCTCATTTCCAGATGCTTCCATGGCTGCCTCTGCTCATTGCTCAGAGCTCAGCACAAATGTCACCTCCTGGGAGACTTCTTTGTCCACCTTCTCCAAACCCACTCAGCCTCTATCTGGTTTGCAGTCTTGTTTTCTTCTGAGCACTTACCCTTATCTGAAACCATCCTCCTATTTGATTACATGCCTTCCCTCTATGTGGGCAATGACTCTGTCTCACTCACTGCCGCAGCCCCAGCACCATGAAGAGGCCCAATGCAGCACAGCATTCCATAATATTTGTTGGCTGAGTGAAGACAGAAGCATGTGTATAAAGTCCAGGGGAAAACACAGAGGAGGGAGAAATGAACTTGGGGTAATGTGAGTTGTTTCCAAGCGGTGATGTACAAGTCAGGCTCTCGAAGAAGGAAAGTGTGCAGGTGGGTAAGAGGCAAGCATTCCAGACAGAGGGAACGCTCCAGCATAGGGAGATGGAAGCAAGGTGTGGGTGTGCCTTAGAAGCTGGTGTGGACCCTGTGACTCTGGAAATCCACTGATGGGGCTCAGCAAGGAAAAGATGTAACCAGACAGTGCTTTCTAGAGTAACCATTTCTGGCAGCACTACAGAGGAAGGACAGGAGGTGTTGAGAGGCAAGAAAATGATTTAGAAGACAGTTATACTCAAATCTCAGATCTCAGCTGCTCGGTGCGTAATACAGACTCACACTTAACTGAATGAACACAGGCTAACTCCTTTTTATTTTATTTTTTTTTAAGTTTATGTATTTATTTGGAGAGAGTGTGAGAGCGAGCATGAGGAGGGGAGGGGCAGAGAGAGGGAGAGAGAATCCCAAGCAGGCTCTGCACTGTCAGCGCAGAGCCCGGCGTGGGGCTCAAACTCACGAACCGTGAGGTCACGATTTGAGCCGAGGTCAAGAGTCTGATGCTCAACCAAAGGAGCCACTCAGGCGCCCCCAGACTAACTCTTTAATGAAGTAATTGATGTGAAATCCTTTCTTGGCCTGCACAGGGTTGGGGTGGAATGGGGCTGGGGGAGACAAGGGAGAGGGGGAGGAGAGTATGGGTGGGTGATGGTGGAGGTTCATATCCATGGGATTTCTACCACAGATACAGCTCTTTATCCAGCTCAAGAGCCAGAATAACCAAGGCAAGCACAGCAGTGAATAAGGAATTAAATACTTTCTACTCTTACTTTTCAAAGAAAGTTTTCTGAAGTGATTGCAGACCCACACGAGTGGAAATATAGCAAAAGTTAGTACTTAATATAAAGACCTGATTTAAAATTCACCTCCATCCTGCCACACCCCGGCTGGCTGGGGGCTTACTGCCACGAGACACAGGGCAATGCTTCCAGGGCATCTGTGAGTTGAGAAGTGGAAAATGAGGCTACATCAGGGAAAAGGGCTGACCCAGCAGGAGACTCGGAGGCAGAGCAGGTCTGTCAATAGAGGCTGTACAGTTGTTGGAATCAAAGCAGGCAACAAGGGGTGAGGAAACCTTTCAAGGAGAAAGTCAAAGAGGAGGGAGAGAGGAGAGAGGCCTTTCTGATGCTCAGGATAAATGACCAAAGCACAGAGGTAAGGTTAGGGGAAAGCACAAAACTCTGTATTTCTTTACAAAGAGTTACAATAGCAATAAAACATTGTTTGGAAATGAATCTAGTAAGAAATAGAAGTCTTTATAAAGAAAACTATGAAATTCTAGAAAAATATATGAAAGAAAACTTGAAAACCTGAAGAAAGACTATGTTTCCGGGTAGAAAGACTGTTGTAAAGACAGCCGTTGTGTCCAAGATTATGTCCATGTTTGACACATTTTTTAGTACAGTCTTAACTCTTCCACTCAATGCAATAGTTCAGAAATTGATTTTTTTTTTTTTTTTTTAATTCTCAAACAACACTTCCCGATAAGTGTCCTGTCATGATCCCCACAGAAAAGGTTACCCTGTAGAAGAGTTAGCCCAGAGCAGCTCCAGGCTGTGCCTGACCTCCCAGGAGCCAAGGGGATCAATCCACACCTGTAACCTATTTCCTGGTGCACACCAGCTGGGAAACTTTGTTCTGGGGTTGACATCGGCAACATCAGCGGTTCTCTGGGCTGCCCATTAGAGTTACCCGGGGAGCTTTCGAAACACACTCAATGCCTAATTCCTCCCCCTGGCCCCCACTTGATTACACCAGAATCTCTCCAGGTAGAATCCAGGCATTATTGTTCTTAAAGTTTCCCTTTAAGAATATGCTTCGAAGTCTGAGAGCCACTGTGCTCTGTACTTTGTATACCTTAACATGCACTTGAATCACACGGAGATCCTGTCAAAATGCAGATTCTGGTTCATTCATTCATTCTTGGGGGAGACCTGAGATGCTGTTCTAATGAGATCCCAGGTGATGTCAATGGTGCTAGCCCACAGACCACTGTTTGAGTAGCAAAGATTTAGAGCAGCAGATCTCAAACTTTGGTGGTATTAGGATCACCAAGAAAATTAATTAAAAATAGTGGCCAAGGCTCACTGAAGTTGAATATGGCCAGGGCCAAATTATGGGAGCAGCCTAAGGGTCCAATGATTGATGAAGGATAAAGAAGATATGGGGTGTGTGTGTGTGTGTGTGTGTGTGTGTGTGTGTGTATTTCTGCCATAAATATTATTCAGCCATAAAAAAGAGTGAAATCTTGCCATTTGCAACAACATGGATGGAGCTAGAGTGTATTATGCTAAGCGAAATAAGTCAAAAAAGACAAATACCATATGATTTCACTCAAACAAAACAAAGGAAGGAAAAAAAGACACAACTACAGAGAACAAACTGATGGTTACTAAGGGGAGGTTGGTGGGGGGCTGGGTGAAATAGGTGATGGGGGTTAAGGAGTGCAAGTGTTGTGATGAGCACTGGGTGTTGTGTAATTGCTTAGTCACTATATTGTACACCCGAAACTAATATAATACTAGATGTGAACTATACTGGAATTAAAATTAAAAACTTAAAAAAAAAAAAAAAAGAATATGATGCCCAAAACAAATAAATCATTGTTGGGCCCTGGCTCTGAAAAGGAAAAAAAAAAAAAAAAAAGAGGGAGAGAGAGGCCTGGGTTCACTGAAGTTGAATACTGGCTAGGCCCCTATTTTTATAAACTTCCCCAAGGTGATTTTCATACACACCAAAGTTTGAGAACCAATGAACAGAGTATTAAAGAAGACTGAAAAAAGAAATCCACAAGAAACACTTAGATGTCAACTATTAGAAAATACTTTATATCAGTAATAACCCAATACAGGTCAGAGAAACAAAACAGAGAAACCAATAAACAAGCATGCAGCAATGGATGTGTGGTGGGGACAGGAGATATATGGACTTAGTACTTAAAAGAAATTTTCCAAAAGAAGTAGAAAAATAATTCGTTTTAGAGAGGATACATTTTTAAAACAGCTATGGGAGAATGAAAAGCTACTTTCCTCCCAGCTGACCTCGGCAGCACTGGAAGAACGGACATTTAATATGAGAGGAGGACAGGGGAAGGGAAAAAAGGTGCTTCAGAGAGTGGAATGTTTCGAGGTTTCTTTCTGTAAAGGAGCCACAGGGGAGACTAAGGCACTGAAGTGAAAGACAAAAACTACCCAAAAGGCCATAGAAGGGTAATTAAGATAAACTTCACGTATTTGAAGTTTTTGCCTGAGGCCATCCCTGAACTTTTCAAAAGAAGAAAAAACTATCTTGGTATTCACTTCTGATACTGAAGGCTCCCCGGGCCTAAGACAAGGCACTGACATATGAAATATTTGGAATATAGGTCAGTTACAGTATGGATTTAATGGCTTCTGTAGGCCTGTACCCTGAATAGAACCACTATTTATTTCATCATTTCTCTGCAACAAAAGCAGTGAAAACACACTGTAATTGGTCATCTAAAGTCCCTTGAAAGGAGGTGGCAAAGGCCCTACATTCAAATCCTACAATTTTAGGGGTCTTACTTCGGATCAGGTCATGATCTCACAGCTCCTGGGTTCAAGCCCCCCCTCCCCCAAGTGGAGCTCCCAGCCATCAGCACAGAGCCCACTTCAGATCCTGGGTCCCCTTCGCTCTCTGCCCCTCCCACACTCATTCTCTCTCTCTCTCAAAAATAAACAAACATTAAAAAAACGTCCTACAATTTTAGCTTGATTTTTAACTTTTTTTTTTTGGCCGTCAAAATGAAGGAAAGATAAAATATCAGAAGAGGTGCAAACATAAAAAGAAAACTCATAGTTCTAATTTTAAAAACAAACCTTTAAGAATGCAAACGAAATTAAACCATGAATGGGGCCCAAAAGATCAAGATCTGTAATCATTCCTTCTCCCTTGTCTCAGACAGAAAATGCTAACGATCAGCTGGTATCATTTATTCCCCTGGGGCCTTGGCTCCCGGCTTCACTCCTGGGGGCAGGTGAGAAAGCCGCCACTCCCAGCACAATACTCTCCGGGAGGGTGAGGGTGGGGGTGGGTGGGCCTGGCAGGGCCTGTCTTCCTGTTGTGGGGGTGATGTCAGGCCTGCCTGCGTGAGGGCAGGTGTGGGGAAGTCAGTCAAGGTGTAGTTTAGGGATGATGTAAAATGGCGGCAGGGCAGGCAATTCAGGAATATCAGCCCGGAAAGCCCAATTGGATGGGAATCTAATGTTTAAAAAGGCATTCTGAAGCTATTTCATGCTCATCCATCCCAGCTTTAACGTCTCCAAACACCTCTACATCAGGTACGCATGACTAACATATACATTTCTCAAAATAATAATGATAATAATAGAAACGTAAATCTGGGTTACATTTCTTTATAACAAGGTTCCCCAAAGATTAAAATTATAACTAACAAATTAGCCCTCCTCTAGCTGGTTGACTGAGATCTCAAAGCTACAGCCACTGCCATCTGCCCTTTTGAGCAGCCCAGGAATTTCTAAGAAGGAAGGGGAAGCAGTCAATCTAACTCCAAATGCTCCCTAATGCCCACTTGTTTAAAAAAAAAAAAAAAGAGGCGGGGAATGAGGGGCGCCTGGGTGGCTCAGGTGGTTAAGCGTCTGACTTGGGCTCAAGTCATGATCTCAGGGTTTGTAGGTTTGACAGCCCTGATTCTGTGGTGACAGCCCAGAGGCTGGAACCTGCTTCGGTTTCTGTGTTTCCCTCTCTCTGCACCTTCCCTGCTTGTGGTCTCTCTCCCTCTCAAAAATAAATAAACGTAAAAAAACAAAATAAAAAGGGGCAGGATGGGCAAGTGATACCTTTCCTCCCAGTCCTTTGTCTGCAACTGACGTTGGCAAAATCATAACTTTCCCCACTCCCTGTGATCATAAGACCTTGGGGAAATAAAAAATGGCTTCTTGTCACAGGAATATTAGGAACCCATGCTATAAACAGAACCATTCAGAAGAAAGAGGCCACCCTGGCCTACAAAACACTTTGCAAATAAAGAGTTAACACACCTGTCCTAGACATCTGGGCCTAAGGCACTTGGACACAAGGGCCGGTGGGCCACACCAACAGGAAGTGCTGGGTAACTGGTCACTCATGGGGGAGCGGAGGGGAACCTGGGGCCCTGGGAAATCAGAAAGCAATCAGCTCCCCACCCGATCACACAAAACATGAAACCCAGATGAAGCAAGAAACTCTCCCATGTTGACGTTGGTGCCTTTGCCCCGCAAGATGACTTTCTAACAGCCAACCACCACAGCGAGTCCCCTTAACCTATCCTTCTAAAAGGTTCCAAGTAACCTGGACTAACACCTCTGTCACCCAATCACCATTGGTAAAAATCAACAGTGCCTTGTTAGACACTATAAAATGTCTCAGAGCTCTGGGCTCCTGAGCAACGGGGAAGCCTGCCCTGACCACGAGGTCTATCTACACTGGCACCCCCATGACCACGCACTCTGTGGACCTGTTAAATTTCTTCCAGGCACCAATCGTTGCCTGTGGATCCCCCCCAGGATGCAAGTGCTGTGAGGGCCCGGAATGTGTCTGCCACTCACTCCTCCATGCCTAGTGGCTATAGCAGGGCTGGGCTGCTGCTAAGCCCTCCCGACCTACTGAAAACAGGACAGGAAAGAAGGGATGGAGTAGGGAAAAGGGAATCGTGTCTCCGTGTCAACTCTGGGCACATTTCCAATGTTCAAGTCAATACATGACACGCATGGAACCCTGGACATGAGCTGTTCCTGCATTCCAGGCTCATACCTTCTCTCAACCCTAACAAGGAAGAATTCCTTCTATTAATGATCTCCACAGAATGCCGAAAGGTGGAGGAGAGGCAGTTCCCCTCACCGGGTCTCCGCTCAAAAGTACATAATTTTTAATATTAGCTTACAAAAAAAAAAAAAAAAAAGGGTAACGGTAGGTATGTGCAGCATTTATTAGTTGTGTGATTGTGTCAAAGAGACAAAGAGGAGAGAGAGAGAAACTGATGAAAGCCAAAAGCCCACATCTGTATTAAAGACTAAAACTTATTTTTAAACTTAATGACTAATGACTTCCACTTGATCCTCTTTCTTCTCAGCAGGATCCTTCTCTAGACCACATATATTTATTTTTAATCTCTCTTGGGAAAGAAGAAACAGAAAATAATAGGATTATATGGGTTTAACAGAAAGGAAGATTACCTCCTGAGGAAATACAGGATTCCCCGCTCCCCCCGCCCCCCCCCTCCCCCCCAACTTATTTACCGGTCTGATCCAAATCTCAGATCACAGTCAGAATTCATGAGGTTACCTCAGACAGTGGGTAATAGATGTATTCTGCTCCACATCGACAGAGAGGTCAAGAAAATCTTCGTCTTTGCTACTAACCTGAAGCAAAATAAGAAAAAAAAAAGTATTAGGTACAAAATACATAATAAACATAGATAAAATTTTGAATGCTCCTAGGCAACCAAACCCCACGACTGCAGAAACAGCCACGTACGGTTTTGTACACTCGCTGGCAACCAGCTACGCTGAAGACGACCTGGAGAAAATCGCAAATTCTCAATTTACCCACGGTCCCATTCCAGCCTTGATCTAGAACTCTTAGCAGTGAACACTCAACCAGATGTCTCTTCCTCTCTATTCATTTTCCCCATCATTTCAAAGTAGGAAGTTATCAAATAAACACCCACATGGCCAAGACTGGCACAATGATAAAAACGGAAATGGAGAAAGGACAAGAGACTTTGAAAACCCCCGGCTCAGAGGGTCACCTCTTCATGAGGCTAACTGCCAATCCCTTGAAATCACTTGCTCCTGCGCCTCGTCATCCAAACTGTGTCTGGGGCCAGGGAGCCTAGTGTGAGCCGGGCTGGACAGTCACACTAACGGCACGTGCACCTGTCTCTCAGCTTGGGAAGTGGCCATCATTTGCAGAGCCCTGTGCTGTCTGTGGTAACAGCTGGGCCCGGAGCTGGCCAGGGGCCCTGGCTCACACGGGCCCCGTGCTGCGGCCTGCTCTCGGGGGCTGGCTCCCTGGCCCAGCTGTTTGTCAGCCCCTACGGTTCACACCACACCAATCCTGGCTCTCGTACCTATCCAAGCTCACCGAGTAAGTGCTTGCACTTGCCAGAAGTTCACTGGCAGCCTGGCGTTTTACTCTCTGGCAGTGGGAGGAGCAAACTAGCTCAGCAACAACCTTGAAGTGTTCTGCCAATTGGCAACCAAATGAGAAAACACTCCTTTAAGTGTGACATTTACCCTATGACCCAACACTCTACCGCTAGGCCATTCTCTACAGAAATATTCAGAGGGTGGGCACAATCTTTTATATTTCCATTAGTATACACAAGGAAGGGTATTGAGGCAGGATATGAACTTTCCAGTTCCATATCCTGTCTCTGCCACCATGCAGTGGACGACTTAAGGCCACTTAGCCTCAGTGTAGCTCAGTTTCCTCATCTGTAAAGTGGGGACAGTAAGAACATCAATTTCATAGGGCTGTCGTAAGGATAAAACAACACACGTAAAGTGCTTTCAGAAGTAAAAGTCGGGGCACCTGAGTGGCTTAGTTGGTTAAGTGTCCAACTCTTCATTTCGGCTCAGGTCATGATCTCACGGTTCAGGAGTTCAAGCCCCATGTCAGGCTCTACGCTGACAGCACGGAACCTGTTTGGGAGTCTGTCTCCCTCTCTGTCTCTGCCCCTCCCGTGCTTGTGCTCCTTCTCTCTCAAAATAAATGAATAAACTTACAAAAAAAAAACAAAAAAAGGAAACAGTCACTAAGTCGGAGAGGGGTATAAAAATTATAAATGGCCTAACATGGTCTAAGAGCTGGGAAAGGTTTACTGCATGGTGCGTAACACATTAAATGAATAAGTAGGCTATACTACCATCTATAGGCTAATTCCAATTTTGTATAAAAAAGGCACATATACATCTACACACATATACATGCCCTTCTACATATACACACACTATGTCATTCTGCCCTTTTTTTTTTTTTTTTTTTTTTTTTAATGGCACTTGTTACTGCTATGGTAGGATGCATAAAAAGCCCCAGATCTTCACCACTGCCTATACTGGCTTCTTCGCCATATGACTTTACAGATCCTCCCATCAAGATACAAGCTTCCCTATCCTTGATTCTGAGTTCAGCCATCTGAATGCTTTGGCCAGTGGGATATTAGAGGACACGTTATGAGCAGAAGCTTGAACAAGGACTTATGAAATCGCTCACTTCGTTTCTGTCAGCGCCATAAGAAAGATAAGCCCAGGGTAGCCCACCATGCCCAGGAAGAAGATGAGAGACTGACCCATGGAAGAGAGCTCTTCTCACTAAGGTGCCCCAGACAAGACCAGGCTAGAACAAAACGTGTAGCTAGCCTGTAGACATACAAGTGAGTCAGCTGAAACAGAAACACCCGAGTTCAGCCAGGTCCAGCCTAGATCCGGTGACCCTCAGCCAACCCACAGTTGAATGCATTACAATGAACAAGAGTTGATTCAAGTCTCAGTTTTGGGGTGGTTTGTAACAAAGCAATAGATAACTAATACAACTGTTTCATCACAGTATAAATGTTTTATTTGTATTTTTTTCTAATTGTCTGACTCCCTCACTAAAATGAAAGTTCAAGACTGGCTCTAGTAATGACTAAAATCTTATGATTTCAACACTCCTCCAGAAAACTATATAAAGCTCAGAGAACTATAAATAAAAGAAGCTACCTGAAAGTGTTAAGAGAATAAACACAGGGAAGTCCGTACCCGAAGGAGGACAGTTGTATACAATAACCTTATGGTTTCACAGCCTTTATCTGGGAAACAAATGCAGTCTGTTTGGTTTTAGAACCAGAAAACTGAATCTGGGAAGCCATGTCTACTGGCAAGAAGGGAATGAGTCTGGGAAGGTATCCCCGACTCTGTCTGTCCTCATCTCTGCCTGACTCCTGAGCACATTATGCACAGGATACACTCTCAGCAATTCGGCTACAGACAAAAGGGCTGACCCAAGATTCAAGTGGCTGTCGTTGGATCGGTAGTTGGAGTCCAACCAAGAAAAACTGCCTGCTGAAGTTCAAGAAACACGATAATCACTGAAGAAAAAATAATAGAACCCAAGGACTCTCAAATTTTACATCCTTAGTGTCCTAGATATCACTCAAACTTACAATGTGTGTGAAGAACCAGGAAAATGGGAGACATTCTTAAGACAACTAACACCGATCCTTAGATGACGCAGATGTTAAAATTAGCAGACAAGAATTTTTTTTTAGCAGATAAGAATTTTTAAGAAGCTCTTCTAACTATCCTCAGTAAAGTCAAATATACTCACAATGAATGAAAAAAACCAAGACATCTCAGCAGAGAAATAAGAAAAAAAAGGAATCAAATGGAAATTCCAGAACTGAAAAATTAATATGCGAGATGGACCTAACAACGAACCGGAGATGACAGAAGAAAGAAAAAGTGGATTTGAAGACAAATCAATGAAAATTACCCAATGAGAAGAATAAAGAAAAAGAAGATTGGAATAAAAAATTAACAGATACTCAGAGAACTGTTAGAAAATATCATACATATAACTGGAGTCCCAGAAGGAAGGAGAGAGAATAGGGCAGAAAAGCCATTTAAAAAATAATGGCTAAATATTTCCTGATTCGGTAAAAGATATACATTTATAGATTCAAGATGCTCAACAAAGGCCATGTAGGATAAATACAGAGAAGGCCAGCCAAGGCACATCACAGTCAAACCATTACAAGCCAAAGGTAAAAAGCAAATTTTAAAAACATCTACAGAAAGATGACACATTACAAAAGAATGATTCAATTGGAAGCTGCTCTCTCATCAGATATTACGGAGGCCAGAGACAGTGGAACAACATCTTCAACGTGCTAAAAGAAAAAACTGTCAACGCAGAACTCTTAGAGTCCAAAACAGATCCTTCAAGAATGAAGGTAAAATAAAGAGAATTCATTATTTACAGACCTGCACTGCAACAAAGGCTAAAGGAAGTTCTTCAGGCCGAAGGGAGATGATACCAGATGGAAATCCAGAGCCTCAAGACAGAGTGAAGAGCATCAATAATAATTTTGGGGGCGCCTGGGAGGCTCATTCAGTTAAGCGTCCGACCTCAGCTCAGGTCGTGACCTCGCAGTTCATGAGTTCAAGCCCCACGTCGGGCTCTCTGCTCTCAGCGCAGAGCCCACTTCAGATTTTCTGTCTCCCTCTCTCTGTCCCTTGCCCGCTCCCTCTCTCTCTCAAAAACAAACATTAAAAAAAACACAGTAATTTTGACATTGCCCTGTGGGGTTTATAATGTGCATAAATGTAAAACATATAACAACTACAAGGTATGGTGGGGGTAGGCGGAAGGAATATGCCTGTACAGTAACAAGCTATGTTTTATGTGCACAGTGACATTATTAATCGCAAGTGGACTGTGAAAAGTAAAGATTATATATTGTAATCTCTAGAGAAACAACCAAACCACAATACACACACAAGTGCACACTAAGAGGAAGATTAAAATGGAATTGTTCGTATAAGCATATATGAACATATGAGTATATGTACATATACTCAACACAGGAGTATATGTACATATACTCAACATATACATGTATTAAAATACTTTTTTTTTCTTTAAAGCAGAGGAGGAACAGAAGAATAAAAAACTGAGAGGAGATAAATGGAAAACAAATAATAAAATGGGAGCCCCAAACTCAACCACACCAATAATTACATTAAACATCAGTGGTGGCCTGGGGCTTGCAACAGAGATTAATTGCTGGGTACACAAGGGATCTTACTAGTGTGACAGAAATGCTTTAAAACCAGATTATGATGATTGCTGCACAACTCACCAAATTACTTAAAAAAATTTTTTTTTAATGTTTGTTTATTTTTGACAGAGACAGACAGAGCATGAGTGGGGGAGGGGCAGAGAGAGAGGGAGACACAGAATCTGAAACAGGCTCCAGGTTCTGAGCTGTCAGTACAGAGCCCGATGTGGGACTCGAACTCACGGACCGCGAGATCATGACCTGAGCCAAAGTCGGATGCTCAACCGACTGAGCCACCCAGGCACCGCAACTCACCAAATTTCTTTAATAATTACTGAATGGATGAACTTTACGGCACACAAGTTATACCTCAATAAGGTTTTTTAAAAAGTAAAAGACTTATGAAGCAAAAGCTGACAGAATTAGAGGAAGAAATAAAATAACCCCATAATCATAGATATTTTAAACCCCTTTTCTCAGCAGCTGATAGAAAGGTTAGGCAGGAAAATCAAGAAAATCATAGAAAATGTGAAGAACTCTGTTATATGAATAATGTATCCAATAACTGCAATATCTATATTCTGTTCAACCCAGTAGTTCTCAGCAAGGGAAACTTTTCCTTCCCGGGAACATCTGGCAACATCTGGACACATTTCCGCTGTCACATCTTGGGGAATGCTACTGGCATCTGGCAGGTAGAAGCCAGGGATGCTGTTAAACATCCCATGATACACAGGGTAGCACCCAAAGAGTTATCTGACTTTAAATATGAATAGTTCCAAGGTTGAGAGACTCGTTTTCAGGCACATTTACCAGGATAGACCATGTGTTAGGATACAAAACATGTCACATTAATTTTAAAAGACTGAAATGATACAGGCTATCTTCCCGTTAACCACAGAGAATTGAATTTTGAATCAATAAAATGAAGGTGTCCAGGAAAATCCTAAATAATTGCAAGTTAAACAGCACATTTCTAAGTAATATATGGATCAAAGGGACAAAAGCACAAGAGAAATTAGAAAATATTCTCAACTAATGACAAAGAAAAATCAGAATTTGTGGGATCTAGCTAAGGCAGTAAAGGGAAATGTATAGGTTTAAATGTGCATCTTAGTAAACAAAAGAGCAGGGACTGTCTTTTCTGCTTGTTTTAAATTTTTTTTTCAACGTTTATTTATTTTTGGGACAGAGAGAGACAGAGCATGAACGGGGGAGGGGCAGAGAGAGAGGGAGACACAGAATCCGAAACAGGCTCCAGGCTCTAAGCCATCAGCCCAGAGCCTGACGCGGGGCTCGAACTCACGGACCGCGAGATCGTGACCTGGCTGAAGTCGGACGCTTAACCGACTGCGCCACCCAGGCGCCCCTTTTCTGCTTGTTTTAAATGCTATATCCCTAGTACTTAAAATAATTTCCAGCATTTAGTAGGTACCCAATAAATATTCACTAAGTGAATGAATACATAACTGAACAAGTGGAAAGATATCTAAATGCCAATAGTGGTATCTGGAAAACAGAATTATAAATGGTTTTCGTTTTAAACATGCCTGTGTATGATTTGCAAAAAATAAATAATAATAATAATCCACAGGTATTGCAATTTTCTTTTTAAATTAGTAAAACTTTTTAAACCTAAATGGTCCTTGTCTGGGAGAAAATAAACGGATTTACGGCTAACTGAAATCATACATCATTTAGAGAGGGAGGATCAGGTTCTAAGAAAGCTTTTATTTGAAGGGGGCAAAAACAAAGAAACATGGTTTCCTGCTGGATGCCAATCTTTCCTCTACTTAATTATTTTAGGGAGGGGAGAAAGGTACAAGCCTAATTAATGAAATTAAGAAGCTTACTGTAACTTTCCCAATTCCCAGTGTAACCTGCTTCCAGAATTTACAGTGTGAGAAAGCACTGCTCAGGTAGATCACCCCCGTGGGGAATATGAAAAAATGGCTCTAAATCACTTCCATCAGGATTCTTCTTCCCTCTGACTCAGACTGACATACTCAAAAGCAATGGGTGATCAAGCAATTTTTTTTTCCCCTTTCTATCTTCCCAGAAAGCTGCCAGATAATGAAACCATTTTCTTCCCACACACAAGGATCTCATTCTGGTCTAAGTGAAAATACAGCTTGTCTCCAAGGAAACATATATGTCACTAAGGCTCCAATACTCTCAGCAAGCACAGGCTACATCTTCTTCTCCTTTCTTCTCCCCTAGTTCTGGGCATGGAGTTCCCCAAAAACTAGTTGAAAAGGTATCTAGGAAAATTAAGTGACCCTACCTGCTCTTCGTTTTAACAAATCACAAATCAATTCATAAAACAAATTAATATATAAGGTATACATATAAATTAGGAGCTTTCCAAGGGCTCTAAGTAATTAACATCATATTCAAATGCGCTTCGAATCCCCAGATGCCTCTCCTTGGCCTGGTGGAAAAGGCCAGGGGGCTATTTGACACCCATCGGCCAGGAACTGAAGATGTGCTACCTTAGAGCAGTGCCAAAGCAGTGGGCTTAGGAAAAGTGGTAACAAAAGCCCACCTGAGGGACTCAGAAGCACCAGTGAGTGATGTCACCTGGCCGCACCACCCACCCCAACTCCTCCTCTTACAGAAGAGCTCAGAAGCTCTACTGAATCAGTGTTAACCTCTGCAAATAAGCAAGAAGGAGCCGTAGGATTGGTACTTAATAAAGCAGTTCTTTAGACACCCTTTTGGCTCCAGCGACAGATATAAATGTGTCTTAAAGCCCCCGAGAAGCACTAAAAACCACCAGTTTGTAAAGCAAAACCTCAGCTTAAATGGAAAGGGGGGAAATTAACACCAACAAAATTAAGCTCCAAATGGCCCAGCAAATCTTATAAACCAAGCAAAGGACAACCAAAGGAGCGCTGAGACTAGGCTGGAAAATCCCCATGCTGCAATTCTGAAGTGCCTAGATCAAGGTTATCTGGGAAAGTCTGCACTGAATTACCCCCCTTAAAATAGTCTCTCCAAGTCTATTGAAGAGGGAAACGATTTGTCTCCATAAATCTCGCAGTTGACATTTTGCACTGCAATCACAAGCAACATTCACAAAGGGTAAGACCAAGAAAAAAAAAACAATCACTGTTTTCTAAAAGCATGAAAGCCCGCACAAAGAGTTTTTTGCACAATTGGCTGAGGTGGCTACAATGGCAAGGCTCCCTCCCTGCTCCCCCAGGGGCTCATTTACCGCTTAGGATCTAGTGCAGTTGAATCCCACTGTGAGATTTCACAAATGTGACTCAAGCACCATCTAAAGGCTGCTTGCCTTGGGCAGAGGACCTTACTCAAAGGCTGCCCCCTATTTCTCAGCCAGTGAAGGAAAACTTAAATGTTAGGTCTTCTTTTACACTAAGTCCTCGACATTTTACAACGACGACGACTACGACATGATGACCACGACAAAAAAAAAAAAAAAAAAAAAAAAAGCCTGCAGGCTTTGTATTTTCTTAGAAAGTAGAGGGGCTTTTCTAACAATTAAAGCTTTCTAAAAATGGAATGCACTGCTGGGAAGATTGAGTTCCCCATCTCTGGACAGAGTCCAAGCAGATGCTGGTGACCAACTGGCTAGGATGTCACAGAAGGGACTCGGGCACTGGTAGGGAAGGATTAGATGACTCCTAGGATCCCATCCAGTTAAAGGTTCTATGAAATGAAGGTGACCACCTAAGGAACTCCACAGAAAACTCCTGCCACGAATCGAATCCCTTTTTAAAAAACACAGGTTTTTCAGAGTGTGCCATCCTCCATAAAGATACACTCACACAAAAACAACACAAAACAAAACGATACACTCACACATTCACATTCACTTCCACCAAGTATAATGGTTGTATAATTAGAATCCCATTATCCCAAACAAATTTGGTCTCACCCCAAATTTTTTTTTTAATTTGTTTTTTAATCTTTATTTACCTTTAAGAGAGAGAGAGAGAGAGACACAGTGCGAGCAGGGGAGGAACAGTGAGAGAGAGGGAGGCACAGAATCCAAAGCAGGCTCCAGGCTCTGAGCTGTCATCACAGAGCCCGTCAAAGGGCTTGAAGCCACAAACCGTGAGATCATGACCTGAGCCAAAGTCAGACGCCCAACCGACTGAGCCACCCAGGCACCCATCACCCAAAAGTTCTGAAGGGTATCTTTGGGCATAGGCGTCACATCTATGGTAACCCTTTAGGAAATACCAGGCTAAGTGATAGTTACTGCCATACAAATGTCTGAGAGTGCGGTGTTTGCATTTGTTGGGCTCAAATAACTGTTCACAGACAAAAAGAAAAAAAAAGAAACTACAAATGTGACTAAGCCTATTATCTGAGCCTTCCTGAAAACTCTCACTTAGTTTTCCACAAGATAGATTTAGTAACCGTGTTAATTTCAAAGATAACCAAAAGGACCAGACCAGCCACACCGTCTGCTGCAGGCTTCCTGGCTAAATGAAGACATGTGATGCCCCACTGTTCTGGTTCATGTAGCAAAAGTTCGCAGAGTATCTGGTACTTCTCCTTCACAGCATTTTATAATCTTAATTGCAAAAGTAATTACTTATTTTGTTATTAATGCCTGTCTTCCATGTTGAAAGTTCCAGAAAGGCAAGGCTCTCATTATATCCTCAATATCTGTGCCTTTGCATAGCAGATGTGAGGTGGGTTGGGGGGGGGGGGGAGGGTAATAAAAGAGTATTCAGCTACATAGTCACTGTATTATCCAAAGTGAAGCCATCTAAGGATGGCTCTCTCAAAGGATAGTAGATATAGACAAGAATGTGGAGAAAGGAGAATGGTCATATACTGGATGTGTAAAATGGTACAACCATTTTGGGGATTTAACATTTTCTGATTAGCATACCATATGATTAACACATAGATATATACATACATATACGTGTGTGTGTGTGTGTGTGTGTGTGTGTGTGTGTGTGTGGAGGGAGAGAGGGGGAGAGAGAGGGGGGAGGGAGAGAGAGAGGGGGAGGGGAGGAGAGAGAGAGAGAGAGAGAGAGAGAAAGAGAGAAAGAGAGAGATTTACATCCACTAGATTATATGTACTGTAAGGTTCACAGCAGCATTGCTCAGAGTTGCCCCAAATTGGAAACAACCAAATATCCACCAAGAGTGAAATGAATTAGTAAAGTGTGTGTGTGGTATATTCATACAATGGAATGAATACTATGTGGTGATGAAAATGAATGAACTAAAGAATCCTGCAACAACACAAAAGAATCTTACCAGGGATACAACAAAGCAAAACCAAAAAACAGTACACAAAAGAATACATATTGTATGACTTCATTCATATCAAGAAGAAAAAAAAAAAAAAACAAGCCAAATGGAATGATACATTTTAGGGATGCAAAAGTAAGTTGCAAGTCCTACCAAACACTCAAAGCACCCATAGACTGCTATAGGTTAGTAGGACAGTAACATGCAGGAGGCAAGAGAAAAGGCAGAAAATCCCAATAGGAAGTTACTGCGATTTAACTGAGACCGCCTGCCAAGAGCTGAGGGGGCCTGAGCCAGGGTGTGATAGTGGGGGCTGAGAGAAGTAGAGGATTAAAAAGAGCAGTGCCTGGGTGGCTCAGCTGGTTGTATGTCTGACTTTGGCTCAGGTCATGATCTCACAGTTCGTGGGTTTGAGCCCTGAGTCGGGATCTGTGCTGACAGCTCAGAGCCTGGAGCCTGCTTCAGATTCTGTGTCTCCCTCTCTCTCTACCCATCCCCTGCTCATGCTCTGTCTCTCTCTCTCTCTCTCTCTCTCTCTCTCTCTCTCTCTCTCTCTCAAAAATAAATAAACATTTTGGGGCTCCTAGCTGGTCAGTCAGATGAGCATCTGACTTCGACTCAGGTCATGATCTCATGGTTCGTGAGTTCGAGCACCACACCGGGCTCTCCACTGTCAGCACAGAGCCCTGCTTCAGGTCCTCTGTCCCCCTGCCTCTCTACACCCCACCCCCCGATGTCTCTCAAAAATAAACATTAAAAAATAATAAATAAATAAATAAATAAATAAATAAATACATTTACTTACATAAATAAGATAAAATCAAAATTAAATAATAATAATACAACGCTCTGTGCTGACAGTACGGAGCATGCTTGGGATTCTCTCTCTCCCCCTCTCTCTGCCCCTCCCCTGCTCACCCACTCTCTCTCTCTCTCTCTCTCTCTCTCAGAATAAACTTTAAAAAAATTAAAGAAAAAAAGAGATACAACAGACAGAACCTGATGACAGAACAGATACGAGAGGTAAGGTGGCGATGGTACCAAGGAATCTTCCCTTATTAAAAAGAGGGAAGAAGGAAAGAAACAGACTATACATCTGCAGATTATAATATTTACAATATAGCTCTAATTTTGATGTTTAAAAGACATGAAGGTATTCTAAAAATACATTACCAAGAAGAATAAAAAACTGCAATGGATTAAAACACGTAAAATGCTAAAATTCATGAGGTCATCAGAAAACAGTAACACAAAAGAAGGAAAAGGGGATGAAGTATGCCACAGGTTCTAGCCATGTTGGGAAAGTGGTAAAAAATTAAGGCAAAGATGTATATCATGGAGTCCAGAGTAACCTCTAAGAGAATTTAAACCTAACAATACAATAGATGCAGAAGGGGGGTTGGGTGGGGGAGAAGAATTCATTGATATAAAAGAAGGAAGAAAAAGGAATATAAAATAGGAGGGTTAAATAAGAACAAAGAACAGGATGGCAGAAACATACTGCCATTTTCCCGTACCTGTTAACACCCCAGGATGCCTCCGGAATGTGGGAAATTCTACAAGACAAACCTGATTTCTTCAACAACTAAATTGCAAGGAAAGAAGGAAGGAAGGGGAACAGTGGGTGGTAATTTATAGATCGAGACACATACTGGCTGAGTGCAGTGTGTGGACATTTGGATCCTGATGTGAATTAACCAACTGCTTAAAAAAAAAAAAAAGAAAAGAGAAAAAAAGACATAAACTGAGAAACTTAAACACTAAGTTAATAACGATTTAAAGGAATTCTTTTTAGGTGTGATAACAATATTGTACTTTTGTTTAAAATGTTTTTTCTTACCTTCTAGAGATCTGTAACAAAGTAGTAAAGGAACTACAAAGGAAGTGATATGTTATCTGAGATTTGCTTTAAAATGACCAGTTTGGCAAGGGTCGGGGGGCAGTAGGGGAGGCATGAAACAAGAAATGATCAAGACAGGCCGACGCGTTAACAATCATAGTAATACTCATATGGGATTTACTCTACTATTCTACTTCCGTATTCATTTGGATTGTACTGGAATGTAAAATATAAAGGGACAGAAGGAGAAAGGGAGGGAGGAAAGATCTCTAGATAGAAAAGTATGTGTAGAAAATGTTTTGGCAGGATGTATCTCAAAATGTTCAAGTGGTTCTCTCTGGGCAAATGTGATCACAATTTTTAGAAAATGTTACAAACTTATCATCTCTGGGTAGGGCGATCACTGGTAACTTTTAGTCTCTTTTCTCTTTTTGCTTAGCTATGCTTTCTAGTTGTTTCTACAACGAACAGATCAGAATGTTGATTCAAAAATTATTTAAAAGGACAGAAGAAAGACTGCCAAAAAAACCCAAAGAACCTCCCACTTAAATCCACATTTTTTAACCACTTCTGGGTCCTAGCCCTTAGCAAAAACTAATGAGAGTGACTCTCTCTCTCCCCCCAGAAAAATGCACAATCCTACAGAATTTTTCATATGATGTGAAGAAACTCTGAGATTCCTAATGAACTCGGAGGCTTTCTACGTTGTTAGCAGTTATAGTAAATAATAACAGCTGACATTTATTGCATATTTGCTACATGCCAAGCATGGCCCTATGTGCTTTCCAACTGTTAACTCATTTCACCCTGCCACGCAACCCTATGACATAGGTGCTCTCATCGTCCCCAATTTACAGATGAGGAGAGTGAAGATAGAGAGGCTGAATAATACGCCCAGGGTCCCATAACTAAGGAATGGCAGAACCAGCATACAAACTCAGCAGCCCGGCTCTAGAGCTGAGCTTTTCACTTCCCAATTATGAGACCATTCATAGAGTTAAGTCAAACATACCAAGCAAATGTGACGTCCTGAGTCGCACTCCGGAGACCATGACTTCAAATTCAACTAACAGTAAGCGCCCACCATGTGCCAGACTCCTCCAGACAGATGAACCCACCCAGCCCTTGCAACAGTGCTGTGAGGGACCCGCCCCAAAGACACCCAGCTAACTGCAGCAGGATCAGAAGCCGAGTCCGACTTCCAACTTCAAGTTCACCATCCCATAGCTGATTCCTTTCAAGTTGGAGGGATGGTCTGTTCTAAGCCTCACATGACCTCCGCATGAGCAAAATCTTTTCAAGGTAACTGGTGGAGATCTAGTTTAACCCTTAATTTGCACCCTTAATTTGTGCACCCTTAGTTTGTTCAATATGTGCACCCTTAATCTGCCTGCCCATGATCCAAAGACATCCAAGTTTTGAGATTTTCCCTCATCAGTCTACTTTAGCCACAGCTGAGACATCTTGGATGGAGACACGCTTCCACAAGTTTGCTCATATACATAAAAAGAACTGTCTGCATGTCCTGAAGACAAGTGCCAGGTGCTTGCACTCACAGACAATGCACTCACACACACCACGGCCTGTACAAATACGCACAAGCGAATTACATGAAAGCCCTCATAATGCTCACAGTTTCACAGTTTAAGCATCGAGTTTCATTGGTGAGCGTTCCCTGAAAAATCTCGTGGACCCAGGTGAGTTCTGGCTTATTATTCTCTGCAGGTTCATTCATGTTGCCATTTTTTAATTTTCCATTTTGTTTTTCCTGTTTCTTCTCTTCCTGCAGGATGTCCGCAATAGTGTTTAGCAAATAATTTAGAAACTCGTGAGCATCCTGCTGCATGTAGTTATCAAAGAGATCTGGAAAAGAGAAGGTCATCGTTTCAGTCTCTGGTTCTTGAAAAGCAAACACGATGCTCCATTTTACACACCACGCTTCAGTTTCTATATTGAAATGTCCAGTGGACAGGTATCACATATATTCATCTCTATTTTCCAACTTTAATGGGTACATTTTAAAAGAATTTTGTTCATTTTTCTCACCACCCACCAAGAACTAAATTTCCCATGTCTCCTAAAAGTCATCATGTATATAAAAAGCTACCAAAATTTTTATTTGTTCTACAAAAAAAAAAAAAAACCCAAGAAATTATTTGATAAGTTCCCTGATAAAATATCAATATTTAATATGATGTGACCACCAATGATCAATTATTCATTTTGCAATTTATCTAGAGCAAAAGGGGTCTCTTCCCAAAGATCATATTAAGCCCTGGACCAGACTGGAAGCAGCTTAAACGAAACACATATGGGAGATGAGGGATATATGTGTCTATCTGATAGTGTTCTGAAACCAAATACGAGTGATTCCAGAAGCCTACTGCTGTTCCCTGCTGTAGGGACAATCAAGAGACGAATGCAGCTGTGAAACTTCGTTATTAATCACGTTCGCGACAAGACTCGGGGGCGCTCTGCCTCCTGCTCACATTATTTTTATTCTGGCACGTATAAACTACAACAACGTTAAGAGACAGCAATCAAATTAAATGAGACTTTATAAAACAAACATCTGATTAACTGTGCAAGTCTGTTGGAGTAAGGCTGAAATCTAGGATAAACACAAGTTGCCATACCAACTATTTCTAGTCATAGAAATTACCAATGCAAATCTTCTGGAATAACCTAGTCCCCACCACCACTCCCCAACCCTCAAAAAAAACCAAAAAAAAAAAAAAAAAAAAAACCAAAAAACAAAACAAAACAAAACAAAACAAAACAAAATCAGAAGAAAAAAAAAAATCAGGTGACAGCCGGGCATTTTTATAATATAAAGATATCAACTTAATATCCTTCAATTGTCTCAGGCATAAAAATCAGAGGTATTATGGGGTGCCTGGGTGGCTCAGTCGGTTGAGTGTCCGACTTCGGCTCAGGTCACGATCTCGCGGTTCGTGAGTTCGAGCCCCGCGTCGGGCTCTGGGCTGATGGCTCAGAGTCTGGAGCCTGCTTCCGATTCTGTATCTCCCTCTCTCTCTGCCCCTCCCCTGTTCATGCTCTGTCTCTCTCTGTCCCAAAAATAAATAAATGTTAAAAATTTTTTTTTTTAAATCAGAGGTATTATTTTTAAAAGAGCAGAGTCTCCAATTAGAGAATATACATTTATTTTAATCACTTACAACAACTTTATAAGAGTACCATTTTATTCAATTACTGCATCAACTTATTTATTCCAATCAGTGTACTGGCCTAGAAGGCTGCCTTGGGCAAGTTTCCTCTTACATGGGTCCTATCCAGAAAAAAGCCCCTCCCAATGCACGGCAAATAAAAAGACCATTCCAAAACGAAATGATAAATCTGAATTTGTAAGCATATTTTTTATCCAGTCTTATTTTACGTATACGTGGTGGAAAAGGAGAATTATATCTGCCTTTATGGGTAGTTGGCCAGACCATTTTCCCATGAAAAAAAGCAAGAGGGGAGGTACATTTTGAGGATACACAGAACTATGAATACTCCTTTTTTCGGACCTTAAAACACATTACTCACCATTCTCTTTTCTCAGCCTCGAAATGAACTTCTTTGGTGGGATCACGCCAACCTTCTTCTTCTGCGTGGCAATGCTGTGGAAAAGGTCTGCCAGGCACGTCAGTAAGTTTTCCTTCTTTTTTTGCTGGGCCTTGTATGCCAACACATTCTCCCGGAACGGCCGACAGAAGTATAATGCCTGAAGCACGGAGTTACAGTAGCACGTGTTTCCGAACTGACAAAGGACAACAGGGATGGTTCAAGTTCATGGTCTGGAGACGCGCCACCTCCGGTGGGAAGAGGGAGAAGCCCACCCTCCAGGAGCCAGCCCAGACTTCCCAGTATCGGAGGCCTGCTCGCCATGTTAGAAAACCAGCAAACCACTCTAAACACACACCAGTGACTATCTGAGCAACAGGGAAACGAATACAGGTTTATATCAGCCTGGTGCCTCTCTAGCCCATGAAAGTCCCTAAAATAGATAAGAAGCTCTCAGCCTTAATTAAAAAAAAAAAAAAAAAAAAAATCTAAGGAGAGCTTCTAGTGCTTAAAAAGAAAAGAAGAAAACTCGACATAATATGGTGACGAAGGAAAGCAGCTGGCTAAATAAGAGAGGCCATGTTGTAGGGGGGGTGCCTGGGTGGCTCAGTCAGTAGAGCGACCAGCCTCGGCTCAGGTCATAATCTCATGGTTCGTAAGTTCGAGCCCTGCATCAGGCGCTGGGCTAACAGTTCAGATCCTGGAGCCTGCTCCGGATTCTGTGTCTCCCTCTCTTGCTACCCGTCCCCCATTCACACTTAGTATGTCTCTCTCTCTCTCTCCAAATAAATATTGAAAAGTAACAATAATTAAATAAATAAGAGAGGCCACATTACGACATATCTAAACTCCTACGGTGGAAAATAAAAATCCAAATCAGAAAGAATCCAAGAAAAAGAACCAGTTGGTCAGCTGAAGCAGCCTCATCTACATGGGGACTTGTTTTAGTCTTACTCTTCCAAGATTCTGGCGCCCCTGCGCATTGCTTCACCCCATGTCCTCACTTACTCCAGAGCAATGGGGCAAAGAGGTGCCTCCCTAGGTCATCCCACCAGCTTCTTCCCCTCCAACTCCTGAGTCACCCTCAGTCTTTTTTCTGCCATGATGGTAAGTGTCCCAACACAACGGCACTCAGTTCCTGGTCTCCTACAATCACATTAGGACTCACACCCTAATATTCTGTTCCTCTCAAAAACCACGGATACTCAGATTATGATTAAAGAAGGAAAAAGTCATCGTCTCAGTGGTTTTCAACAGACTGTGACACCAACTCTGTGGAAGAACACAGCCCAGACTATCACTTTAGGAATCTTCACAGCGAGGAAAATAAAAGGAAAAATCTAAAGAAACCACAGATTAATAACATAGATTTCAAAATTCTTTGTAAGATTAAAATAGAACATGAACATCTTCTCAAGATTGGTTGTTGGCTTGTGTGTCATTTTCCCAAGGGTGAGACAGATGCTCCGCCATACTTAATGTGACATTTCTACGTATGCTAAGAGAGAACATTTCCTATTTTTACATATTTTAATCTACTTTGACATAATTATGTAATAGGAGACAAACCTCTTTTTAAAGAGAAGCTGGAACTTTCATGAATTACCATTTGAAGTGAACATAAATGAAGCTATTAATAAATGTAATCTCACAATGCTTCCACAAACTAGGAAATGGACTTAATTCTTTTTTTCCTCGTTTGTATTTTCCCTAGCTAGGGCAGAATTTTCCACAACTTGAACAACTATCTTCATAGATCTCAGCAGAGGCCTGTGCATAATGGCAAAAAAAATTGTATTAAAATTAGAAGTCCAGGGGCGCCTGGGTGGCTCAGTCGGTTGAGTGTCCAACTTCGGCTCAGGTCATGATCTCACGGCTCGTGGGTTTGGGCCCCACGTCGGGCTCTGTGCTGCCAACTCAGTGTCTGGAGCCTACTTCAGATTCTGTGTCTCCCTCTCTCTCTGCCCCTCCCCTGCTCACGCCCTGTCTCTCTCTGTCTCTCAAAAATAAATGTTAAAAAAAAAAAACATTTTAGATTGGAAGTCCGTATTTCGCCAACAGAATGCCCTATATTCTAGTACTTTAGCCTTCCTTCTTCCATCCTTTTCTCTTTGACTCAGTGTATCCGCCTTTGCCTAGACACCCTTTAGTAATGCTTGGCCCCGATCCAGTGGATGACTCTGGGAAGGAAAAGGAATTAACGTTTACGGAGTGTCCACAATGTGCCTCAGCCTTGTGTCAGGGTCTTCAGTAGGAGCTCGCTCACTGATCCTTCATTATAACCCAAGAGAAAGATACCGTTATGGTGTCCAATTTACAGATGGAGAAATGGAGGCTCAAAGAGGCCCAGTGACTTGCTCTAGATCACACAGCTAGTGAGCAGCACAGGCAGAATTCAGGGCTATATTACTTCAAAGCCAATGTTCTTTCCATTATGCCACAAGGGGCATTTGTTCACTGAGAATACTTCTAGCTTCCCCAGTGGAAATTACTAGCTGTTACACCTGGGTACTGACAGATTCTGCTCAGAGCGCTTGTACCAGAAAACCAGGTGCTTGTGAGGTGCTTATGAGGTGGAAAACCTTTACCCCAGAGGGAACGGATCAGGTGAGGAAGAAAGCTCACAAGGGTATTGGGTAACATCGCCTAACGACTTAGTCATAACCAACTCATCAAGGAAGCAGAGCCTAAGTGTGGTCACATGCAAGGCAGCATTGCTGAGCACAGATAAGACGAGGCCCAGGAATTGGGAGATAAATTGGTCCCAGTCTTCCCCCCCACAATCCACCCCTGCTTTCAGTACCAGCATCAAGTTTGATTGTTAAACAGTTCCTGGTGATGAGCTGGTAACACTTTTAAAACTCTGTACTCATGCATACTGAAACAGAGACTGGCCAAAGACCAGCTCACCCACATGATACAAGCAGATTTGGCCATAAAGGCTAATAAAATTATTCCAAAAGTTACAAAGGAAATCTCATGAGCACCGGGGAAAAAAGTGAGAATGTGACCCAACAATGCAGTAATTAAACCCTTTTTTCTGGGACAACTGACACTTTGAAAAACTGAACTAAATTTCTCCTCCCCAACACCTGCCATTTCTAGGAACTAAGGCGCATGAACAATTATTTAAAAATTGGTGATAAGAGAAACTGCCATGGAGTTGCTTCAAGTACTCTAAAACATTTGATAAAAATATGACATCTTTATATACTTACATTGACCAATCCAAAATAGTGTTCATTGATTGGAAACTGCTCTGGACCAATGTCTTTTTCCAGAGCAGAGGCATTGGTGCCCTGAAAGAGAAAAATAACAAAGTTTCTATTGTACATAAAATGGACAATAGACTCTTAAGAGAGTCCACTATTGAGATCAGCATCTCTCTCGCCCTCGTGGTGGTTAGTGCTGTTTGTGCTGGGGAAAAAAAGTGTCAGAAGTAAGTCGGTAAAGGAATTAATAATGTCAGCCTTATTCTTCTCTTCATCCAATGTAATCATCCCTTCAAACCCATTCTACCTGACTTCCATGATCTTCTATTAGTAAAGTTGGTTTGAGATAGGCAAATAAGCAAATTATCATTAAGAGCTTGTGAATAAAACATTGTAAATTGTAAGCCCAGCAGCTTTTATAATACTTGGTGGTGTAGAGAATCATATCACCACTCTCAAAGTCAACGTCTTCATTCTGATAACGATTTACTGCACGCCCACTATGTGCCAGGTACTATTCCAGGCAGTGACAATGTAACAGTGAACAAAACAGACAAGGAAGCCCACACTCACGGAGCTCACATTTTAGTGAAGACAGCCAGAAAGAAAAAGCAAATACAATGGACAGTATACAGGAAGGTGGTAAGCGCAGTGATGAACAACAAATCAGGAAATGAGGGTGTGGACCTCAGGGAGGAGAGAAATGAAGGCGGGGGGTGGGGGGAGTGTACATAGTTGAAGCTTTAAATATGGCACTCAGAGAAATGCCTTAACTGGGAAAGTGAAACGTCCAACGAATACTGTGAATAATGGAACGATATACTTTAAAACCCTTCCCAAATGCATCAGATTGGTGAGCCATGTGAACCCAAGTTGAAAGCTCCAACGTGATGATGAGAAGTTACTGGGTACTCCTATTAAGTGCCAGGGACTGTACTATTCATCCTTACAACAATCCTAGAGGGAAGTACTATTACAATGCCTACTTAATGGACAGGAGCATGAAGTTTACAATGATTAAAAATCTGCCCAAGAACCACAGGCAGTAAGTGGCAGAGCTAGGACTTGAACCCAGGAGTCAGGCTTGGGAGCCCCTGAGCTTAACCAAATGCTATGCAGGGCAATCGAACGCACCGCTGAGGGCAAAGTGGCCACTAGCGACACGACACCCATTTCTCCCGGAAGGCCCAGATGAGCCCGCTGCAATTAGGAAAAGTGACCAAAGTCCAGTCCAACAAGGTAAGCCGTTTGGGGTGCGAGGATCAGGCTCCACATATACCTGTGGCTCTATCATCATTCTATAGCCTTCTCTCGTTCTCAGGCTATCAGAGAAGGACTCCGTTCAGAGAATCTCAAACATCTGGGAGACAGGAAGAGACACCGTTGTGTTTTCTAAAAAAAATGAATCTGCTGCTAATATCTATTCTTGATCCATATAATTGGCATCTCCTGTCATGGGAAGAAATGGCCAAAAGGTGGACTGAGAACCAGACAAAATGGTCACTTGTCAGCAAGAAAATGTTAAATGTAAAATAACCCAATTTTGAGCAAACAGGACTGCAGCAGAAATGGCCAATTCTATTCCCTTATCATAACATCCTGTTTTCATGTGTTTTCTAGGTCCATTTTCTAGGCCCACCAATCTAAATTCCCTTTCCTGTCAGCTGAGACTTTGAGCTCAGTGGTCATTTGTGCATATTTGATAGTTTCACTGTCTTCTCGTGCGCGCGCGCGTGTGGTTTCCATCACCTTTCACAATAAGCGACGCCATATACAAGGCTGAGTCTTTTAAACAGCAGTTACAATATTACAGCAGGATTTTATGGTATAGACAAAAACCACTAAAATTTTTCAAAAAAGCCACATCCCAATCATAAATCAATATAAATAATGCATATTAAATACACCCACGGCCATATCTGAAGCAACATTAGAATATATGGCTTAGAGCCCAGGAGGAATTTCAGATATAAAAGGATAGTGCATGGAGACAGAGCTCATTAAATCTCTCTTTATGAGGTAGCCATATATTCAAGTGAATCCATGATTTTCGCTATTTAGGAATTCTTGGATCGAGTCTGCTTTTCTCTACCTAGCTTAATATTTTCCCACTGGAGGGAGAGTTGGGGAGGTGATTACCCAAACGGAGGGCAATGTTTAAGAGGAATAACCTGTGCTAAACACCTGCCCTCCTGAGGTCCACACCTCCCAGGTCTGTGCAAGGCCCTTCCCATCTCCTTTTCTTGCCTGACCTCCATTCACAGCCGACCTTACCCTCCCCTCTGCCTCCTGCTGTCATCCGGGGTCATCTCAATACCCACGTGGAGGAGCATTCCCACAGCCTGCTCTCTCAGTAACTGGATGTCCTCTTTACCAGCTGGCTTTTATTCCACTCCACTCCAGCTCCTCTGGACCTGGTCACCACCCTACAATCGATCCAGGCTCCGCTCTGCCTGCCAGCTTCCTTAAGCATCCCAGCACCATGGCTACATTCACCTCACCTGATCCTGTCATGCCTCTTCTTTCTTATTCAGCGTAGAGCCCAGGGAGCATGACTTCAATTGCTCTTAAAAACCCTGTCCTCTGGTCACACCACCTGGCAAAAAACTAAGCCAGTAGGAGCCAAATGGTCCGCCATCTCTGAACATACACCCATAGAGACGTGCAATGCTAATGAAAGAAGTCCCACAACGATGCCGGCTGGACTCACTTGAATTCACCAAGCAGGCCCCGAACATGTCCCGCCTCCAATAATGTCTCTTCAGTGCACTCATTCTCTCCACAGTGACTGTTTCCAACTTTCCTGGAGCTCCTCAAATCTTCAACATCCCCTAGTTCCCCTCTGCCCCACTCGCTGGCTTCCTACTCAATAGGGGAACATTTTTTTTAATTGGATTAAATTAAACCAGCAGAGAGGAACTCTCGTTCCCAAACCTTCAAACCTACATGCCTCCCTCTGTTAATGATGGACACGTCTCTCGTCCAAGCCCACCTCTCCTCCACAGTTAGATCCTTCCCGTCAGAATTTAACATGCCTACTGCAGGGCCCTGTAGAGGGTGTTAACATGATGTGATTTCTGCCCAGTGCTGCAAATGTCAAAGTGAAGAATTTAGCATGCCTAACTGCCTCCCCCACTAAAAATGCACACGTGCACACTCTCCCACACATCTCCCCAGTGACCTCCCCCTCATCACTGTCCCATGAGAGCTCAACTTCTTTAAAGAACTCTATTCTGAAACATCTACAGATGAGTCAGATAACTTCTAAGATTTATTTTAAATAACCAGTGGTGAGGTGGGGAGAAGTGAGGACACGCTGTGTTGTTGAAGCTGAGTGCTGGGTACGTGGGGCTCGTTATACTGTTCTGTTTATACGTTAACATATATGTGTACTGGCAGAGTAATGGTGCCCCAAAGATGTCTATGTCCTAATCCCCAGAACTTGTGAATACATTACCTTACATGGCTAAGGAAAATTCAGCTTGTAGATGGGATTAATTTGCTTATGAGTTGACCTTAAAATAGGAGGACTGTCCCAGATTATCTTGGCGGGCCCAATGTTATCACAAGCATCCTTAAAAGTGGGAAACACGCAGACCGACAGATCAGAGTGACGCCATGGGTGAAGGACTCAACTGGCCCTTGCTAGTTCTGAAGACGAAGGAAGGGGGCCAGGAGCCAAGGAGCACACGCAACCTCCAGAAGCTGGAAAATGCAAGGAACAGTCTCTGCTGGAACCTCCAGGAAGAACTCAAACTTATACATCCTATATGTTAGCTCCGGGAGGCCAATTTCAGGTCTTTGACCTCCGGAACTATAAGACAAGAAATTTGTGTTGTTTAAGGCACTAAGTCAATCCTAATTTCTTATAGCAGCAATAGGAAGCTAATACAATTTTGGGAAGTTTTCCATAATACTGTTTAAGATTCTTCTGTTTCTTCACCTCCACATTTCTTCATCTGGATTCTATCTCCACTTCACCCCTGATGAGCTCGAAACATTGCCAACTACAGAGGGCGCTTTTAGCTACCCTGGGCTTTCTACAAGCACTGAGGCCCTCTTCCCTCTTCTCCATGCCTCTCTGTAGGGTCCAGGCAATAACCACTCATGTGGCATCAATCAGCAGCTACCATTTCCAATTTCATCTTCATTCCAGAAAACTTCTGAGCTCATTCAGACTGGATGAATACTGACATTTCCACTGGTTTGTCTCATAGGCCCTCAAAATCAATCTACTCCAAATTAGAGCATTCCCTTCTCCTTCCCCCCAATTCCAACCCTTTCCTGGTATTTCGCCACAAATGACAATGCTGCCACCTTCTTGGCCGACGCTTGGTCTAGCCTGGGGGTCTTGCCCGACCCACCCACTACCATGTCTGTGGTTTCAATCTCTCAGAGCCATCCGCTTCTCTTTCATCTTCTGCCACGAGCAAGGCAAGGCCCCCAGCATCTCTCACCGGAATTACGACAGCCTCCTATGTGGCCTCCAACACCCTCCATACCCACCTCTAACCCCACTGTCACCATGGCAGCACAAGTGTTCTTTGTAAATACAAAGCTACTCTAAAACCCTCCAGTGACTTCCCCTGCTGTCTCCAGCGTCACCTCTCAACACCCACTCCCTTGTACACTTGGCTGTCACAACAGCCTTTCGTTCCATTCCTCATACAGATCAGGACACCTCAAATTCCATCCCACTCACCACCCGAAGGTTCTTCCTCAGCTTCTTCACCTGGCTGTACCCCATCATCCTTCTCAGGGCATTCTTCACTGACTACCCCCAGGCTCTGGTAGTCCCTGTGACAGAAAGAATAATGGCCCCTCCACACCCTAATCCCTGGAATCTGTGAATCTGTTACCTTACATGGAAAAAGGAACTGTGCAGCTACAGTTAATTTAAGGATCTTGAGATGGGGACATCACACTGGATTATCTGGGTGGGCCCAGTGTAACCACAAGGGAGGGTCCTCAGGAGAGGGAGGTGAGAGGCAAGAGTCAGTGAGAAGACATGACAACAGAAGCAGAGTTCCGAGAGTTCCTGGGCGACGGAATGTAGGCAGCCTCTAGAAACTGGAAAACGTAAGGAAACGCATTCTCTCCTAGAGCCTCTAGAAGGTGTGGGGCTAGCCGGAACCTTGACTTTAGGATTTTTGACCTCTGGAGCTTCAAATGAAGCTCTGAAGTCTGTGGTAATTTTTTACAGCAGCAACAGGAAACTTCACCCACACAACCTCCACCCCCCACCTGGGGACCCTGTATGGTATCCATACCTACTACAAGGGGACTTGGCAGGTGTCAGTGGCCATGACCAGCTAACATCAGAAATGGAAAATGGGTGCCTGGGTGGCTCAGTCGTTTGAGCGTCTGACTTCGGCTCAGGCCATGATCTCACGGCTTGTGAGTTCAAGCCCTGCATCAGGCCGTCTGGTGTCAGTGCAGAGGCTACTTTGGATCCTCTGTCCCCTTCTCTCTCTCTGTCCCTCCTCTGCTCGGTCTCTCTCTCTTCCTCTCTCTCAAAAATAAATAAACATTAAAAAACAAGAAACAAAAAAAGAACTGGAAAATGGGTATCAGGGGGAACAACCAATGTTGTTCCCAGAGGGTCCTCAGTCAATGTCTCAGAGGGCCCTCAGAGCAAGGTTTGTGACAGAAAAAGTTAGAAACAGCTTGAACTGGTTAAAAAGTTATAGTGATCCATACAATGGAATACCATGCAGCTATTTAAAGAAGTAAAGTTGCCATACAAGTCCCACTATGGAAATCTGTCCAAGATAGAGCAATAAGTAGAAACGTGCTGGCGAGTGACAATGTGCAGAATGATGCTGGAGATGCCACTCATTTAATCAACGGACACCGAGCCCTGCTTTGTGCCCAGCACTTGTATCTGAGGCACACAGCACACGCAGACCAGGCCTGTGTTCAATGCCTACATTTTTTTGTTGTTGTTGTTAGAGAGAGAGGCAGAGAACACGTGTGCGTGCCTGAGCGAGGGAGGCACAGAGACGATCCAAAGCAGGCTCGCGGTGTCAGTGCAGAGCCCGACGTGAAGCTCAAACCCACAAACTGAGAGATCATGTCCCGATTTGACTTGATTTGATTTCACGATCATGAAATCAAAAGTCAGATGGTCAACGGAGCCACCCAGGCGCCCCTCCGTGCCTACATTCTAATGGAAACCCCTTGAAGAATACTTGGGAAATTATGAACACTAGTCACCAGGGTCTAGGAGCAGGGCTGGGAACTGAGGAGGCCACCAAGGGGCTTTTCGTGTTCTCTTCCCAACTATTCACCCTTTTTACACTGGGCATTGTTATTTTTGTCATTAAAGAAAGTTAATGGGGGCGCCTGGGTGGCTCAGTCGGTTAAGTGTCCGACTTAGGCTCAGGTCATAATCTCATGGTTTCTGAGTTCAAGCCCCACATCAGGCTCTGTGCTGACAGCTCAGAGCCTGGATCCTGCTTCAGATTCTGTGTCTCCTTCTCTCTCTGACCCTCCCCCACTCACACTCTGTCTCTTTCTCTCAAAAATAAACATTGAAAAAAATTATAAAAAAAAGAAAAAGAAAGTTAATGAAAATTAGCAAACTAATATCCTGCAGACCAGTTATCTCGAGCCCACAGCACACAATTCAGACTGTATTTGGCCATTTTTTCCTCCCAGTGTGAATTTGCCTTTGGTTTTGGTCACTCTTCTCTCTTGGCCTTGGTTTCCTGGCTGGGGAGGGTGTGGGTGGGGGAGGAGCTGGAATCGGGCCAACCCACTACTCAGGGTAACAGGGAGAATCAAGCAAAACTGGGAATGTCATCAGCACCGTGCAAATTGCAAGGTACACTACAAATCCCAGCGCCTACACTCCCACTGCTAGCACCCAGCCCACAGGCACAAAAGGCAAGTGGGAGGCACTGAGAATAATTACTCCATGACCAGATGCTGAACAAAAGAACTTATCAATGGTGGTAAATCACAGGGTCTGGAGGTATAGAAACATAAAGATCTTATTTCCATCAGTAAAAAATTTGGTAACCTTTGAAAAACAATGCACCACACTTTATTAAAAATAGAATCTGAGCTGGGACAAGTTCCAACAAGAAGACTGTAATGTTAGCTCTTCAGAGCACTTCTGAGAGCAATCCTGTGCCTGCCGAGGGGGGGGTTAGAGAACCACCAAATAAACAACCACCGCCACCGGGAAGGATGTATCGTAAATGCATAGATGGATATAGAAAGGCATTTCTTTTTAAAGTGATTTTAAAGGCAGTTTATAAGGAAAGCATATTAGGATTTCTTCCAGTGGGGGACAAAAAGGAGATAGAATCTTGCTCAGGAGGATGGTATAATCAGAACAGCAGCACTGCAAGGTCTATAAAAGCTAATGAGAATATTGCCAGACTACGGGAGCACCTGAACAAAAGCCACAGAGACCAGGAAGAGCCCTTGGAGATCATCTAGACCCATTTCACAGATGAAAAAACTCAAGGCCCAGAGAAGTAAGCCTACTTGGCCAAGATAACCCCAGGACAGCCCATTTGTCGGCATCCTAGGTTAGGCAACCTCTCTTTCAAGTTTTTACAAAGTAAAGAAGGGCCACACACAAAAAAGGCCAAAGAGAACATGTAAAAATCTCCAAGTATACACAGAATAAGTCATCAGTTATAAACCTGGAATTAAAGTATGTGACAGGAGGGGCTCCTGGGTGGCTCAGTCGGTTAAGCACCCGACTTGGCTCAGGTCGTGATCTCCCAGTTTGTGAGTTAGAGCCCCGCGTCGGGCTCTGTGTTGACAGCTCAGAGCCTGGAGCCTGCTTCAGATTCTGTCTCCCTCTCTCTGTCCCTCCCCCAGCTGTGCTCTGTCTCTCTCTGTCTCTCAATAATAAGTAAACGTTAAAAAATTTTTAAAAATAAAATAAAATATGTGACAGAAGAAGATAATGTTGTTGCCAAAGACATACTTTTAGGTCTATGTTCAAAAGGTTATTCTACTTATCAAGTAAGTTTTCCAAGTACAAAAGTACATAAAGAACTAGATTTCAAAAAAAACTAGGTTTCCCTGACTTCTGTTGATTAAAGTCACTCCTACAGCCTTACACAGAGGGTGAAACAAAAATGAAGTGATGCAGCCCAAGATCTCAGGATGAGTCAGGAGCCACTTGCCAGAATTCAAGGATGGTTAAGGAGGAATAGGGCCACTGGTTCCCCAGCTGTAACCAGTAATAATAACAACGGATAACACAAATCATCCTCCCTACTGCAGTCACTGCTCCAAGGACCTGATGTGTATTTTATTCATTTTACTCCTCTAATCCTCTAAATTTAACTCCATGAGGTTAATGCCACGATTGTTCCCATTTTAAAGAGAAGAAAACTGGGACCCAGAGAAGGTAAGTAACTTGATCCAAGTTCACACAGCCAAGGAACAAAACTGGGTTTAACTCACACCAGTATGCTCCTAACCACTGCACCGCAATGACTCTCACGCAGGCAGAGTCCCCTCGGAATCCCAGAATGGCAGAAAGAGAAAACTTGACGGGGTCACAAAGTTGTACAGACAAACCCCTAACTCCGAGGCACCCCTTCAAATAGTCCACAGTGAGCAACATACTTTTCCGTAAAATCTCTATGGAATACTGTAAGATGCTACAACCTGTCTAAAGGAAATGTACAGAGGCGCCTGGGTGGCTCGGTCGGTTAAGCGTCTGACTTCGGTTCAGGTCACGATCTCCCGCTCTGTGAGTTCCAGCCCCATGTCGGGCTCTGTGCTGACAGCTCAGAGCCTGGAGCCTGCTTCAGATTCTGCGTCTCCCTCTCTCTCTGGCCCTCCCCCGTTCATGCTCTGTCTCTCTCTGTC
This sequence comes from Acinonyx jubatus, assembly GCF_027475565.1. Lineage (NCBI taxonomy): Eukaryota > Metazoa > Chordata > Mammalia > Carnivora > Felidae > Acinonyx > Acinonyx jubatus. The sequence goes on along the minus strand of NC_069382.1, from coordinate 160,055,636 downwards.
TCAAAAATAAATAAACGTTAAAAAAAAAAAATTAAAGGAAATGTACAATTGAGGTTGGAAATCGGGAAAAACTCAGGATGTAGTCAATAAGAAAACAGATTTTTTTTTCCCCAAAATGGTTTTAAGGTCTGTGAATCTTTAGCCAAATAGGAAAAGAAGAGAATCTTAAGTTTAACCAGGCAAAAAGAGAAAAACATCAAAAAGTAAAAATGAGTTCTAAGGGGTAAAATGTTTTATACCTAATAATGAAATAATGTGCAATCTTACTACTCTAACTTCTGAATTTTTAGATACTGACAATATAATGAAAACACCTGCATAGAGAAAATAACCTACCAGAAGAATGCATAACAAAATGTGTTTGTTTATATATACATATATATCTTTTATATGTGTATATATACCTTATATACATATACATATATATATATAACTTGTATATATACCTTATATATATCTCTTATATGTGTGTATATACACACACACACCTTTTTTTTTTTTTTTGAGTTTTTTAAAGTAATCTCTACACCCAATGTAGGGCTCAAACTCACAAGCCTGAGATCAAGAGGCACATGCTCCAGGTGCCCCAAAATGTGTTAATATATTAATACAGCTCATCTCTCAGTGTTAAGATTATAACAGGAGTTAGGGAGGTGGGAAGGGGAAGACAACTGGCATGAATTATATTTCAGGGGAAATTTCCCATTTCTGTTTAAATTTTTTTTTTAATGTTTACCTGTTTTTGAGAAAGAGACAGAGCATGAGTGGGGGAGGGGCAGACAGAGAGGGAGACACAGAATCCAAAGCAGGCTCCAGGCTCTGAGCTGTCAGCACAGAGGCTGATGCAGGGCTCAAACCCACAAGCCGTGAGATCATGACCTGAGCCGAAGTCAGACACCCATTTCTGTTTTAATTCAAAGAAAACTTCAAAATATCCAATGTGCTCCAAAAGACAGAAATGCAGGCTGTAATTCTGAGCCTCTTAGCTAACAACTGGTGTGGCAAGTTTAAAACTGGCCACTAGAGCTATGCCTGCTGCAGCTGCCCTTTCTTCCTTTGGCTACCTTCCTACCATTTTGCTTCAATGTCACTTCTTCAAAGCTACCTTTCTTGACCTTTTTCTTATGTAATCCTGTGAGATTTCCGTTTTATAAAACCTATCACGACTTCTGATAACATATTTGTGCTTACTTAACATGTTTTCCCACTGAACCACAGGTTGACAAGTGATGATCTATGGACCAAATCTGGCATAACTGCTTTTGTAAATAAAGTTTCATTGGAACACAGACACAGTCATCCATTTACTTATTGTAGCTACTTTCACAATATGATAGTAGAGTAGTTGTGACAAAGACATTATGGCCCAGAAAGCCCAAGATATTTACCATGGAGCCTTTTACCGAAAAGCTTGCTAATCTCTACACTAGACCATAAACTCGACAAGAACAGACTCTTATTACGTCTGATTCGTTTGCCAGCACCTAGCAGAGCACCTGGCATATAAAAGGCACTTAAATAAATTTGCTAACTGAATAAATTTGGCAAATGGGGAAGAGTAAGTGCTACGTGCCACTCATTCAGAAACTTCATGTCTATATATTCGCTTAATTTTGTCCACTAGCCCAAGCCAGATTATGTTTATTACCCCTGTTCTACTTACGAAGAAATGGAGGGAACTTGCCCACCTTCACTCAGTCTGTAAAGGAGACAGAACTTGAACACAGGCCGTTCGGATTCAGAGCCCGAACTCCTGACCCCCAGGCAAGGGAGATGATCTTTTCATTTGTATTTTTCATAATTCCATAGCTGCAGATTATAAGGACTAGGCAGGGAGCCAGAGCTGTTCCTGAGCATGTGCTCTCTGGCCCTTGGTCACACATCACCTCATCACCTAACCATCGAACGCTAACCACCGACTACGCAACACCCCGGTATGGCTATCGGTGCCCGTCCTGCTTAGAGAGCAGACAGGTCACCCAGGCCCAGTGAGCAACACTGAACAAAACTCTCCTTCCAGGTAAACCACTCCCGGGGACCACATTTCATAGGTGAGGGAAATGTGGTTAGTGGGGGGTTAAGGAACTTGCCAAGGTCAGGTGTTAGTATGTAGCAGAGGTCTGCTGTGAACCCACGACCTAAATCCTGACACGCTGCAGCCCCAACTCCTGGCACGAGCACTCACCCGCCTCCCGGACCTCTGCCGGCTTTCCCCGGGAGCCATCATCCACGGAAGGCAGTGACAACACATCTTCATTCTGCACCACAATAGCATGACATTTCCATGCCTTCTCTGATATTGGGTAGGGGGAAACACGCAGAAAAACATCTCAACAGGATTTAATTTAATGATCATGACACAACAAAACAAAAACATCTGGTACTGAAGAAAGATGACCCTGGGATACATAACGATCCCAAGTCATCACAGGAAGGGACATTAAAGAGCAATTCGAGACTCTGGTTTGTAAAATAGCTCTCCGCATGCCTAGAGGCAGCGTAACAAAGTCCTCATGCAAAGATAAAATTTCAACTCAAAAGCAGAACAAAAGATACTGGTCTGTGTCTATATTCTGGCTGAAAGGGGAGAAAAAGGAAATTTCACCCCCAGTCACTGAACTCAGTGTGCTAGAAGAGAAACTCATCCCCAATCCAACGTTCTGCAAAGCCACCAACCAATGTGCCACCTTGATTATGAGGTCTCTTAAGCTCTTACTTTACCCAGGAACCCCTCCCATCACCTCCTAGAAAAGCAGCATGAATGGCATGGGATACTGGCAAAATCCCAGGTCATAGAGGTCAACTCTGCAAATTGGACTAATCGGGTGATTTTGAGCTCCACCCAACCCTGTCTAGTAGTTCAAGTTCAAGGTCTTCATCCAGTGAAAAACCAGGGCACCAGTATTCCATGTTACAGCCTGGGAGAACTGAAGGGGTTAAGGTACCTGGATGGGTTTGCATGGCACCCTGCCCTTCTGGATCAGTACTGCACCACCAGAGATATTCTACTCTAATGGAGCAAAAACATCTAGTACTGATTGTGAAGCATAAAATATAGAATTCTGTGCTCTCTTCTCTCATCCCCAAACAGGGCTGCAATGGAAAAAAAGAAACGACAGGAGTTCTTTACAGCAGTATCACCCAAAGTGTTGATAGTGCCATGAGCTAAGTTCAGAAAGTAAAAACAGGTATAATGAATGGACAGAGTAATTCTGTATCTGTCAAGTTAATCATAAAAAATAGGGGTTTTGAGGGCGCCTGGGTGGCTCAGTCAGTTAAGTGTCCAACTTCGGCTCAGGTCATGATCGCACGGTTCGTGAATTCGAGCCCTGCATCGGGCTCTGGGCTGACAGCTCAGAGCCTGGAGCCTGCTTCAGATTCTGTGTCTCCCTCTCTCTCTGCTCCTCCCCTACTCGTGCTCTGTCTCTCAAAAATAAATAAACATTAAAAAAAATAGGGGTTTGTGTGCTTATGTATCTTTGGAGTTTTTAACTCTATTTTGCTAATAATTCTTTTTTATTGTATTTTATAAAAATATCAGTCTGCCACAGATTGAAAATAAAAATAAAACTGGTCCTTCTCTACAGACTTCGAAAGTAATTGGCAACAACAAAACAGTTAAATGAAATTGAGCTGGTTTTCTTGAACGTGTGAATAGCTGCTCAAGCTCACTTCTAACAAGAGAGACGCAAACTAAAAATATACTAAGACTCCATTTTTCCCCTGACTGGCAAGGATCAAAAGGTTTCTGGATAGCACACTGCTTTGGCAAGGCTGTGGGTAATGAGAGTCGCACATATTGCTGGTGGAGGGCAATTTGGCAGAATCCGTCAAAGTTACAAATGCAAATCCATTTCTGAGAAGTAAGCCGACAGCTATATTCCCACACATGTAAAATGATTTATGGACATAAGGATATACGTTCCCTATAGCCTTGTTTGTAAAAACCAAAGGGTGGAAAACTACCTTTATGCCCATTAGTGCTTAAGTGAATCTAATACATTCAAGTAACTGAATACTCTGTAGCCATTAAAAAAGAATGAGGATGCTCTTCACTTACTACTAGCACAGACCCACCTTCAAGGCATAAAAGCAAGGGGCAGATCAGGATAGATCAGTACATGCCGGAGGTATTACCTGTGTTTTTAAAAACTATGAGAGAAATATAGAGGCGCCTGGGTGGCTCAGTCGGTTGACCGCCCGACTCTTGATTTCAGCTCAGGTCATGAACTCCAGGTGGTGGGGCTGAGCCCCGCATCAGCTCTGCGCTCAGCACAGTCAGTCCCCTTGGGATTCTCTCTCTTCCTCTCTGTCCCTCCCCTGCCCCTTCTCTCTCTCTCTTCTCTGAATAAATAAACATTTTTTAAAAAAACAAAAATACTCTCTCTCTCTGACCCTCCCCCGTTCATGCTCTGTCTCTCTCAAAAATAAATAAAAGTAAAAAAAAAATTAAAAAAAAAGGGGGGGGGCCTGGGTCACTCATGCGGTTAAGCGTCCGACTTCAGCTCGGGTCATGATCTCACGGTCCACGAGTTCGAGCCCCATGTCGGGCTCTGTTCTGACAGCTCAGAGCCTGGAGCCTGCTTCAGATTCTGTGTCTCCCTCTCTCTCTGACCCTCCCCCATTCATGCTCTGTCTCTCTCGGTCTCAAAAATAAATAAACATTGAAAAAAATTTTTTAAATAAAAATAAAAACTATGAGAGAAACATAAACATATTTGTTTGTATATGCATAGGATACGTCTGAATGGAAGCAGAAGAAACTGCAAATATTAATCAGGCCAGTTATAACAACTGGGTGCTGGCTATATTTTCAAGATATATCCTTTTGTACAATTTGAAATTTCTACCATAGGAACTCATATTACCTTTTTAAAAACTTAAAAAAAAAATTTTTTTTTAAAAGAAACTGAGCTCAGTTGCTTATGTATTTCTCAGGTAGGAACACCTAACTGCAGATGCCAGGTAGTACAAGAGGGTATGTTAGACACTTATTAGGTGATGAAAAGTCTTTGACTAGATGACGCGCTGTCATTATCAGGAAAGGGAAAAACATTGTATCCTGACCGATGATTACAAAAGTTTTGCCTGCACTGTGCCTCCCCAGGACCTTTCAGTGGGAAATCACAGCTTCTTCCTCCTTTTGTCCCCTCCCGGCTTTCCCCACAAGTCCAGTCTCTGACTGGAAGCCGTGCTAGATTGCAGTGTGCAAACCCAAAGAGGTCTAAGTCACCTGCCCGTGTTAGGAAAGCTACAAAGTGGCAGGATCAAGACTGGAACCTGAGACCTCAGATCCCAAGGCAATCTCCACTCCATCCTTTGGACTGCAGTGCTAGTGGGAAAAACAGGGGCACTAGAAGGCAATAGTAGTAAAATGGTCAGGCTCAGGGCTAAGCACCAGACATTAATGAGTCCATTTCAGCCCCACGATACCACAGGGAGGGAAGTTCTCTTGCCACCGACATTATGGGTGACAAGCAGAGTCTCTGAAAGGGGAGCATTGGCAACTCTCACACTCAACCAACAACAGTGTGGAAACCCCAACCAGATCTCCTCCACTTGTTAACCTGCCCCCCAAGGAAGCTCGCCAACCTGTAACCTACAAACCACTGTAACAGTATTCCTCCAGAGGCGCCTGGCTGGCTCAGTCGGTAGGGCATGGGACTCTTGATCTTGGGGTCATAAGTTGGAGACTCACATTGGCCATGGCGATTACTTAAAAAACAAACAAACAACAACAACAAAACCACAAGTGTTCCTCCAATAGTCGGTTATTTGAACCACCATAAAGAACCTCTTATCTGAGCCAATGCCTCCCAAACTAGGAACCATGAATCCCAGTGGGAGGTTAGATAATCTTAGGTGGCACAACTATGAACACTTTTAACTCTAGCAATTATGCATTTTTTATTGAGGTATAATCGACATACAGCATTAAATTAGTTTCAGGTGTATAACATAATGATCTGATATTTGTATCTATAGCGATTATGTTTCTGATATGCATTACAAAAGCATATAACTAGCTCACCAAACCCATTACTTCACAGATGTCTTAGCAGAGAATGAGACCAAATTAAAAGAAGTTGGACAGATTTAAGGAAAACTACTACTAAATTCAAGTGGTTCAAAGATACAGTGAAGGGGTGCCCAGGTGGCTCAACTGGCAAGCGTCTGTCTTCAGCTCTGGTCATGATCTCGCAGTTAGTGAGTTCAAGCCCCGCGTCGGGCTCTATGCTGACAGCTCAGAGCCTGGAGCCTGCTTTGGATTCTGTGTCTCCCTCTCTCTCTGCCCCTCCCCACCGCCTCTCTCTCTCTCTCTTTCTCTCTCAAAAATAAACAAACATTTAAAAAAAAAAAAGATACAGTGAAGACTGGGAATAAAAACAAAAAAAACTGCAGCATACAACACACACTAGTTCTGAATGTCCCTTTTATTTTATTTGTATTTGCCCTCCTCTCTCCACACCACACTGACTCTTCTCAGGTGGATGAGGCAGTATCCCCAATAAATAAAGCACCCTGAAATGCTGCATTTAAATGACAGTGTCCTTCGGTGGCTTAACCTTGGGTTGACCACAAGGCCTGGTTTGCCCTGAATAGCTTTGATTACACCTACAGTAAATCAATTAATGCCTAATAGTTATTTAGAGCATCCCCCTCTCACTGTAAGAAGTGTCTGACTTGGGGAAATAAACTAGAGAGCCTCCCTACTGTCCTATCACCTGCTACAGTGCAGAGCTGAGTGGGAGAGAGTTCTGGGCCTCTCTCTAGTCCCGTTCCTCCCCCTACCACAAACCAGTGAAGAGGGAATCCCATGTCCCAGCACCACAGTCAGAACCACACAAGGTGAATTTTGCCTCTGCTCTTTGCCTGACCTCCTTCCCCCAACTCCACTCCTCCCAAAATGCCCACTAAACGTAGACAGCAGGTCAAATGAGAGCAGAATTCCATCAAGCCAGTGATTCTCAGACATCAGTGTGTTATCCTTTGTGGTTTTCAGTGTATCTATAAACTACCTGAACTTATTAGCTGCTTTCCCTAAGCCGTTCAACTTCTTTTAACAACAGCTTTGTGCTTTGGGCAACCTGAGAGAAAAACATTAATTCCCTAAAAGAACGAGAATAATTACGAAAAGTAGAATGTGTGAGGGCATCGCAGTTCACAAAATGCTTCCACAGGCAGCAAGATCGTCTTTGATTCTTCCCCAGAATGCTGTGAGAAAGGTACTTTATCACCTGCCTTTTTGTGTTATCAAGAGATGAGGAGACAGGCTTTGAAATTTACCAAGCAGGATTCCGAATCCCAAACTCCTCCACTTTAGAAAAAAAAAAAATTTTTTTTTCTTTTTTTTCCCTGGGGACTTGCTGTTCTACGTGTGCTTCCCAAACCAGGACAATCTGGCCACGCTAGAAATGCAAAATCTAGGCCCCACTAGAGGCCCCCTGAATCAGAATCTGCATTTTAACAAGCTCACCAGGGAATTCCGGTGGACGACGGAATCCGAAATCCGAGGAGCACTACCTCCCTCCTCCCTCCGAGGCAATTCTCCCATTCTCCCAGGCTCCAGCTCTTCATTCGATCAGCCAGGAATCATTGGTTGAGCCTCTGGCACGTATGTGCCAGGCACTGCGCTGAATGCCGGTGAAGAAGATAACCTTGAGGAGCCGCCAATCTAACACCCTGGTGTCTAAGCTTGGGATGTTCCTCAGAATCAGCTGTGGCACTTAAAAAACTCGCAGGTGATTAAAAGCCACCGCAGACCTACCTACACCTCTGTACAGTCACAAACTCTGAGACTAGGGCCCCAGAAGCTACACATCCAAAAAGCTCCATTTCATGCAACCACCTTGGGGAGCAATCTGGCGACACCTAGTAAAGCCCCAGATGGGCACACTCGGAGAGCAGCACTTTCCTTTCGAGGCCTACATCCTGGAGAAACGAAGGCACGTGTGCAAAGAAGACAGGCGTGAGCACGTTCACGGCAGCACTGTTTCCAGAGAAATACACCGCCTTTCCAAAAGAACTTCCGAAAGCAACTGGGTAAACAGGAAAACTCTGTAAGTCCAGCCTCGCTGTCGTTCTCACCGGAAGAGGCCCCAGACGCCAAAGCCAATTTCAATGAAACGAAGCATGAACCACATAACTTGAACTGGGAGGCCTGGCCCGCCCGACGACGTATCACGAATTTACTCTCAACACTCAATGTATCTTCTCCCTTCTAGTCTGTAGTCTTGTCGCTGCAAGTCTTCAGCCCCTTTCTATCACTCCGTCAACCTGTATCTTCCATTCCACCCCTACCGTTCTCAACTTGTTCTCTGGTCTCCCCACTTTCCCCCTGCATCCTCCCTTTCCCTATTTTCAGACAAAACCAATGCAATCCTGACTTTCAAGCCCTGGAAAACTGCCCCGGAGTCGCTGGATGAAAAACAACCCAGCACAATAAACACACGAAAAGATGTCCAGCCTCATTAGTAAACAGGAAAGTGCACATTTTAAACCACAAAGATCCCACTTCAGACTGGCAAAACATCAAGTCTGACAATGTCGGGTGTCTGAAAGCACGTGCGGCCGCTGGCGCTCCCCAGCGCTGCTGGTTGGAATGCAAATCGGCACGACTGCTTTGGAGAGCAACCAGGCAATATATTAAGAGTTGAAGATGCCCATTTCCTTTGACCCAGCAATCTCTCTTCTACGTATATGCCGCAGAGAAACTTCAAACATATGCACAGGGAGACAAGTTCAAAATGTCATGACAAACACAGGAAAGTGTAAAGCCAAGTGCTTATCAACAATAAAGTGAGTATATTGTAGCATACGCATGGAAAGCAGTTAATAACCTAGAATCACGTAGACTTTAATGGATGAATCTCGAAATCAGAGTTTTTTGTCTGTTTGTTTGTTTTTAATGTTTATTTATTTTTGAGAGAAAGAGCACGAGTTAGGGAAGGGCAGAGAGAGAGGGAGACACAGAATCTGAAGCAGGCTCCAGGCTCTGCTCTGTCAGCACGGAGCCCGACACGGGGCTTGAACTCACAAACCGCGAGATCACGACCTGAGCAGAACTCGGACGCTTAACTGACTGAGCCACCCAGGCGCCCCTCGAAATCAGAGTTTAAAACAAAAGCAATCTCACTATCAGGGAGCATGTTTAAAACATGAGGAAGTGACACTACATGTGGTTGATGAACATACACGTATCTAGTAAAAGTATACAAACGGGATAAACACCAAATGCAGAATAGCGGTCACCATCTGGAGGAGGGGGGAGTGAAATGAGGAAGGGTTCGCCTGTATTTATATTTTATTTCTTCACTGGGTGGTGGATGGAAACACACGGGCATTCACTCTAGTATTCTCCGTATTTTTCTGTGTGCCTGAAATTTACCACCCAGGTAAGCACCTGAAGAAGAGTCCCAAGTCTGAACAACTTTAAAGCATTTTCAGGCTCTGCAAGTGGCATGAAAACTGGACGGGCGGGAGAAGAATGGACCGACAGGTGAAGCGTGAAGCTTTGGGAACCAGCAAGGTTTTCATCCACACGCTCTTAAAAATATCCAGCACAAATAATCATTCTTAAAACTGTAGTAACATCTCATCTAGAGGACTTATGACATACCCAAAATTCTTGGCAACAATCTCCGAACACAAACATTCCAAAAGCCTTTAATGCCAGGTTTGATTGTTGATACAGAATTTATTTGTCTCAAAAAAGTATCTGCTTGTTCATGTTGGAGTGGCTTTTTCTCTTAAAAGATCAGCAAGGCCTTTCAAACCCTTAGATTAGCATTGGTTTCACCACAATTGCAATTTAATCTGCATTAAAATATTTGGTCCAGAGCACTAACTAGACTAAAATACACCAAACTCTTCCAGTCTGTTTGCTTTGGGCTAGCTCCATGAGAAGGCTAGAGATAAAACCACCCAGAGACACCTTTTGATGATACCACAGAATTGAACACGATTATAAAGCCTGAAGTCATTCAAACAAACAAGCTGGGGAAAAAGGAAACATGTGACTATAGATTTCTCTTAATTGCTAAGAGAATCAAAATCGAAAAATACTTTCAATTACAACCCCAAATACCCAAATTCCACATTAGTTAAAAAATAAATAGGTTTGGAGGCGGCTGGGTGGCTTAGCCAGTTATGCAACCGACTCTTGATTTCGGCTCAGGTCATGATCTCGAGTTTGCGGGTTCAGGCCCCACGTTGGGCTCTGTGCTGATAGCACAGAGCCTGCCTGAGATTCTCTCTCTCTCTCCCCCCCTCTCCCTGCCCCTCTCCCACTCATGCTCTCTCTCTCAAAATCAACATTAAAAGAAAAAACAGGTTTTATTCTGTGTGTGAACTGGAACACAAAGTTGATATCTAGAAAATAATATTATAATCTATAACGCTAACTAAATATTGGCATTCAAGTTTGTTTTCATATAGGAATCCAAGAAAAAACAGAGAAAAATCTATAGGCCTAATTGTCAGGTCCTGATCCAACACAAACATCTACATCCTAGACCAAGAGGCCAGAAGATGAGAATTTTTTTTAAACCTCAGCCCACCCCACCCCACCCCACCCCACCCCACCCCAGGCTGCAATTTCTAAACTCTGACCACTATCGGAGTAGACCCTCACACATGACTTTAAAGACCCCTAGCTGATACATTAAACTGAGTCTCCAATTCTCTTTGGGAAGGGGAAACAACAGTAACAGTACTAGAGGAAGAGATAAGTTATGTCTTCTCCCATATTATAAGATGTACATACTTTTTGAATAGTTTAAAAAATTTTTTCCAACTAGTCTCAAAATACTGCCTCAGGCAATTGACTTAGCAAGATAAAATGATCTCTATAAAATTCTCTAGCTCTGTTCCAAATTGCTACTCAATTTACTTTCCCTTCATAACAAGGTGACTTCATTTATTTAAGACAATTCAAATACGGCACTCACTATGGTGTCCAATAATATCCTGGGACTGTTCAATGAATACAAAAATGCTAATATGTGGTAAATTCCACACGGTTTTAAATAAGCTGGTTCGGTCCTCAAATGGTTGCTAACCAATTAGGAGATGGAGATTTTTTATAAAGACTCTAAGAAATACCGTTCACTAAGAAGCTTTGGACAACTCCAAAAAGTGTATGAGTTTTACAAGGTGAGAAAGACTAAGGTCCCAAGAAATACGACAACTTGTCCAAAGGCACCCTTAGACTCATGCCTAAAAAAAGACAGCCATGGAACAGATGCCAGGTCTAAGCTACGCTACTATAAAATAAAAAATAACCCAACTTTGGTCAAATGCAAATTACGTTAAAGAAACATCCTGCTGTGTTCATCAGCCTTTTCTTTGTATTGCTTCTGAGATTCTGTTCAACGTTCATCTGTGCAGATACCACACCGTACGCAAATTGTTTCATCTTTACCAATGTTATGCCCACAAAATACGAAATTGCTGAGCTCTGTGGGGATAGGGACTCCCCTGATTCATGAAGCACCAACACATAGTTTATGCCAACCCAAACATAGCAGGTCCTCAACAAATGGCTGCTTATGCGAACGACACTGTAGTCTATTTGACACACAGCATTTTCTCTATGGTACATCCTAGAGCGCTCCCAACAAATGAAGATTCAATGATTCAGACCAATTTGCATCGGTACAAGTCCCATTTCTAGAGGGCACATTTGGTTTCTCCTAACAAATGCTTCCTCTTTAGAAAATTTCTCAAGCTCTTCAAACTGAAAACAGGAAAAAAAAAAAAAAACCCACACCAAACCTTTTCATTCGTAGAGCCATAAAAATACACAGGAAGTTAAATCCATTGATCTGGATAAAAATCAGAGGATTATCAACGAGGGACATTTCCTCATGCTTGGCAGCAGCTAGTACATTTTAAAAATTACAACACACCAGCCAAACAAGCTTTACTCTCTCTGAACCAGATGCGCGGTGTGGCGAAGCTGACACAAGCAAGCTGATCAAGAATCACTACGGCAGGAGTTCACATGGAAGTAAAATGAAAACAAATAGGAACTAGCATGAAACTTCCAAGAGACGATACAATTTCAGCCGGCAAGGACACAGGCAGAGGGGTGTGGATATTCTCCAAAACGCCCGTATCTAAAACCGGCATGAGAAGTGCGGGGGAAAGAGAAGGTGATCATTTCTCAATCACATAAAGGATTTGCTCCAAGTTTAGTTTCTGCTCTGTTGGGTCCTTTCTTGTCTGGTAGAGGAAACAAATCTACTTTTCAGTGCTAGGTTTTGGCTTGTTCAAGTCTTACCTGGATGGATGGTATCTTTTAACACCCTTTCTAGACACATCAGCCTGTTTAAAATATGCCAAACGACCTGCTTAAAAAAAAAACAAAACGAAGCTGCCACTTGCTCTTTCTACAACTACTCAAACCAGCGAGGACCTACCCACGTTCAGAGTGGAAAAGACCAGTCAGAGCCCCAGAGAGAAGCTAAATAGTGAAGAGAGATTCAGACAACACCTACCTGGAAACAATTCATAATCGTGAAGAATTTAAAGGGGGATCCGGTGCAAAGGTACGTGCGGCCAGGTGAAAAGACAGCAGTCGCCTCATCAGCAAGCCTTTTCGCGTGGGAAGGAAGGCTGGGAGGGACAGGGGTGATCTGAGCAGCCTTTTACAAGGGGCGGGGTAAAGGACTCCCATCCCAGCCTTCCCATACAGTCTCTCGGCTTGGTTTGCATAAATGATCCTGGGGCTCGTTTACAGCAGTGGTTGCTTCCACCAGGTCCAAGAACGCATCATCTTCACTGGTCTTTTAAACCATTGGAAGGTGCCATAATAGTGAAAAAGAGCTTAATAATAGCAGTTGCCCCTCACTGAGGACTTGCCAGGTACCAGGCCGTGTAGTGCAGGAGCTCATTTAATACAACGCCTGATGAGGTAGGAGCCACTGTCATCCCCTTTTGCTAGATAAGGAAGACAGCAACTCGTTCAAGGACAAAAAGCGGGCACATGTTAGAGCCAGGACTTGCACTCACTCAAGACAGTGTCTAAACAGGAGCGGAAAAATCCTTTTTTTAGGAATTACCGGATCCTCATTTCACCCGGGTGATGATGCTAATAACCCTGATACCTTTGCACTTACGGTGTCGACTCTCCAGACACAGTACTGGCCTGCACCTCTCACGTCCTCCCTGCAGTCCGCCTCCCTGAGTTTTACTGGAAACTGGTTGTGACATTCCACCCAGGTGTGCCAAGAAGCCCCAGCAGCACGGAGGGGTGGGGGGAGGGAGGAAAGCTGGAGGCTGGCTTCCTCTTGGGACATGTAAGCTCTCAAGTTCCCAGCCTACTTCAATACAGAGAGGTGTCACCACATCCAAGCAGGAGAGGAACGCCACCAAGGGCTGGGACCATGCCTCACTGCCCTATAAGCCCGAGGCCACACAGCAAGCACGGGAGAGTATTAGAGCTGCTCTGGTTTCACAGTTCCCCTCAGGAGCTGGTCTTCGCAGAGAGAGAAACCGAGAAGAAAGGCATCACCTTTCACTGCACCAAGCAACGTTAATGCCACTCGACAGGAAGGAGCAGGAGACCCATCTCTGCGTGGAGAAGTAAGGAAAAGGGAGGAAATGGAAAGGCTCCAGGGGCCACCCACCACATCTAACTGGTCCTGCGCCAATACCTTTGCAGCTATCACTCTGGGAAGCCCCAGCCTTTGCTCTGCTGGCCAAGGCAGCAGCGACGTCCAACGGTGCTGAAAACCGAAGCCAGGGCCAGTGGGTCCTGATTCCACCCCTGAGCTAACAACGAGGGCTCCGTAATGCTCCTTGAACATGTGTTAATCTTGTAGGAGAATGTGGGACAGAAGATTTAAAAAGCTGTGTGACGGGGGCAGGGTAGCCAGATCACCTTACCCCAAGGCTTCTCAATCAAGCCTTCTCAGATTCCCTTTGGGGGCCTGTATTATTAGCTTCAAGGGAGGTTCTCCCCCAACTGGCATTAAAAGAACACATGTTCCAGCTTGGTGGGGGGGGGGGGGGGATGCTTTGATGGAAGGGAAGGGGACCCTGGAGAATGGAAGCAAAGCACAGTCTCTCACCCTGCACAGGAGGGCAATGCCTTATGCCAGGGGTCAAGCTGAGGCTTTGCATAGCTCTGACAAGTGGGGGGTGCCAGCAGGACGCACCCTGGGCACCCAAAGGGCTGGAGGCTGTTCCCACAGAAACTGAAAAGGTAGGGAGAGCCAAGGGAGAAACCCAAATTGAAGTGAGCACCACATCATGGACCCAGCCCCACCAGAGCCCAATGGCGTCCCCTTGCTGCCCTGCGCCCCTGCTCACCAGCCTCTACTGGGTCTGGCAGTGCATCTGGCAGGATAACCCTGGAGACCTCCTCCAGGCCCAAAGACCGCCCCACCCTCTGGGCCTCCACGCGTTACCGCCAATAACCTTGACCCTCCTTCACAGGTGGGGAAATTGAGGCATCCACCACAAATTACCGTGCTTTCCCAACCAGGTAGAAGTTCACTTCTGCACCTACAATTCTGCACTTCTTTACAGCTTTATTGCATTTCAGATTTCTCCAGATACAACCGGCTGCCTTTGCAAAGTGAATTTTAAATACAGTTGAAGGAGTGAACTCAAAATGAGATGAGGGCGGTCAGGGAGACCGGCAGGGCTTTATCTACCACAAGGGCAGGATGGGTGCCTCCGATCCCCGGCATATCCCCCCAACCCCCAACCCCCCCCCCCCCCCCACGCCTCCACCGCAGCCCGAGGGCGGAGGCACGGCGGCGCGGCCGGGCACCCGCGGGCGAGCTCCCGGGTCCCCGGGCTGGGAGGGGGGCGGGGGATCGGGCCCCTCCCCCGCGGCCGCCCCTGGGGCTGCGGCCCGCCCGCCGAGAGCAGGGGCCGGGAACTTCTGGCCGCGCCGCACGGACCCCGGCGCGCCCCCCCCGTCCCCGCCCCCACCCCGGCGCCCCGCGGGTGTGCGGCTCGGGCTTCCCTTTCTTCGCCTCGTCGCGCCTCGGGCGCGACCCCCGAGGCGGTGCTGGCCGCCACTCACCATATTACAGATGGAGGCGATGTTTCGGACAGTCATTAGTCTAAAGGTTGCAGCGATCCCGCACCGCCATCTTTATAAGGTGAAAACAGGACTGTCCATGGTGGAGCGCTCGCGGGGAGGCCGGGCGGCGGGGCGGCGGCGGCTGCGGGGAGGCGGCCTGGGGTCCGGCTAGCAGTTTGGCTGGGAGAGGGAGGCCGGGAGGGAGGAGGAGGAGGAGGAGGAGGAGGAGGAGGAGGAGGGAGGAGGAGGAGGAGGAGGAGGCGGGGAGGGCGGGGAAGGCGGGGAGGCGGGAGGGAGAGCGGAGGGGCGGGGAGTGGCGGAGCGAGGGAGCCTGGGCCGCGGCCGGCGGCGCGGGGAGGAGGGGCGGCCCGAGCGCGCCGCGTGCAGCCCGCGCTCCGAGCGCTCCCGCCGCGCGCCCGGCCCCGGCCCCCGCCGCGCCCGCGCCGCTCCCCCGCCCGCCCGCGCCCCCGGCCACCCGGCCCGGCCTTTCTCGTGGCCTCTTTATTTCCTGCTTCCCCCTCTCTGGGCTGGAGCGCACGGCCAGGCCCTGGCTCGCGTGGCTGCAGCAACCACACCGCGCGGGTCCCCCAGGCTGACTCCGGCGCGGGGGCGACCGTCCGGGGCCCGCGGGGAACCGGGGACCGCCTTGGGCGCTGGGCGCCTGGAGGGGCCGCGCCTCCCGCGGTCCGAGGGCCGGGGAGGCGGGGGCTGCCTAGAGGGCCGGCGGGGACCCGGGGCCGTTTCCCGTCTTCGCTTTTTCCTTCCTGCCGCTCGGCCCCCCCCCCCCCAACAGCCCCGTGTTTTTCATTTGGGGCGAGTAGAGAAAGCCAGGGGCAGGGATGACCACGTCCAACTGTTGGTTTCTCCCCATGGTTCCAGCCAGATGGCACCGGCGGGGACCCAAGAAGTAAATGGGGTCAGGTCATGGGGTTGTTGGAAAGCCCTGGCCGGCAGCGGGCCGGCCGCCTGGTAAAAGGCGCCGGGAGGGGACAAGAATCTGGGGCTGGGCGGAGGCCAGCCACGGCGCGCTCGGGCAATTTGTGACATTAGCAGGTACAAAAGAGAAGTCTGGGTTCTGGCCGAGGACTAGAGACTGCCCAAGGAGCGATTTGAATACGGATAGAATGGGAACCAAACTTTTACGCATCTTCAGGAAACACAGACCTCTCAGGCACGCAGCCTCTTTAGGCTTTGGTGAGGGTGCTGCCTCGTTTCCGGCCTAAAAGGTCGTGGCTTGTGGCTCAAAATGCGGATCTACACCGCTTAGCAGATTTGTTCGCCTATGGTGGGGGAGCCGCTTTCCGAATGAGTGAAACAACTCTACAAAGTTGCAGTTCAGTGCTTTCAACAGAGAAGTTACAGAGGTGGAACCCGTGATAATTCTGAAACCGATGTATTTAATGACAGATCGAATTAGAAACGAATACAATTGAAGGTAGCTTTTTACTAACCAAGGCTGACATACTGGCAAAATATCATGCCTCCAAACCTCCATTATTTTCGTAGTGTTACACTGCCAGGGATGACAGCATTGAGGGCTGGGATCTCGAGGACCTGAGGTAGAAACAGAACACGGACAACTGCTGCTTGAAGTTCTGTGGGATCCTGTTGGCTCTGTTTAGTTCTTTTTTTTTCTTTTAAGTTTGTTTGTTTGTTTGTTTGTTTGTTTTGAGAGTAAAAGAGGGAGAGACAGAATCCCAAGCAGGTTCCAGGCTGTCAGGGCAGAGCCGGACATTGGGGTTGGACTCAGAAGTGGTGACATCATGACCTGAGCTGAGATGAAGTCAGATGCTTAACCAGCTGAGCCACCCAGGCGCCCCCCCTCCCCCCGCTCTGTATATTTCAGTGGATTTAAAGAATAATATTCCTGCTTATGTTAAGTCATCCTGGCAGCATCTTGTTTCCAAACGGATCCTGATGATGGCAATAGCCGACCTTGACGTCGTACCACCGTCAGCCATGATCTTCTTCTATGCAGTCATGGCCGTCAGTCACCACCATAGCTATCAGATGATGATTATTGCCTCTTGCAGGTGGGTAAAATAAGACTCAGAGGGTCAAGTATCCTACCGCCATGGTGTCACCCACGCGTTACAAATGAAGCAGGTCTGGAAAGCTGGCAGAGCACCATGGGAGAGAAGAGGACCACAAGATACCCAATATGGCCAGTTGGGTAAAAGGCCTAAAGAGGTTTGAAGGCTTGGAGGAAGTCACAAAATACGTGCAAGAAGCACACTTGAGGCTAAAACTCAGGCCTCAGGACTCAATTTCACAGACATTCCATTCTAAAGGCATTAATCCAAAGCCTTAAATGATATGGAAATTTTATACCATACTAGAGGCATTATTTCTGCCAACATCGGCACAGTGGATTGCAAAGGCCAGAGGATTGAAAACCCCAATGACATAATGAGAATTGAACATCATCCGGTTACTGAGTGCTATATCAGCAAGTTCCAAGGATCTTTTGCATGCCTTTTAACAGCCTATAGCCTAAAACTGAAGTGTTCGATACAGACAAACACCCAGATTGAAACTCAGGCAGTGAATTACATACACAACAGATCAATGAACACCGCAGATCTTGTCAGACTCATGAATAATTAAATGTATTTTTATACTGCCACAAGGTTAGTGTTCACAGGTCTAAATTGGAAAAGGCATCAGTTGAAGAAGAATCCTAACCTCAGCGTCACTCATCGAGGAGACATTTGGAGGTGATCGAGGTAAAGTCATAAAAATGTTGACAAATTAATGAGAGAAATTTGAGGAAAAGCATTTCACATATAGGCCAGCCAATATGAAGGTATGGAGTTAAAACAGGAGAGTGGGCAAATGGAAGGATGGGATACAGGCTAGTCCTAAACAGTCTAAGTAAATTTGAGGGAGGCAGTCACTCCAGATCGTATGGCCCTGCTCCACAAAATGTGGTCCATAAACCAATAGCACTAGTCTCACCTGGGAGGCTGTTAGAAAGAAGCGTAGACTCTAGGTTCCCATCCCAGACCTACTAAATGAGACTCTTCATATAAAATGCAAGGAGATGGGGCGCCTGGGTGACTCCGTCGGTTAAGTGTCCAACTTCTGCTCAAGTCATGATCTCCCGGTTGGTGAGTTCGAGCCCCGCGATAGGCTCTGTGCTGACAGCTCGGAGCATGCAACCTGCTTCAGATTCTGTGTCTCCCTCTCTCTCAAAAATAAATAAACATTAAAAAAAAAATTTTTTTTTTAAATAAATGAAGTGTGAGGAGGACTGCTCCAGCCAATCACTTGTGGTGCCACTCCCAGTGTTTACCTGTCCAGCTTCTAGATTCTACTTCAGGAAACTTTCTCATTTTCAGAACCTAAGGTTCAAGTGCGGCTGCCCCTGCCCCCTGGCTCCAGAGGAAAGCACATGATCCAGGGCTGGCCAATGAGAGCACCTCATGGCCCAGCCACAGTGATTGGTTCAACGAGGAGAATGTAATATATGTGGAGCCAATGAGAGTCTACCCGGGCCTTTGGCAAAATAAGTACTCCCCTTCCTGAGTTTGCTGAACTGATAGGATAAAGTCTAGAGCTTCCATATTTTCATGCCTGAGACTGAAGCCAACGTAGAAAAATGGAACTGAGGAATGTAAGAGAGATCCTAACAACATCTTTATCTACCTGCTGCTAGATCTCTAATCTGGACTATTCAGCAACTTAAGCTAGTAAAGCCGTTGCTTTCTTTGGCCAGTTTAAATTGAGTGTCTGCTATTTGCAATTGAAAGAATCCTAAAAACCAGTGTCTTTCTGTCCCCCAAATTAATTAGGTTCAATCTGAATTCATGTTTCCTTTTCTTCCCTGCCCTACAAACTAAACCAATATTTCAAGGTCTCCCTTCAGATCTGCCTCCTCCATGAGGCCTTCCAGATCCCTTCCTCCCACCCACTACCGCTAACAATGAACCACACTATATCCAGGTGGTTCCATAGTCTCCCCTCCGTTGTGACCAGTTTCATGTCTTTCCCTCTCCCACTTCCCCTTTTTGCTTGGTTAACACTACTGAGCCCTCAGGGGTGCCTGGGCCACTCACTCGGTTGAGCCTCCCACTCTTGATTTTGGCTCAGGTCATGATCCCAGGGCCATGGGATGGAGCCCCAAATGGGGCTCCGCCACTGAGCTTGGAGCCTGCTTGGAATTCTCTCTCCCTCTCCCCCTCTATCCCCTCTTGTGCTCTCTCACTCTCTTTATCTAAAAATAAAATTTAAAAATTTTAAAAAACAACCACTACTCAGCCTTCAGATAAGCCAAGAAAAATTGAGATGCCCTATTACATGTCCTTATAGCACCATCCATCTTCCCTTCATGGACCTCATATTTGTAAATATGTCTTTGCTGTATAGCACCCAGCATGGAGGCAGTAGAATGGGTGGCTAAAAAAAAATGACCCCTTGGGGCGCCTGGGTGGCTCAGTCAGCTAAGCGGCCAACTTCGGCTCAGGTCACGATCTTGTAGTCCGTGAGTTTGAGCCCTGCGTCGGGCTCTGTGCTGACAGCTCAGAGCCTGGAACCTGTTCCAGATTCTGTGTCTCCCTCTCTCTGACCCTCCCCCGTTCATGCTTTGTCTCTCTCTGTCTCAAAAATAAATAAACGTTAAAAAAAAAATTAAAAGAAAAAATGACCCCTGAATCCAGACTGCCTGGACATTGTATGGCATTGGCTGTGTGACATTGGGTAAGTTTCTTCACCTCTCTTTGCTGCAATTTCTGTCTCTGTAAAATGAAGGTGGTAAGAGTACCCTTCATAGACTGTGACTGCATTAATTTATGTAGACTACTAAAAATATGCCTGGCACATACTCCCCACCGTATAGAATAGCTGCTATTATTGCACATGTGATTATTTGATTAATGCCCAATTCCCAGTCCTTATCAGACACAAAGAGACTGAGAGACAGACCTGTTTTCATTCACCGTTTTACACCCAAAGAAAGACACAATGCCTTATCCATAGGGAGAGTCAAGAGAGTGAATATTAAACTTGGGGGCGATTGCCTCTCTCCAAGTGGTCTGGAAGCTCCTGGAGGGGAGGAGTCTCGTCTGCAAGTTTGTAAAAATCTCATCCGGCCTCAGGCACTGTGCCTGGTGCTTTCTTTCCTTTCTTTTTTTCCTCATTGCCAAATAGGTTATTGCAGCTCATTTGCTATGCAAATGCTAGTAAACATTTGGCTGTCCACGGGGAAAATATTTTGCTGCCTGTAGAGTTTGCAACCAAAGTGGTTTCTGTGGATTATATTTCAGTTCTGTGAGGAACTTTATGGCAGCCTTTTTCCTTTTTCACCATGTATCAGACACCTGTTTACTAAACACATACCTTGTGCCAGAAGCTTTGTGAGCCACTGGTGATCCTAGGATAAAAGAAGCCAGTCACAGTGTTTGCACTGTTTGATTTCTGATGCAGTGTTCATTGGCACTGTTTATGGATGTCTTTGCTACTTTTTGCATGCAATTAGTATAACATAAGGACAAGCTAACTTTGGAGTGAAGACCAATCTAGAGGTCCTACAAGAGGGAAAGTGCATCGAAGATCATGAGTGTATCTATGGGTGGTTAAGATTCCCTAAGCCTTTGGAACAACTGGCTTATTTTGAAGTGCCAAATGAAAACTCCATGGATGGATTTTTAAACTAGGTTGGAACATGATTAGATTGCTATTTGCTTATACATTTTGATTGACTGAAAGAAAGCTGGCTACCATCTGGAGAAAGGGTCGAAGGAGAGCAAAAGCTCTCTTTGTGAGGCTATTTAGAAATTTGTGGCAAGGGGCACCTGGGTGGCTCAGTTGGTTAAGCATCTGACTCTTGATTTTGGCTCAGGTCATGATCTCAGGGTTCATGAGACCAAGCCCAGCATTGGGCTCTGTGCCGACAGCCCACAGCCTACTTGGGTCTCTCTCTCCCTCTCTCTCTTTGCCCCTCCCCTGCTCATGTGCGCGCTCTCTCTCTCTTTCTCTCTCTCAAAATAAATAAACTTTAAAAGAAAGATAGAAAGAAAAGAAATCTGTGGCAAGAAAGTTGTTGGTAGCCTGAGTCCACGTAAGTAGCAGCAGTGGAAAAACAGAAAAGTGGACAGATTGCAGATGCTTTTGGGAGGTAGTCGGCTGAATTTGGTGATGGACTGGGATGAGAGATGAGGATGAGTCAAAGATGGGTCCCAAGTTCCCGACCAGGATGAAAAAGAATGTCTTTTTTTTTTTTTTTTTTTTTTTTTTTTTAACGGTAGGGAATGCTGATGGAGAAGGTTCAGGGGTAGATGGTTGGGAAGAAGTGACATTGGTTTCACAGGTGTTGAGTTTCAGATAACCATGAAAAACCTGAATAGTTATATCACGTACAAATCCGGGGCTCAGAAGAAATGTCTGTACTGGAGGAGATCCATCTAAAAGTAGTTAATACATAGAAGATAATGCAGGACATGCATTTATGGGTGAAATTGTGTAGGGAGAGTGTCTAGAGTGAGAATAGACAAGGGGAAAGTCAAGAAGGGCTCCACCATGGAAGGACCAGGTGGAGGAAGAGGACCCAAAGAAAACTAACACAAACTAAACTAAACTAAAGCGGTAGAGGGAAAGCAAACAAATGTGCAACATTGCAAAAGCCAAAGAGTGTTTCAAGATGGAGGGAACAGTCAAATGCATCAGAGAGAGCTAAGGGATCAAGGAAGATAAAAATAGTAGCAATGGTCAATTCTTGAGCAAGGCTTTAAGATATATTTAATCCTTCCGACAACCCTTTGAGGAAGGCAATATTATAACCCCCATTTTAGAGCAAACTGAGGCTCAGAGAGTGTTAAGTAATGTGCCCGGATTCGTGTACGTATTCTCTCACCAGGACCTGTTACTCAGGAGTCCTTTGAATTGTCTCAAGGGCAGTTTGCAGGGAATGATTAGGAGAGAACACATACTGGAACCGGATGGTGAGTGAAAGGGAAGTGAGAAGATAAAGACGTTTGGCTTTGAAGGGAAAGAGAGATGGGGGAGTAGAAGATTGAAGCGCTCAAAGGTACCTTTAATGAGTGGCTCTGCCTGGTTTGCAAGGACTTTCCTAATGTGGCTCTGCCCCACCTCTGCCAAATTTTTAAACCAAACTAGCACATCATTCCCATTTCCTGCTTCCAGGTCCTCAGGCTCATGGCTCCCCTCTACCCTCCCTCAGCCAATTATTCTTCTTTCGGTTTCAAGTCCACCCATTCCCAAAAACTCAGCTCAAACCTTACTTCCAGAGGAAGTCTTCTCAGCCGCGTCTTCCTTGTAACTTTTCATCAAAGGTCATTTTTTGTATTTCGCTAGAAACTAACATTCCTGGCACAATGCCTGGCATACAACAGGAGGCTCTCAGATAATTAGCAGGTAGTTATTTTACCTGAAACCCTTGGCTCACTTGGTCAGAACTGTTTCCTCACCATCCTGTGTTCCTGGTGGTTTTCTCTTTTCTCCAGGTTCTGATCTGAACTCTATAGAACCAACAGCCTTCATTGGGTGTGGGGAAGGCAGAGTTTGGAAGGTAAGTGGGCGGTAAAGAAGTTGAAGCAAATGAGCCTCCCTTAGAAATGAGATTTTCTAGAGAGATTTGGTGATAAAATAAGGAGAGATCTCAGCAGCTTAAGGGAGGCAAGAGAACAGTGGAAAGTTTCAATCATATTATTTGTCCCTTTTTTCATGACTTTTAGTCCGGGGATACCCTGTGTATGTTTGTCATCAAAAAATGAGGGGCCAGTGAACCCAGCAGTGCAGCTTGATGAAGGTAGTTATTAGAAGGATAGAGGGACAGATCAGAAGCCTTAGGGCTTTGGAAAATCCATCTATTAGGTTGCAGAAATTAACATGAAATAACCCCCATCTTCTTAGTAAAGTAAGGAGTAATATAAGCTCCATCACTTTTAAGAGGTTTTGACTGCTTTGTTCACTGCCATATCCCTCAGAACAGTAACGGACATAGTAGGTGATCAATAAAGTGTTGAGTGGGGATAGGATTGAATGTGTTCGAAAGAAGACTGGAAGAAGTCCAAGTATGGACTCTTGAAGTCAGGTGATTTGTTCTATAGTCTGATCAGACTTAAAACAGGCTTTTGTTGGGGGCATTTACATCCCTTCCATTCATAAACACTATTTTCAATAAAGGGAACATAGGTCTTTTTGCCAAATTATACCCTCCTGCCCTAGCAGCCCATATGTGATCACTTCCATAGCTTTACCAAACCCCACTGCCACCACCACCTGGTGGGAGGGCAGGGATTCACATGTGACACCCGAAATGAGTTTTCTTTCAAGGGGCAGTACCTATAATTCTCCTCTTTGGTCCTGTCCTTCTAGAGAGTTGACAGCCGTTGAAAACAAGACACGACCATCCTGAACTCGCTTACGGTACAGCTTGGTCCCCATTCAGGGACAAAGAGGCTCTACTCTTCCATTCCTTTTTAGAGAACACAGTCAGGGGGCCAGATTCAGGGTGCCACTGACAAAGCCACCTGAGCAGCATGGCAGTGGATGTGATGCTGTTACCTCGTAAAACACCGCCCACATCCTACCTATCACTTACCATCAGGATGGCCTAAAAGAGATAGGCCGTGAGCAACTGCTTGGCTTAGAATGCTGTATTCATCGAATAGACCTTTCAAAATCTGCATGAACCAAGCAAATGAATTCAAAACTTTCAAGAGTCCTACTTAAATAGTTAAAGATGCTGTATGCTGTTTTGTTACTATTCTGGTTCAGTTGCAGACAGAGCCAGAAGTAAAATTCTGGTCCATACACCCTTAGCCTTTTATAGGATACCTAGAATTTTATTTAATGTACTTTCTGAAATCTAAACTTTCTCTTTAAACTAAATTTGATTAACCCAACTTCAGATTTATTTCTTAGGTGTGCTAAGTTAACCATGAAAAAGACCACCACATCTTGTTAAAGAACAGAATTCAGTGGAGTAAGTTGAAACATCTACGTGGCTTTATCTAAGATTCACATCCCATCTAACTAACAGGAGGGTATTCCAAGGACTTGCATAAAATGGAAGACTTTGATAGGCAGAACTGGGGTTGGACAAGGAAGTTCCCACCAAAAGAAAAGGAAGGGTTGTTTCTGGCAAGGTCACCTTCCCCTAGGGGGAAGGGCAGGGGGATCTTAGGCGGATCACCTCCCTAGTGCTGATCAGGAAATTCCAGACTGAGTTTAAAACCAAGAGAGGCTGAAACGGCAGGTTAGACATGAAGTCTTGATGCAGCTTAACACCAATGACTCCATTTGGGGCCCGTTGCTTCTTTTTAACCGTTCCCCCCCTTTTTGATCAAACTCTCAGCCTCACTGAGAGAGGCATTAGTGCTTCTCTCAGTGGCCGCTCTAGTTCTCGAAGCGTTCATTCATCCTGGATTTTGCTGACTCTGTGGTACTCACAGGTCATGACTTCAGGCCCACAATATTTCTGTTGCTCATTTTCTTTGTTCCTTTTTTGTTATCCTAATCTTAGGAATATCGTTTCCTTGGTGGCTAGTGGCTGCAAACACACATGTAAGGCTTTCAGGAGGATGAAGCATACAGGGAGATCATTATAACTCTAAGCAAGATAAGTCCCAACATTTGGAGTGCACTTCAGAGCCATGGTCCCCAAGACCAAACCAATCAAAGAATGACCCCATTGAAGAAGTCCCCCTTTTAAGCCATGTGGCTTGCCCACTGATCTTACATAACAGAGTTGCAGCCTCCACAGGAGTGTTAATCCAGGTACAGCACGTTGTGTTGGCTACAGCACTGACACCTCCTTGCTCAGAAGAGCTTTGGCCAGAGAGTATAAGGGTCTTTGCTGGGCAGCTAGCATCTTAGCAACAGAATCTACAGTGTGTCCAAGAGTTAAGGAGAGGGCTCAAACCATTTTCTTGTATTTACTCCTAAACTAGGGGTCAGTCAGGTTTTTAGCCTGTGTAGGAAGAGAATCTCCAACCCTGAAATAGTCATCCTAAGTGCCTTAGAAAGATGGGTGCTGCTGGTGAGATCTCTCGGTGACCGGGGGCAGATCTGGTCTAGATAATCATGGGAACATAGGGTCCAAATGTGCTAAGATTCACATAGGTAAACATGTCTAATTGGTACATACTTCTAAGTGGTGGGGGGGGGGGGTTTCTCAGACATAGTTTGCATTGGCATTGGAAATTGAAGAGAAATTGGTCACAGGGAGGATCTCTTGCATCATGACAAATGTTGCAGTCTGAGAGTTTACCCCCCTTAGCAATGGCCTGGGGGGGGGGGGTACGAATGAGAGCATTGTCTCTCCATGCCAATGCCAGAGTAAAGAAAAGAAAAAGGAGAAAGGGTTTCATGTTTAGTTAAAGTATAAAATCTTGATCCAGCGTCTTGGGTGAAGTGAAGGCAGTCTACCTCCATGTCAGCTACCTCTCTTCCTTGTCAATTCAGCTTGTAGGTCTGCATCATCTGCCCACATGTCAGGTGGAACCTTCTTTATCGGTGAGACATGTACCCAAGGCTCAGTGTGTTCTAGTTTTGCAGTAGTGTGTGATTGGGAGCACTTGCTAAGGTCCTTTCCAATGAGGAACAATGGGGTTGTCTTCCTCTGATGACATTTCTAGAATAATCAACAGGGTCTAGACTGTGAACTACAGGATCCCTTGAAATGGGATCCGGGAAAGCTTCTTTAATCTGTTGACGATATACTTAAACATAAGACAAACCTAAGACTTACTGTGGCTAGTCATACTAGCCTGAAAATTGTGTATCTTCAGCAGAAGGTTGTATACCAATAGACACTGGTCTGCCGATGACTATCTTGTGTAGACGGATTTTCCCGAAGGGAGTGCTGTGAACAGTCAGCAAGACCAAAGACAATACTGTAGGCTATGGAAATCCAGTGGTTTCTGCAAGTTTAGACATTTTACATTTGAGGATCCATTGGTTCTCTCAACCTTGCCCGACGATTGGGGGGGATAGAGACAGTGGTATCCGAAGAGGTCTGCAAGGTATTCATTAAGGCTCATATGGTTTACCCAGTGAATTGGGTGCCTCGATCACTGGAGTTATAGAAGGTATAACCCAAGTGGGAAACACATTTTCCAACAATTTCTTTGCTGCTGTGAGGTCACCAACCGATGTCAGGGGATGGCTTCCGCACACCTGGAAAACACGCTTATGATAACAACGTATCGACAACCCGTACCAAGTAGCAGTTGAATGGAGAGCAGCTGCGGGTGTTCAGAGTCCAGAGGAAGGAGGGCTGAGGCTTGCGGGGACAAAAATATCTTGCCAGGATTATGGCCGTGGCAGGCCAGGCGTTGCTGGTAGACTGTTTTTTGCAATCTTGCAGAAGCGTCCCTACCAATATCAGTTTATAACTTGAGTCATCCTAAATGCGCTAAGGTGGGCGAAGGAATACAGAAACCGAAAAATGGGGTTTGGTTTATTTAGCTCCAACTGTTTGTTTAATCTACAGCCATCATTTACCCATCTCCATTTCTCTGATTCAGGAGCAGACCGCTGCCATGTTACAAGGACATCGGGATGGCAAAACTATGGCAACGCCGGGCCATTTTTCACAGAAGCAGAATGGACTTCCTCCACATGTGCCACAATCTGTACACTCAGCTGCTTCTGCCTTTGCACGAGAGCCAGCCAGGGCATGCTCCGATACTCCGCGCCTTCAGAGTGAGCCTCAGTTTTGATAACAGCAATTCCAGAAGGTAAGAGAATGGCAGAATAGCAAGCACTAAGAACATCATTTACTGGCTGCCCATTTTTGACCGGAGTCCCGGAGGACGCAAGAAAAATCCCTTTGTCTCCAGAACGTTCTAAAATCACGGATGACTCCAAAGGCACACCAGCTCTCCATATCAATATTAACAGTTTGTCCTTCGGATAACTGGCGAGCTCAGGTGAGGTGTGGAGCTCTGTGGATCTGGCTTGTGACAGGTTTCTGCTTTCTGGTTGGTCGTACTGAGGAATAACAGCACGACCTGCCTGAAAATTTCCTTTTTTGCCTCTACGGGATGACCCATCAATTAAGCGAGATTAGATCAGGATTAAAGGGGCATCTCGTAAGTCAGGACGAGGCGTCACAAAACGGGAGCTAAGACCTCAGTCCGGGGGCTCACCTTCATCGGATAGCCAAATTAAGGGTGTCGCAACGTAGAAGATGTAGTTTAGGTGGTCAAAGCAGAAGGACCTCAGGAAGTCAGTCGACTTGCAGAGAAACGTTGAGTCAGTGCAGAGCGAGGAAGACTTTGGACAAAGTGTGAAGTTTCCAAGTAGATGTCGTTCCCCTGGGTCAGGCCCACGCAGGCTTCCACTCCCCTAGCAGCTGTGGCTCTAGCTTCACATCAGCTGGGACAGGGGCGAGCAACTGAGCCACACTGTATGCTGTCATAGGCGGCAGGCCTACGTTACCACTATATCCGTGCGTGAGCATTCCCAGGACTTCATTATCCCCTCCTTGTACAAATAAGGTGAAGTGTTTTGAATAGTTACGTGACCCTGAGGCAGGCGGTTCCTACAGAGCTTGTTTTAGTCTTATAAAAATCTCCTCACATTTGTCTTTCCAAGCAAAGGGTTCAGGGACTGAAATTTTAGGGAGTTCACGGAGTTGGAGAAGTTAAAAGAGGATAATTAGGAACCCATAGTCTACAATAAATCCACAAAGCTGTCACTTAACTTGTAAGTCTAAAAGATTCCCGAATTGGCCTAGTTCTTTTTGGAGACAGCTGAATTCCTTCAGAGCTTAGATCATGACCTAGGTACTGAACAATGTCTAGAGATCGTTGTAATTTTTCCTTAGAGACTTGCTGTCCCTTTTCAGCTAACTGTTGCAGCAAATAGATAGAGGATCCCTCTTTGGTAACCACGCACAGCAAAAAGTTTGTCTACATACCATAAAAGGCTCGGTTTCCCGGGGAACTGGAGGGTACTTAGAGCTCAGTGAAGCTAGTTGAGAGAAATAAGGGGCCTGGGTGAGCCTTTCAGGCATAACTACCCGGATCCAGTGTTGATAGTTTCAAGTAAAGGCAAATAGATAACTGGCTGATGATGTCTCCAGAGATGCCCCAAAAGCAGCAATGAACAGAGTCACGTGGAACTTGGGACATGAGGGTGTTCGGGTTTGGAACAACTGGGAAACCAGGAATGACCATCATATTCATAGCTCTCAAATCCTGAACGAATTGCCCTCTCTGTCCGTTGGGGGTTTCAGAACAGACGAGATCTATAGTAACTGGTACAGGGAATGATTAGCCCCTGGGCAGTTAGGCCTTCTATTAGGTGGGGTGAGGCCTTGGATGGCCTCACGCTTGAAGGGACATTGAGACAACATAGGGACAGTTTTATTTATATCTGTCTGAATCATTATGGGTTCTGTACTTCTTATTCTTCCAGTGTCAGTATCAGAAGTAGTCCACAGATTTTCAGGCTCCTCCATTAAATTCGGGGACTTTTGTTGGAATTCTTCCTTTCCTGTGTCAAGGACAGACTATAAGGAGCATAAAAGATCAGGTTCTGGTGGGTCAGGAAATTCTAAGACAAAGTCTCCATTGGAGGCAAAATATATTAGCCCTTTTAGTTTAGAAAGGAGAGCCCTACCTAATAGATTATCTGGAACTGACTGGCACGGTAAAAAGGAATGTTTGTCAATAAAAGGTCCCAGAATCATTTGTACTGGTTGAGATAAAAATTCTCTCTGAACTTTATTAGACACCCTCTCCTCCAACTGTGGAAACCTCCTCTTTGCTTTGAGGGTAGGGTTTAAGGTATAACGTGTAACTCCGGTATCTATTAAAATTTGGCGAGGTTTCCTATTAATTTTAACATTAGTTTTCCCTTGGCTATTTAAGGGAATTTCTGGTAATAGTTTAGCAGAGAACCCCTCTGAGTCCCTTCAACTCTGTGAGGGGCCCCCCTTTGAAGGTAAGTATGAGGGCATTTGAGAAGAATTTGCATGGGACCTTTGAGGACAATCTCTTTTCCAGTGCCCCAGTTGATTACAGCTGAGACATCAATCTTTGGACCAGAGTTTTGATAATGGACCCCTAGGAAGGTGCAGTGCTAGACGCCCAGGTGTTGTTTGGGTCTCTGGCCTTAGAGCTGTAAAGCTAATAGCTTGGCGGATTTCTGTTTATGATCTTGCTCCAGGGTGCTTTCAAAATACTCAGCTATAGTCATGAGTTCAGGTAGAGTAGTGGCTTCCCATCCTATTTTCTGCCTCTTTATTGATCCACTAATCTCAAGAGATAATCCATGTACAAAGAGGGCAGCCAAAACAGGTTGGGTGACCCTATTTATTGCATGGAACCCCAAATGCCATAGAGAAAGAGCTACAAACAGCCTTCAAAGTCTGCCAGAGATTCATTGGGTTTTTTTTTTGTTTGTTTGTTTGCAAGTTTGTATAATAGACCAATGAGGACGGGCAGGAAAGACTCTAGGAGTGGCTTGTAAAAGTTCAGCTGCTATTTTGTGAGCTTTTGCTGGGCTCTGAGACACTGTAGACCAAAGATCTCAAATATCATCTTTGGCGTCTTGCCATCTTGCTTCCTGCATCCATATTTGGCCTTTACCAGGTCCTACCAACATGTATATGAGCTGTATACACCTGGGGTCATAGACCCTGATAATGACTCTAAATTCTTCAAACAACTTTTGGGGCTCCTCCCCAGGTTAAGGACATTCTTTAACTATGGCCGTTGGTTCAGTCTTTGGCCAAGGGGTGAAAGGTACCTGAGGAGGTTCACCTACAACTGCAAAGTTTTATTTTAAAAGGTAACTGTCAGATAATCTCTTCAGAATGGAAGGGTAGATCAGACAATTAGTGAAATGTGGGTTCTCAGGGAAAAAAGGATGAGGGGGGTCACATCAGTCTTTTTATCTTTTTGTTTAAGGTGCCTCTTGTGTCTTCAATTTTTTATTAGCCCTTGTAAAAAGTCTTTTAATGAAGCTACTTTGGAATCTTAAAGCCTTTTGAAAGCTTCTGCTCACCAATTAAATTAGGCATCCCATTCTGTTTGTTCAACTTGGGATCCCTTGCTCTCAAGTGTGTTTCTTAAGTGAGCTATCTTGTCTCATTGGGATGTTCCCTGTAGTGGCCATTGTAACTCTAGGTTATCGTTAATAAAGTTTTGCCATTTTGCTACATATGTGCAGCTTCTAGGATTATAGCTCTTAAACATAAAATCAGCAGGTGTGCCATAAGCTGGTGCCCTCAACTCTTTGGATATAAAGGATCCCATTTCTTTCTTTTATTTTCTTTCAAGTTTATTTATTTGGGGGGGGGGGGCGTGGCAGAGAGAGAGAGAGAGAGAGAGAGAGAGAGAGAGAGAGGGAATCCCAAGCAGACCCTATGCTGTCAGCACAGAGTCTGACGCAAGGCTCTCTCTCATGGACTCTGAGATCATGATCTGAGCCGAGATCAAGAGCCAGATGCTTAACCGACAGAGCCACCTAGGTGCCCCTAAAGGATCCAATTTCCTTTTTTTTGTTGTTTAAATATTCTTCTTCTTTTTTTTTGTTTTTTAATGTTTGTTTATTTTTGAGAGAGAAAGAGACAGAGTGCAAGCAGGGAAGGGGCAGAGAGAGGGAGAATCTGAAGCAGGCTCCCGGCTCTGAGCTGTCAGCACAGAGTTGGATGCAGGGCTCAAACTGACAAAGCATGAGATCGTGACCTGAGCCGAAGTTGGATGCTTAACCCATCGAGCCACCCAAGCATCCCAAGGATCCCATTTCTTAACTTAGCTAGGTCTTTGTATTTCCTGGAGCCAAACTAATACCGAAGAGGGTCTATCATAGGAGTCCTTGAGGTGGCACATCCTCTAACCACCTTTACATGCTGGATCTGTGCCCACCAACTTTATTGACTTCTGAAATTCCCATTAGCAACTAGCCCTTGTGTAATGAAAGGCCTCCCACTGGACCCAGTCTAGCCAAAATTGGACCCAGTCTGATCCTGGACCCAGTCCAACTTTGGTTGGTAACCAGTAACAGTTTCGTGTATGGAACCTAGGAACTGGGGAAAGATTTGAACCAGCAGATCCCAAAGAACAGGACTGTGGACTGATTCCAGACAGCTGCCACCAACAGGTCTCAGTGTGGGGTCAAGGGCTAGAACCAAGGACTGGGGTTTCCAATCAAATAGAGAACTGTGGAAAGTCAATTAGATCAGGAGCTCAATGCAAAGAGAAAAGAGATCAGAACAGAGAACTTAGCAATAGCCCTTGGAAACAGGAGGAGAACTCAAAGGGTTTGCAGGTGCCACGCCTGTGTTTCTTGTTCCCAAATCTGCCAGTTCTCTTCAGTCCCACCCCTGCCACCAAATCGGTTAAAGAATAAAAATTCAACCTAGGAAATTAAAAGATCTAATTGGATTTATTCAATGTTTCGTGAATCGGGCAGCATCCCTTAGACGGGTGCTCCAAGGAGCTATAGAAAATGGAAGGCTTTCATTTTCATGCACACAAATAGGGCAGGACAAGAAAGTTATCTGCAAAAGAAAAAAAAAAAGGATTGTTTCAGGCAAGGTCACCTTCCCTTAGGGAGAAGAACAGGGGGTCTTAGGCAGATTACCTCACTAATGCTGATCAGGAAATTCCAGACTGATGAGTTTTAAATTCTACTCCAAGGAGAGGCCAAAACTGCACTAAGTATTAAGGTATTAAGTCTTGGTGGGGCTTAATGTTAGCGACTCCATTTTGGACCTGTTGCTTCTTTTGAACAGTCCATATGCAGTAATTATATAGTCATGCTTTCTCTTTCTGACTAAGTAGAAGACAACTTGGCACCGAAATCAACTCCCAGCAGAACACGCTGTCTGGCTATCACTCTTCCGAAAGAGGAAAGCACTCCGTCTAAATTCCCACTACCTTCTTTTCCTGCAAGTCAGACCTTTGGGTTTTAAGAAAGCAGCCTACATGCTCAGCTCTGTTTTCCTGCGAGGATTCAAAAAGGGGAGCCAGCTCTGTAATGATCGCTTTCTTGTAGGAAGAGGTCACCCTTGACCCACAATCATTAGAGTGTGAACTTTGAGTCATGGCTCTGCCCTGATCCATAAGCATTCATCCAGAGCTTCTAGGTGACAAATGGCACACAACTGCAAAATTCAAGCCTCTGGCCACTGACCAGAATAGAGCTAATTTATCCCTATAAGATTTATGGTTTAAGTCTCTGCTAATGGCATCAGCAAACTGGCTTTAGACTCTTAACTTTTACTCGTCTTGATCTGGGAAACATAAGTTCTCTTCTATTTCACCGTGGTATTAATTTAAAGTACTGTATCCCCTAAATCACAAGCCCGAAAATAGTGGCCCATGGGTATATTTACTTTAATCATCGCTATGTTTAAAACCTGTTTGAATTAATGCCAACATTTGAAATCTAGACATTTCTCATAAAAATTCAGATTATTGGCTTCTCTCAAAATGTCAAAAGCCCTAGCCATTCAGGGTCCACATTCCGGGCCACAGCCAGAAGAAATTGAATGGAGTAACCCGCTTCAGCAGAGACAAGTCTCCATAACTCACCAGTCTCCTATCCAAGTCTCTTCTCTCCTTTACATTATTCCTGGCCCCCATAGGCATTTGGGTTTACGAAGCCTGCCCTCATCAAATAGCCTCCGAAGCCCAGGATTCTGCCTGGAGGCAACAATGCTAGACATGGGCAGCAGCTGGAAGAATCTCCATACAGGCTGCATATTCTGGTTCCCTGCAGGATCGCTCAACCCTGTCCTTTGCCACACCCTTTCTATTGGCAGGATACTGGCACAACACAGAGCTTCACCGGCATACAGTGGGATTTCATTCAGAGGGAGATCTGGGACTTCCACTGTGCTCTAGGACCCTGATTCCCATTCTCTCTTTCCAAATACAAGGGCAGGAAAGTGCCGAGTGATGTGTTTTAATGGTCTCCAAATCTGCAGAAAAATTCAATTGACAGACAAGTTTGCTTCTTCTTTCAAACATCTGTATTTTCTGCCCCGTGGGTCAGTGCATTCCACAACGCTATTTAATATTCAATAAATCGAGGCAAATGAAATTACAAAAATGGATCATCACTTTTATGGAAAACCAACTAAACAAATGTTTTGCTTAAAATGTCAGGCACTAGGGGACTTTAATAAAATATTAAAAGCGAGTTCCCTGGAGGAGATGAGCAATTCAAAAATAGAACATATGAGGACAGTGCTAATTGATACTTCAAATATGAATGGCACTCCATGTCCTAATGGATGAGGAATTGTGTTCCCTGATGAGATGACACAAATCACACAGGGGAATCTCGGGGGCCCAGTGGACAGCAGCTGTGTAGGATCTGAGGCTGTGGGTGTGAACAACAGAGGTCCACGGGAATCCACAGGAGGAATTAGTTCAATGCCATGTAGAACCACACTGTACAGGATTTAGGGTTATGAAAGTTTCCCAGAGTCCTAATTTTAAGGTGTAGTCTGAACCCAGACTGTCTCAACCAAGATAAAGCTGTGTAGGGAGGCCAGCACTGCATAGCACTCCTCGTGTTTGCCGAGCCCTTCTTCAAGGACTTAATTTACCCCACCCTCCCTTCTCCTGAATTATCAGTGGTTAATCTCATGCTCTTATTTTGGAGTAACTGCTTAGGTGTGTACCCACTTTGATGCTTTGTCCCCAAACTCTGATGAGGTGCTCCCAAAAGGCTATCCATTCCATAGCTATTTTAACAATCCCTAGAGGAGTTTTTTTAGGAATGCAGATTCCAGGGTTTATTCCCAAAGACTCGAACCCAGGAGGTCTTGGCGGGGACCGGGTATTTACATAATGTCCCCGGGGACTCTGATGCATGTATGGTCTGTGGCCATACCTTAAGAAATGCTATCGTAGAAGGCTGATGCCCACATTTCAGGATTCCATCCCCAGCAACAATTTAAAAACTTACTTTTGAAGAAATGTAAAACATAAAAATCCTGAATTCATAATAGTATGAAACCTCCTTGTTCTTATTAGAGGTTGTATTACTTTGAAATTTGAAAAATAAAGGAAAAGAAAAAGATGGTATTCTGCCTTTCCTGTATGAACTGTTTTTTTTTGCGGGGGGGGGGGGGGCGGTAACCAAATAGTGTTTGAGAGAAAGTTGTTCTTTATAGTCCAGCTAATAAAATGCAGAAGAAATTACTTTTTAGCAATTTCTAATCACTATTTTATAACTAATGGGATAGAGAGTTTAAGGAATGAACATAAGTGGGAGCTTAAGACATGAAGTAAAGGGTGATTGTTGACTTTGTAACAGAGGAATCACATGGACACCATCCGGACCCACAAAGGAAGCCTAGAAAAATGGCACAACTGTGCCATTATGTGCCTCATGATGTGATTCACTAGGAAGTGTGAAGTTTTCTTGCCCCAACATTCAACTCAAATCTCATCAAGCCGGTTTATAGGAAATAAAGAAACAAGTTAAGTGACACCAAAGGGAAGAAAGAAGACAAATCCGGAAAGTGCCATCGTTTTACAGGACAAATTACTCAATTTCTGTGACAAATCAGCGGTCAGGTGAGGAAGGAGGATTGTTATAGAATAAAAGAGACTTAAAGACATAACCAAATAGGTCGTGTTTGGATTCTGATTAGAAGAAGCTAACTGTAAAAAGACTGCTCAGAGACGATAGGGGAAATCTAAGTATGGACCTGGTATTCGATGATAAAAATGAGTATGGTTAGGTGTGGAAGTAACATATAATTACATTCAAGAATGTTTTTATCAAGGGGCGCCTGGGTGGCTCAGTCGGTGGAGCATCCAACTTTGGCTCAGGTCATGATCTCATGGTTCGTGAGTTTGAGGCCCGCGTCGGGCTCTGTGCTGACAGCTCAGAGCCTGAAACCTGCTTCATATTCTGTGTCTCCCTCTCTCTCTGACCCTCTCCTGTTCACACTCGGTCTCTCGCTCCCTCAAAAAAAAAAAAAAAAAAAGTGTTTTTATAGATTAGAAATGCATACTAAAGTTCTTACAAGTGAAATGACACAATGTGTGGGATTTTCCTGAAAATGCTTGAGCAAAGCTAAATCCTTGGGTGGATGAAACGAGATTGGCAAAACATGGCTAATTGCGGAAGCCTGATGCTGAGTATGTGAAGCTTTACAATATTCTCCTTATTGGGAATACTTGAAATTTTCCACCATAAAAAGTTTTTTAAAAACATACTTTTGCTGGGATGCCTGGGTGGCTCAGTCAGCTAACCATAGAACTTCAGCTCGGGTCATGATCTCGTGGTTGGTGGGTTCAAGCCCCACGTTGGGCTCTGTGCTGACAGCTCAGAGCCTGGAGTCTGCTTCGGATTCTGTGTCTCCCTCTCTCTCTCTGCCCCTTCCCCGCTCATGCTCTGTCTCTATCTCTCAAAAAAATGAATAAACGTTAAAAAAAAACACATACTTTTGCTGTCGGCACTCACCCCCTATAAGTCAGGCTACTAAGTCAAGAAGCAGGGGTGATTATTATTTAGGAATTAACATTCCTTTCTAAGGATAACTCCCCTGTAAACGCTCCTAGAAGGGCATTTGAAAGTCAAAACTCAGTTTTCATATCCAGAAGTCCGTTTTTTCCCCCTCTCACAGCCCAGAAAAACACAGCGGTGTTTCCTCGGCCACATTACCCTCTTCTGTGATAGCTTGATGAGACGAAGAGCATAAATGGAAGTTCATTTGCTGCTTTGACTGCTAGAGAACCATTAAAAGACCTTTAAAAGCATCACTCATCTGTTAAGTGAAAGAAAACTCATCATTAAGTTAAGGGAAAACAACTCTTCCCACTCAGGAGTTTTGGGTGTAAAATGCACTAGATAATGAAAAGAGTGAAGCAAAAGTGTTCGTGCTTTGTTGTAGCTCTTTTTCTAGAGCACACGGAGAGCCGCCTTAGAATATACACAACGGACTTTCCTCTTGGTCACCAAAAAGACGATAGCTTCAGATTAAGAATTAAAAATCCCTGAACCAAAAAGTACTCTAATTATCTGGGCACACTTGTAAATTTTGAGCTCAATACTGTAAAGATGCGTGCAGTCCTTTAATTCTGAAAGGCTCTCTGGCACTCATTGCCTTTACAGCCACATTTGGCAGCTTCGCTCACTCGGGGCGGCTAATTAACACCCACAGCACAATTCTCTTGGCCAGGATTCCTTCAAATGCCTATCTCCAAGCCACCAGACATCAGCTAGGATGTTAACCTAGGCTCTTTTGAGCAATCCCATAATACCTCCAACTTTGTTTTTTTTTAAATCTCAGCCAATGACCTACCGGTGGCTTTTATGGCATCTAGTGCCATTAAAGCCAAGTTCTAAGGGCATGAGCAGAGTTTCGCAGAATGTGTTCTGGTAATACCCTCATTGGGATCAACCAGTGTGTTCAAAACTGCAGAATCTGGGCCCCCTCTCAAGTCTACTAAGTGAGACTTTCTGCTGCTGCTGGGGCCTAGATTTCTGCTCCTTAAAGCAAGAGTGCCCGGTGGTTGGTTCTTCCACACACAATTTGACGAGACTTTCCAGAATGGAGGTGGCTCTTCAAGTTTATGAGAAGAACAGAGGGTAGAGAAACAAGTGAACCGGTATCAAGAGGAGGCAGTCAGCCAGCAGGCCGAACACTCTGCGAGACAACTGGCCTGGTTTCTAGAAAAAGCCAAAGGCGTAGCCACCGGCTGGTAAATACCTTTTATTTATTTATTTTTATTTATTTATTTATTTATTATTATTTTTTTAATATATGAAATGTATTGTCAAATTGGTTTCCATACAACATGGTAAATACATTTTAAAATGCCATATATCCAATCAACGCAGCCATCAGTAGGGATGAAGGAGTCCAGCACTGCCTAGCGGTACTCTTGTCTGTTGGGCCTTGAAAACATCAGGCTAAGTAAAAAAAGCTAGACACCAAAGACCACATGTTGTGTAATTCCATTTATATGAGATGTCCAACACAGATCCATAGAGACAGAAAGTAGATTAGTGGTCGCCAGAAGATACGGGGAGGGAGAGTGGGCAGTGGCTGCTAATGGATCAGTCTCTTTTTTGGAGTGCTAAAAATGTCCTGGAATCAAATAATGCTGATGATTGCCCACGTCTATGAATATACCAAAACCCACTGAATTGTGCACCTTAAAGGGATAAATTTTATTGTATCTGAGTTATGTCTCAAAAACCATTCGATAGAAAAGCTGAAGTTGATAACGTTGGTTCCTATATCAGGACCCACAGAACGGAAGCCACCCATGAGCCTGGCCCTCCTCATGAATCAAAACCTAGGTCAACCTGCACTTACAGGAAACACCTGTCAAAGAAACCTAACGTAAACGGCCACTCTAGTCATCACCCTCCAACTCGGGCTCAGTGAGCTTACCTTATCCTACCAAATAGGACCTGCTAGTCTTATTTAAAATCTCTGACTTCCTAGCCACTCATACCCTGTTTCTGTTGCCCCTTCTAAGGCTCTATAAAACTCACTTTTGCCCAAAATCCTTCAGGAAGAGTGCCCCACTCTTGTACTCCCCCAAACCATGGACTGTGTTCCCTTGAACAAAGGACATCAAACTTGTTACTAAATTGTTTTGATTTTGGGGCACCTGGGTGGCTCCGTTGGTTGAGCGGCCGACTTTGGCTCAGGTCATGATCTCACAGTCCGTGAGTTTAAGCCCTGCATCGGGCTCTGTGCTGACAGCTCGGAGCCTGGAGCCTGCTTCTATTTCTGTGTCTCCCTCTCTCTCTGCCCCTCCCCCATTTGCACTCTGTCTCTCTCTGCCTTTCAAAACTGAATAAATGTTAAAACAAAATTAGAAAAAAAATAAATTGTTTTGATTTTGTTATTTGACAAAGGTGTTGTGGAAAAAAAGGGCATTTTTTTTCTTGACTAAAGGAGGCTTAAAAGAAACGAAATATAACCAAATACAGTGAGTGGACCTTGTTTGGATCTTGATCCAAACAAATTGTAAAATAGACAATTTTAGGCAATGGGGAAAGTTGAATATAGTTTGGAATTATTGTTTATTTTCTTAGCAATCATACTGGTATTGTTAGGTATGATTATGTCTTTTCTTTTGAGATGAATACTGAAATAGGGGTGAAATAACGTGGTATCTGGGTTTTCTTTAAAATAATTTCGCAAATTAGCCTGAAAAATGAATGGTTTTAGTTGATAGTTGTTGGCTGAAAAATAAATACACAGGGGTGTGTTGAATTTTATTTTTGTGCATAGTTGGATATTTTCTTTTTTTTTTTAATTTTTTTAATGTTTATTTATTTTTGAGAGAGAGAGAGCACACAAGGGGAGGGGGGCAGGGGCAGAGGGAGAAGGAGACACAGAATCTGAAACAGGCTCCGGCTCCAAGCTGTCAGCACAGAACCCGTCTCGGGGCTCAAACCCACGGGCTGTGAGATCATGACCTGAGCCAAAGTGGGACGCTCAACTGACTGAGCCACCCAGGCACCCCTGGATATTTTCACGATAAAAAGTTAAGAATAAAGGAACTTGGGGTTTCTTGATTATCTTCACTTTTTTTGATTCCAAAACTTTCAGTTGTAGGATTACACACTACAGTGTCAGGATGAGATTAAAGGGAAAATATTAGAGGTAGGTCTTTAGTTTTGAACTTTCCAGCAAGGAAAGGCCAAAGGGAGAATTTGAATACCTCCTTGAATTCAGAGAAATGAATGGACAAAATAGAAAGGCACTGGGCTCAAAGTTCTCTGGTCATTTTAAAAAAGAAAACACCTATTCACATTCCTCCCAAGCCTCTTGAAGTTCTAAGAGGATGAAATTATTGTTAACTATTCAGTTGATACTTTAAGCAACGAGTTAATTTCACATGAAAATCAATTTGTGTCTAATTGGTTGGGCTCCACATTTTATTGTGTAAGACTTCCTGTGGTGATCGATTGCTTCAGAACTGAATTTTACTCTTACAATCTTACTAGACACATTTACGTGCCTCAAAGATCTGCCTGCCACTGTATACACACACACACGCATATATAACTTAATATTATATAAAATTATATATGTATATATATATATGACTTAAGGCTGGCTTTTGACCAGGGAATTCACCCAGATTATCATATCTTTCGTATGGGAGCATACCATGTGTCTTCAGCCCCTGATTTCAGTGTGCTAGGGGAGGGTGGCCTATGTGCTTCGTAATCAAAATCCCAGATTCTTCTCCAATGTCATCTGGCCTGACTGATAACCCTCTTGCCAAGTGTTAATTAGGCTTTGGAAAAAAACATCGACTAGGAAATACTCTACCTGGACGCCAAAAATCTTGGACATGTGTAAGTTTGAGAGATCATAAACATTCTTTTCAGGTTATTGATACTGAGGAGGCTGGTTCCAGTGCCCTCTTTATGAAGAGCCATGGAGGAAATTGTTTCAGGAATATTTGTGTTTCTCTTGAGTGAATGGTTTCTATTTTCTGATTTTTGCATCAACTGCCAGGCAGTGCAGAGGAAAATTTTTGGCCTTCTTCCAGCAAAGTGTACAGAGCCTCATGGGTATATTTTGTGTGCTAGACCCCGCACTCCAATTTCCTCACTTTTTTTTTCCTTTTTAAATCTCATTGCAATGTGTTCTTGTAAACTACAGCCAAGTCCTCTTTGGACTAACATAGGGGTATAAACAAGAAAGAAAGAAAGAATAAATTACAAATAAGCAAATACAAAAACAAATACAAAAAATATTACAAATAACTACAAGTTGTTTTCAAGTACTTGGTTAACACCATTTCACTTTTTAACTTGTACTACTGCCTTCTTCCTTTATATATGAATGTCTGGCTCCCTTCTGACATTTATCACCTGTGAACAGAGCTGGGGTTTACCACAAATGTCATGAATGTAGGGGCACCTGGGTGGCGCAGTTGGTTAAGCATCTGACTTCGGCTCAGGTTGTGATCTCGAGGTTCCTGAGTTTGAGCCTCACGTCAGACTCTGTGCTGACAGCTCAGAGCCTAGAGCCTGCTTTAAGATTCTGTGTGTGTGTCTCTCTCTCTGCCCCTCCCTCACTCACTCTGTCCCTCTCCCTCTCTCTCTCTCAAAAATAAATAAGCATAAAAAAAAAAGAATGGAGAGAGAGCAAGACTCAGAGGGCTTTCGATATATTATTAGGACTTTCCTACATTGGGAAACCAAAAGCATACCTTACAGAGATGGTCTGAGAGTAATTGTGTGTGTGTGTGTGTGTGTGTGTGTGTGTGTGTGTGCACGCACGTGCAAGGCGAGCGTGTGAGGTATGTTCCATCCCAAACGGCGGAGAAAAGCAGTGTCAGACTGTTCCCCAGTCATTCTGAGCAGCTTTTTTATCCAGAGGGCTTGGTGGCTGTTCAGAGAGTATAGGCAGTTGACCATTTTTATGCTTGAGGTTGTGGCTGTCAGGGAACCTTTATGCAGGTTGGCTCATCTTTTCGGAGTCTCTAAAACCAATCTCATTTTGTGCAGGAGAGATTCCTGGAGCTCAAAACCAAGCTTCTCCACACCTGCCCTCCAAACTTGGCTGAGACCTTCTGCCCAGTTCCGGTAACTGGGTCCACCTTCTAGTGACCTTTCTGGTCACTTGGAGACCTGCCCGTTCTTACCAAATTCTTCCTAGAGCCAGGGTCACGTGGTCAATCTCAGCGTGGTGACCCAGTGTGCTCTCTCCCACCAGTTCTGGAGTCAGGCAGAGAGAGCGCTGCAGCAGGAATTCCAAAGCTAGAAACCAGTTCCCGCCTCTACTTGCGTTTCAACGCACAGTTGGTTCATCTTCTGGGGCAAGTGATCACCTGTCTGGGTCGCAGTTTCTACATGTATAAAATGAAACCATCACATTACCTATTTCTCAGTGTTAGCATGAGGATTCAAGGAGACAACATGTGTCAAAAACCTAGAACAGTGCCCGACACATAATAACAAGTGTGCAATAAAAGCTGGCCATTATTCTGATGATTCAGCAAGAAGGCCTTGCGGTACGAACACGGAATTTTCTCCCTAGCTGTGCCATGCTAGGGATGTTGTTGAAGGAGAGCCAAAGCTTACCTTTTCTCACGCGTCCGAGCAACACAGGCCGGTTTAGAATGAAGCTGCTAAAGTTTAGGTTCCAGGCTTGGGAGGGGCCCTACAATGTGTTCACATGTTTGAGTATTTTTGTTCAATGCATAAGAGTAAGGTGTTTTTGCCTTCTTTTCCATGAGAAGGACCACTGAAATTGTCTCATTGTCAGGCCTCCTAAAGTCTGGCTCCATCTGGTACCCAAGTCATATTATATCTCTGGAGCCACCACGATATGGCCAGATGGGTGCTGACAGCAGGGAAATTGATAAATGGGTATAGACTTATAAATATGATCGTACACGTTAAAAAGGCTGACTTTAAATGGTGTCATTCGCTTAGATGAGACACCTTTGCTCCAAAATAAAGACTATAAATTTTCTTCTAATCTGTCTTTAGAATTGAATGAATGTTTGCATCATACCCTAAATAGGTAGCTCTCTAGTCTAAAAAATGCCACCTTCATCTTGCTGCTTAATCAAATTTCACAATATTCTCTGACTTTGCAGATTAATTGCTGTGCAGAATGTTTTGGCCCCAGGCTATGTTGCCTCCTCTGTTTGCGCTGATGGCTTTTTGTGGCCCTACTCTATACCTGGACCCCATTGATTTCCACAGCTGATCCCACTAAGCCTTGCAGAAATTGCCTCCCACCGCTCAGCAAACACATTTTGCCACGAATTTAAAATAACCTCTATAGGTAACTGTCACACTGTTTCCAGTGAAGAAAACATCGCCAAAACTTAGAAAAGAATGGAATGCAATATACAAAAACACCGGTTCTTAGAA